>NC_068915.1:0-303030 GCF_023091745.1 Budorcas taxicolor | reverse complement strand
CTTCTGCCCCAGAAACCTTGATGCAGAGGCAGGGAGGCAGCCAGTCATGGTCTCACCAGTGCTCTGCTCTTATTCACGCAGCCATCCCAAGGCTGAAATCACCAGGAGAACAAGGAACCCACATTCCACCTCAGAACAACAGACACAGCCGCTGTCACTCACTTCATGGACATCCCGATGCAGTTTCATGTTCACCTCCTCAGACTTGAGGAGGTCCTTCCTGGCCGTGTCCAGGTCCTCCTCCAGCTCCGTCACTTGGACAGAGAGGGCTGCCAGGCACTCCTTCATCTGGTTCTGCTCCTGTGACAGCTTGTCTACGAATTCCTGGAGCTCGATCACCTTAGCCAGGTCTTCCTCATGGCTTAGAGAGCCGTCAGAGGGTCTCTAAGGGGGAAAGGAAGCCTTAGACAGCCTTGTTTTGGGAGGGAGGGAACACAGCACTTCCAGGCAATTGGTGAGGTCAAAACTGCCTTCTGCACTCTGGGAGCTCACAGGAGCCTCACGGCCACTCAGACCTACATGGTGCACTGGTGAGAGGTCCCAACAGCCCCGCACAGACTGGATGGTAAGATGAGAACCAGACAGAGAGTGAGACCAAGGACTTGCCTTTCCATTGGCTCTTGGCATGTTTTCTTACTCATGATTTACATCAAGCACCCTGTCCATTAGTATCTTTTCCTGGTTATTCTCTTTAGGAATCATCTGCTAAAACCAAAAAAAATTGAATCAGAGTAAAGAAATTAGTAAAGACAGCAAAACTCCACCTGGAAAAACTCAACTCTAAAACTGAAAACATACCATAAAAAGAAAATACATGGTGATGCTATCCATCCTGAATACAACCAGGTGATTAGAGTCAGAATTTGTCTTCTACTGGACAAAGGGGTACTTAAGAGATCCTGCAGGTCTGAGCCACAAGTCTAGTTTACTAGTTATTAAAATAACCCAGGTGGGCTTGTCCTCAATCAGAAAGATAAATAACATCTGATGTCCACCACTACAGCCTTCATACTTTTTTAAAATGAAAGGATACAAATGACAAACCCTTAACCGAAATTACACGATGACTGATCAAACTTACCTCTTTATGTGTAGCACATAATTCTTCTTCTAACAAACTACACCTTTTGATTGCTACTCATAATCGCTCTCTCAACTGAAATAAAAGGGGTTGAGCCACCGTGTGTTGATGTGTGTATATATGTTAATGCACGTCTGACTGTATACTCACCCTAATACATGGCTACTGTAACAGAATACCTTTAATGTCTCATTGATCTTAACGTCAAGAAAATCTGCTTGTTAACAGTTTTAAATTCTAAGTTTGAGGGAACAAAATGTTATCCTAAATTAATTCTATTACCAAGTGTTTTAACTGCAAACTGATATACAGAATATAATAAATCTTGAGATATTTATGCCAACTAATACTTTTTAACTGGGGGCTTCCCAGGTGGCTCAGTGGTAAAGAATCCGCCTGCCATTGCAAGAGGCAGGTTCGATCCCTGGGTCGCGAAGATCCCCTGGCTTAGAAGATGGCCACCCACTCCAGTATTCCTGTCTAGGAAATCCCAAGAAGAGAGGAGCGTGGTGGGCTATAGTCCACAGGGTCACAAAGACTGGGACATGACTGAGCATACACATAGCCAACACTTTTTAACCATATAAAACTCTGACTTCTTATGGAAAAAAAATGTATTTACAAAAATTCAAGAAGCTCAAAAGTCAACTAGTTACATAAATACATGCCTCATCCACCTAACAAGGCAGCAAGTGTACAAATCCAGGACAGCCGGGTGGCTGGTACTTTCTCATCCAGGACCTTGTGGTGCTTGAACAGATTTCAGTGCCCTGAGCACCTCCACCTCACTGGTCATGCTGGCTGGGGACTGCACCTGCTGCTTGCCCGCCGTCATCCGGAGGGATGGCACGTACCAGGAAACCAGGCACTTCAGGTGCTCCAGCAGCAGGTGCAGGGCAGGGCCAAAGGAACACCTTCAACTTCATATTTGAATTCAGGGCAGATAACCCCTCTCAGCCTCATGCTGTAGCCAAAAACATGCTAAGGTACATTGGAATCCTGCCAGTTCAGTCTAAAGTTAGAGTGGCCTTTCCCAGTGGCCCAGTAGTTAAGACTCTACACTTCTGCATGGGTGATGAGTTTTAATCCCTGCTCGGGGAAGTAAGATCCCACAGAAAGTGTAGCTTGGATAAAAATGTAAGTTGAGAGAACTCCCCCCTCAAATGTACTAAAATTACATTAGCTCTCACCATAAATTTGAAGCAAGGTATGAGAACCCCGAACTGATCCACCCTGGTCTGCTCAGTGGGAAGATGCGAAAAGTGACTTGAAAATCAGAGAGAGTTTAAAGACATCAACACGGAGTCCAGTGGCGATCCCTGCGGGGCAAATGTCAACACGTAAGAATCCCCCTACTGACCCTGGTGTTGTTCCTTTCCACTTTCAGCACAGCTATTTCTTCTTCTCTTTTAAGAAGCTGCTTCTTGCATATATTTAATACTTCAGTAGGAGTTGGACATTCCTAGAAAACAGTTAAACATGTAACTAAATGCAAACACAAATTTAAAAGAGAGTGAGACTTTGAAGACTGACACTGACATGTCTCTCCAGGCTCCACACAAAGGATCTCCCTGCTCCTCCAGAGAAGAGGGGGTCCCCTGACACCAAGACCACACAGACCACCACAACTCAGACTGGCCTTAAGCCTCCACCTCGACCTGGCAGGCATGCAGCAGGGGAGAACCCGGAATCCAAGCCTGCCTTCTCAAGAACGTCCAGGGACATCTAAGAAACTTTCCTAAACATAAACCTAACAACCAAGTGGATAAAGAAATTCTTAAACAACACATAGACAAGTGACCTAGAACCACTGGGGAGAGTGAAGAAAAGAGGTAAGGTCTACAAGGCCACCAGGCTTTGGAGTGTTCCTCTGGGAAAAAGACTGATGGGACCCCAAGGCCATCTATTAGACTGACTCCACTGAAGTTACTCAGTTGTTCAATAAACTGGTTAAAATGTTAAATTTATGTTATATGTCCAGTTCAATTCAGTTGTTCAGTCGTGTCCGACTCTCTGCAACCACATTAATCGCAGCATGCCACACCTCCCTGTCCATCACTAACTCCCAGAGTTTACCCAAACTCATGTCAACAGTCAGTGATGCCATCCAGCCATCTCATCCTCTGTTGTCCCCTTCTCCTCCTGCCCCTAATCCTTCCCAGGATAAGGGTCTTTTCCAGTGAATCAACACTTCGCATGAGGTGGCCAAAGTATTGCAGCTTCAACTTCAACATCAGTCCTTCCAATGAACACCCAGGACTGATCTCCTTTAGGATCCAAGGGACTCTCAAGAGTCTTCTCCAACACCACAGTTCAAAAGCGTCAATAATTCAGTGCTCAGCTTTCCTCACAGTCCAACTCTCACATCCATACATGAGCACTGGAAAAACCATAGCCTTGACTAGACAGACCTTTGTTAGCAAAGTAATGTCTCTGCTTTTCAATATACTATCTAGGTTGGTCATAACTTTCCTTCCAAGGAGTAAGTGTCTTTTAATTTCATGGCTGCAATCACCATCTGCAGTGATTTTGGAACCCAAAAAAATACAGTCTGACACTGTTTCAACTGTTTCCCCATCTATTTGCCATGAAGTGATGGGACCGGATGCCATGATCTTAGTTTTCTAAATGTTGAGCTTTAAGCCAACTTTTTCACTCTCCTATCTCAGTTTCATCAAGAGGCTTTCTAGTTCCTCTTCATTCTCTGCCATAAGGATGGTGTCATCTTCATATCTGTTAGTTAGTTCAGTCACTCAGTCTTGTCTGACTCTTTGCGACACCATGAAGCGCAGCACGCCAGGCCTCCCTGTCCATCACCAACTCCCAGAGTTCACTCAGACTCGCATCCATCGAGTCAGTGATGCCATCCAGCCATCTCATCCTCGGTTGTCCCCTTCTCCTCCTGCCCCCAATCCCTCCCAGCATCAAAGTCTTTTCCAATGGGTCAACCCTTCGCATCAGGTGGCCAAAGTACTGGAGCTTCAGCTTTAGCATCACTCCTTCCAAAGAAATCCCAGAGTTGATCTCCTTCAGAATGGACTGGTTGGATCTCCTTGCAGTCCAAGGAACTCTCAAGAGTATTGTCCAACACCACAGTTCAAAAGCATCAATTCTTCAGTGCTCAGCCTTCTTCAGAGTCCAACTCTCACAGTCATACATGCCTACTTGAAAAACCTTATCTGAATATCTGAGGTTATTGATATATCTTCCATTAATCTTGATTCCAGCTTGTGCTTCTTCACAGTCCAACTCTCACAGTCATACATGACTACTTGAAAAACCATATCTGAATATCTGAGGTTATTGATATTTCTTCCATTAATCTTGATTCCAGCTTGTGCTTCTTCCAGTCCAGCTTTTCTCATGATGTACTCTGTGTATAAATTAAATAAGCAGGGTGACAATGTACAGCTTTGACATTCTCCTTTGCCTATTTGGAACCAGTGTGTTGTTTCACATCCAGTTCTAACTGTTGCTTCCTGACCTGCATACAAGTTTTTCAAGAGGCAGGTCAGGTGGTCTGGTATTCCCATCTCTTTCAGATTTTTCCAGTTTATTGTGATCCACATATTCAAAGGCTTTAGCATAATCAATAAAGCAGAAATAGATGTTTTTTTCTGGAACTCTCTTGCTTTTTGGATGATCTATTGGATGTTTGCAATTTGATCTCTGGTTCGTCTGCCCTTTCTAAAACCAGCTTGAACATCAGGAAGTTCACAGTTCATGTATTGCTGAAGCCTGGCTTGGAGGATTTGAGCATTACTTTACTTGCATGTGAAATGAGTGCAATTGTGTGGCAGTTTGAGCATTCTTTGGAATTGCCTTTCTTTGGGATTCGAATGAAAACTGACCTTTTCCAGTCCTGTGGCCACTGCTGAGTTTTCCAAATTTGCTGGCATATTGAGTGCAGCACTTTCACAGCATCATCTTTCAGGATTTGAAATAGCTCAACTGGAATTCCATCACCTCCACTAGCTTAGAATAGTGATGCTTTCTAAGGCCCACTTGACTTCGCATTCCAGGATGTCTGGCTCTAGATGAGTGATCACACCATCGTGATTATCTGGGTTGTGTATTTTACCACGATTTGCATGCACCTGGGGCCATCCACGTGGTGAACTTGCTCAAACTGAACCACTGAGTCTTTCATTCTTCTATTTTTCTTAGCACAGATTAAAAACAAAACAAAACAAAACATCCTGGGCTACATATCCCCTACTACACACTGAGTATTCAGCACCCAAAACAGTGCCCAGCACCTGTAAGAGGCATGTAGTAGATATTTGAAGCTATGAGGGTGTATGTTATACATGTAAGCAATAGGTACTCATCATTAAAATCTTGGACACACTGGTCTGTGCTTTGTAGGATAGAGAACATTAAGATGCTTAGCCTTACTGCTTCAAGGACTGACTCTCTAGCTCAATCCTCAATACCCTAGGCAGTGTTGCCCTTCTTGTGGGGCCTTTGCCTACCCTCCATGCAGCACCTGCACAACCTCGTACAAGGTCAACCTGCTGGGGTCGATCCTGCCCACTAAGGCCAAAATGCCCCGGCAGCCAGGGACCACAACCACGGAAACAAAATGAAACACAACCCCAATGCTTCATGGGGTGAGGACCAATCCGACCGGTCCAGCCCCCAGCTGCTCTCACCTCAGGCCACTCTGCTTCCAGGACTTGGGCCAAGGCCAAGTTCTTCCTCGTCTTGGCCTTTGCCTTGGGGTTGCAGCACTGAAAACGAGCTCACAGGCAGACTTTGCTGTGACCCATCCTCACGAATGGGGGCAGCCCTCCACTCAGGAGCAACTGCTGTTTCATGGTCTCATACATCAGCACCCGAGCTATCACCACCGATCGCACACTACGACAACCGCTATTCACACTACGACCACTGCTCTCACATACACCACTTTCACTTCTGATCTCCAAAGGACCGCTCTCATGTACCACTCTCACACACACCGCTCTCACACTATGACCACTGCTCTCACCCTATGACCACCAGCACCACTGTCTCAAGAAGAAATGGCACAAAGGCTCTGCCAGCAGCACATCTCCCAGGAGCCAGAAACCCAGAACCCACTCAGTCACAAGGGGCTCCGTGGTAACAGGGGGGCTGGGCTCAGGCCCACTGTCAAGGATGCAGAGGGGGAGGGGCTGCCAAAAAGACGGCAGCTGACTGTGGGTGTGGGAGAAGGAAAGCCGTACCCACAGCTCACGCCCACCATCAAACATGACCTTGCAAGATACTGGGTCACAGTCGAACTGAACAGTTTAAACTGCTTCAGAAACCACCACCGCTAGGAATGAGCACGTCTTCTAAGTGGGCTTCTTCCCCCTCCAACACCCAAACAAGCCTCCAGTGAGACTACTGAAGGGGCACCCCTGAACTCAAGGGTATCCCTAGAACCCACCCAGCTGAGGTGGACTCACCACGCTAGCTGCCCCTCACTCTCACCCTGAGCTCGGTCCTCCCTGACTGACTGTCTCACTCGAGCTCAACAAGGGCTTGACCAACCTCACTTCAGGCAGTTAGTGAACCCACAGTGGGTACAGGGGTTCATTCAACCTGCTGCAAACTCGCCCTCTTAACTTCGACCCTGGGCTGCCAGACGACTCTGCCCCATGGGGGCTGCATGGTGGAGGTTCAGGGGTGTTCCTGCCTTGAGCTGTGACAGCCAGTGCCTTCCAGACCCCACCAGGTGCTGCCCCACCCTCCACCCCCAAGTCTCCCACCCATCTCTTGGCCCCACTCCTACCCTCGTGGCTCTCCACTCGCCAGGGCACAGGCCACACCACCCCTGGATCAGCCAGGACCCCTGCTGTCACTTGAGGACCTCGGTCCCCAGGGTGCTTGGGGTTCTATATCCACCCATCTCAGCAATTACACACTCTGGGAGAGACAGAGTACAGTTTGGGGTCCCGCCCGCTGTTCACCCTGAACACATTCTCTTTCTTTGACATTATCTACTAGAGTTCGCTGAGATGTCTTTTTAAAATCTCAACTGTTGCTTTCAAAGAGACTGAAAAATCACTTGCTCAATTTTAAGAATAAAATCTTCATTTTCAACCTTAAAGTGAAACTGACTAAAAGCAGTCATTTTTCAAACTGAAACAAAACAAAACAAAACCCAAAAAACAAAGTCCACAATGTGATCATGTCACAGAATACACCCTCCCTCCTCAGCCTTCTCCTCCACCACCAGCAGCCTGTCATCGCAAGGCCTGGGCTGGCAGGGGCAGGGGAAGAGGGCAGACCAGCTCCTCTGTTTCCAGGCCATGTGGGCTGCTTGCTCCACCTTCTTCCCAAGTTCACGTGGCACTGAAACAGCCCAGGCAAGCTGGGGATTCTGATCAGAAACACAACCATGGGTACTAAGCAAGGACCCCTGGTTCTTGTTTTCCCTGGTATCAAATAAAGATGATCAATACAATTACTGTGACAGTTGCATGTGGCTTCAGATGACTTAAGACACCCAGGGCACCCCCACTTCCAGTGACAGATGTAAGCAGCTTGTAGGTCAGCCTACCAAGAGCTAGAAATACATTTTAAAAGAGGTCCTTAGGCAGCCACAATAAAAAATTTCAAATGAAATGGAAGCCCAGTCAGGGAGTTGGAGACTGAGAGGGCCACTCCTTCCCTCGGGGCATCTGAACAAAGCTCACTCTGTGAAGAAAAGGCAGAGAAAAAGTCAAGAGGAGGGGGCTGGCTAACACAGCTCTGGACCGTTCCTTGGGCTTGGAAGACAAAAATTCGCGCACAGGCCTGACAAGTCAGTCCGGATGTCAGAAAATGTACACAACACTCTGCCCAAATCAGCTGAGTGCTGAGTGTCAGTCACCTCATGGTGCTCAGGAGACAGATGGCGGGTCAGGACCTGTCAAGAAGGAGGGGCCCTGAGAGGCTCCCCAGGCTTCCAGACGGAGATTCTGGAAGGCTCCTCCCTGGGGTCAGGGGGAAGGTAGGTGAAGGCTGCTGAGACTGAGCTTACAAGGATCCTCCAGCCTCAAGGGCCTGAGGGACAGACAGCTCTGCATCAGAGGAAACTCTGGAGAAGACAGCATCACCAGAACCTCTAGAGTTTTCCAAACATAATGTCCAACATGCAATCAAAAAAACAAAAGAGGTTGTAACAACCAATAGGACCAAGAGAAAGAGAACTGAACCAGATCCAGAGGTATCAGATGTATATCAACATATCAGAGGTATGCTAGAGGCATCAGATGCAAACGTCACCTGTTCAAAAATATACTTGACAAAAGGAAAAAGTTCTGAGAACCAAAACTGATTCCAGAACTTTACAATAACAGTGACTGAATTTAAAAACTCAGTCTCTGGGCTTAATATCAAATTGGACGTAGCTGAAGAGAGGTTCAGTGAACTGAAGGATGGGTCAGTTAAAAATATATATATAAGAGGGAAAAAAGTATAGAATATATTGAAGGAGCTCCTTGTTAAACTACATTGTTAAAAACTATAAATGGGGACCCTCATGGAGAAACAGTGGAAACAGTGTCAGACTTTATTTTGGGGGGCTCCAAAATCACTGCAGATGGTGATTGCAGCCATGAAATTAAAAGACGCTTACTCCTTGGAAGAAAAGTTATGACCAAACTAGATAGCATATTCAAAAGCAGAGACATTACTTTGCGGACTAAGGTCTGCCTAGTCAAGGCTATGGTTTTTCCAGTAGTCATGTATGGATGTGAGAGTTGGTCAGTGAAGAAGGCTGAGCACCAGAGAATTGATGCTTTTGAACTGTGGTGTTAGACAAGACTCTTGAGAGTTCCTTGGACTGCAAGGAGATCCAACCAATTTATTCTGAAGGACATCAACCCTAGGATTTCTTTGGAAGGAATGATACTAAAGCTGAAACTCCAGTACTTTGGCCACCTCATGCGAAGAGTTGACTCATTGGAAAAGACTTTGATGCTGGGAGGGATTGGGTGCAGGAGGAGAAGGTGACGACTGAGGATGAGATGGCTGGATGGCATCACTGATTAAATGGATGCAAGTCTGAGTGAACTCTGGGAGTTGGTGATGAACAGGGAGGCCTGCTGCAATTCATGGTGTCGCAAAGTGTCAGACATGACTGAGTGACTCAACTGAACTGAACTGAACTGAACTCATGGTGGAGAATAGATAGAAAGGGGGAAAAACCCTCTCCAGGGGTTGAAACGAAAGAGCTTCTTAATGAAAGTGAAAGAGGAGAGTGGAAAAGCTGGCATAAGACTCATATTGAAAAAATGGAGATCATGGCATCCGGCCCCATCACTTCATGGCAAATAAACAGGGAAATAATGGAAACAGTGACAGACTTTGTTTTCTTGGGCTCCAAAATTACTGCAGATGGTGAAATTAAAAGATGCTTGCTCCTTAGAAGGAAAGCTAGACAGCTTATTAAAAAACAGACATTACTTTGCAGACAAAGGTTCATTTTGTCAAAGTTATGGTTTATCCAGTAGTCATGTATGGATGTGAGAGTTGGCCCATGAAGTAGGCTGAATGCCAAATAATCGATGCTAACTGCGGAGTTGGAGAAGACTCTTGAAAGCCCTGTAGACTGCTAGGAGACCCATCCAATCAATCCTAAAGCAAATCAGACCTGAATATTCACTGGAAAGACTGATGCTGAAGCTCTAAGAATTTGGCCACCTGATGCGAAGAACTGACTCATTGGAAAAGAACCTGATGCTGGGGAAGACTGAAGGCAGGAGGAGAAGGGGACGACAGAGAATGAGATGCTTGGATGGCATCACCGACTCAATGGACATGAGCTTGAGCAAGCTCCGGGAGTTGGTGATGGACAGAGAAGCCTGGCATGCTGCAGTCCATTTGATTGGGTTGCAATGGGTCAGACACTGAGTGACTGAACTGACTGACAGGGACAATGGCAAGAGTTGGTTCAAGAATCAGACCATTGACTCAAAAATGAAAACCACACATTGGTTTCAGTTTCTCTGCGGTGCCTAAGGCAAGAAGAAAATGTTCAAGCACTCAGAGGAAAAAGGGTGTGGCTTTTAATGGCACAACAACAGCAAGAGCTGACTTTTCAAGAACAAGGAAGTCAGAAGATAATGGACTGGCATCTGTAAAATGCTGAAAAACAAATAACCACCAACCTGGAATTCTATGCCCAAGAAAAGCACTCTTCAAAAGTGAAAGCAAAATAAGGACTTTTAGGGCAAATGGAAATGAGACCACTCATCACCCACAGACATGAACTAACAAAATATTGTGGAAAAGAAAAGTAGTCTCTGATGGAAATATAAAAAACTAGTAAAGACCAACAACGAGGTAACTGTGAGGGTAAATACTAACTTTACAAAACAATGATGTTAATGCCAAAAATATACCTAACAATTTAAAGTGTAACAGTGACAAAGAGGAAACAGTCGTGCCAAGGAAGCAGTAAAAGTACTAAGTTAGACTTGAATGTAAAACACACGCTGTATCTGCGAATGTATACCCAACAACCTGATAGGAGTACAGAACTAGAAAAACACTTCATACTTTTAAAAGAAGGCAAGAGAAAAGAACACAGAATAGGTGGGACAAACAGAAAACCAACAGTCACGTGGTATCTACACACTGAAATATCAGCATGATAAATAGAGCAAATACTCTCAAAAGATAAAGTGTCGAACTGATTACAATGAAAACTATACACTATTCACAGAGGTACATGTTAAGATGGAAGGTCTTTTAGAAAGATGAAAGTAAAAGATATGCAGGCAAACAAGGACAGAAAACTGATGTGGCAATATCACTGGCAAATAGTGTCTAAAGAAAGAAGCATTACTAGTGATAAAAAGGAGCATCTCATACTGATACAAGTTCAATCTAGCAAGAAGATGAGGATTCTAAATTTGAATGTACCTGAAAGTGAAAGAGGAGAGAGAAAAAATTGGCTTAAAGCTCAACATTCAGAAAACGAAGATCATGGCATCTGGTCCCATCACTTCATGGGAAATAGATGGGGAAACAGTGGAAACAGTGACATACTTTATTTTTGGGGGCTCCAAAATCACTGCAGATGGTGACTGCAGTCATGAAATTAAAAGACACTTACTCCTTGGAAGAACAGTTATGACCAAACTAGATAGCATATTCAAAAGCAGAGACAGTACTTTGCTGACTAAGGTCTGTCTAGTCAAGGCTATGGTTTTTCCAGTAGTCATGCATAGATGTGAAAGTCGGACTGTGAAGAAGGCTGAGCACCAGAGAATTGATGCTTTTGAACTGTGGTATTGGAGAAGACTCTTGAGAGTCCCTTGGACTGCAAGGAGATCCAACCAGTCCATTCTGAAGGAGATCAGTCCCGGGATTTCTTTGGAAGGAATGATGCTAAAGCTGAAACTCCAGTACTCTGGCCACCTCTTGCAAAGAGTTGACTCACTGGAAAAGACTTTGGTGCTGGGAGGGATTGAAGACAGGAGGAGAAGGGGACAACAGAGGATGAGATGTCTGGATGGCATCATTGACTCGATGGACATGAATCTGAGTGAACTCGGGAGTTGGTGATGGACAGGGAGGCCTGGCATGCTGTGATTCATGGGGTTGCAAAGAGTCGGACAAGACTGAGCGACTGAACTGAAGTGAACTGAACTGAATAACATAACCACAAAATATCAATACATAAAAACTGACAGAAATAGAAAAGGAGTAACAGTCAAGTTCATAATCACAGTGGGAGATGTTAAAGACACATGCCAATATATGGCAAAACCAATACAGCATTGTAAAGTAAAATAAAGTAAAAATAAAAATTTAAAGTGAAAAAACCAAAAACAAAAAAGACACATCTCTCATGGAACTGGGCTCCCTGGTACGTAGTCACCTGCAGCCATGAAGTACCTAAAAAGGGGCTGGCTCTAAAATGAGATGTGCTGCAAACATGAAACACACACTGGATTTTAAGACATAGCATGAAAAAAAGAACATGAAATATTTCATTAGGTTTTATCATGCTGATTACACACTGAAATGATATATTTTGGTTGTGCTAAAATAAAATATATTACAGGTAATTTCACCTATTTTTGTTTTACTTAACGTGGCTACTGGAATCTGAATTACATGAGTGACAAACCTGATCTAACCGATACACATAGAACATTGCATTCCCACTGATACATATTATTTTCAAGAGCCCAGGGAGCATATAACAAAGTGAATATATATTGGGCCATTAGGAAAGCTCAAATTATTTCAAAGGACTGAAATAATGCAGGGTATACTTAGGGATTGCAACAGGCTGACGGTTTATGTGCCCTCAAAGTTCACCCAGCAGGTGGTGATGATCCTAGGAGGTAGGCACTCTGGGCGGGGTCAGGTCAGGAAGGAATGAGCTTCCATGCTTCGAGAACAGGGAGAATCAGCAGGCAGTCTAGGAAGTAGGAAACAGGCTTCACCAGACGTGGCACCTGCTGGTGATCTTGATACTCCCCAGCCTCCAGGACTATAAGAAACAACTTTCTGTTGTTTATCAGCTAGTCTATGGTATTTATAACAGTAGCCCAAAAAGACAAAGACTGGCCTTTTCATGGAATTAAGCTAGAAATTAAAAAAGGGTCACTAGAAAAACCTCCCCAATCATTGGGAAGTTAAATGACATATTGCTTGAAGAATTTCATGAATAATAATTTTAAAAAACACAAAGAAAATTAGAAAATACTTTTCCATAAGAGATAATGAAAATCTGGCTTATTCAACCTTGTGGTATGGAGTGAACTGTGTTTAGAGGGTAACTTAAAGCCTTAAACACATATATTGGAAAAGGAGGAAGGGTAAAAATCAATTAAGCCTCTATCTCTAGAAACCAGAAAAAAAGCAAAGCAAAAGAAACACAAGGCAGATGGGAAAAAATGAGCAGAAAATAAGGAAACAGAAAGCAAATATGAAATTAGAAAAAAAAAAAAAAAAGCCAAAAGTTGGCTCTTTGAAAGGACCAATAAAACTAATAAACCCCTAGAGAGACTGATTAAGAAAAAGAGACAAAGCACAAATCACCAGTATCAAGGATTTTTAAAAAGGGAGACAACACATTTGGCAGATAAGACAGATATTATGAACCACAGTTCACTTACTAATTGGAGAGTCGCTGGCCTCAATAAATTCCTAGTAGGGGGGAAATGCTTTACTTAAATAGACCCAAGAATACACACAAAATCAGAAAATTTTATTTGCATGAAAAAAATTACATCTGAAATTTAAAGATTCCCTACAATGAAACCAACTGGTTTTGCCAATCAATTCTTCCAAAACTCTAGGAAAGAAAACAGTAATCTTACAGGAATTCTCAGGGTAAACAAGGAACACCCTCCACCCTTGTTTTATAAGATTAGCATAACCTTGATACTAAAACCAAGAAGAAGTACAAGAAAGTAAAATTACAGACGGTGAGTATAGATGAAATAATCCTAAAGAAAACACTAACAAAGTCCAACAGAAGGAGAATACATCAAGATCAGTTTGGAGTTGTTTTAGAATCACAAAATTTTTTAAAAGTTTATTCACCACATAAAAGAAAAATCACCTGTTTCAAAATCTGCAGAAAATAAACAAGAAAATTTAATGTAATAATTTTAGTTCATGACTAAGAAAAAACTCTTAGTAAATTAACAGAGAAGAATTTATATATTTTGATTAAAAAAATCTACAAAAAAGCTAATATCATGTGTGATGGTGAAATACTGAAAGCTTTCCCTCTGATAATGGGAAAGACACAAGGATACTTATTCTCACTAATTCTATTCACCACTGTACTCTGTACTGGAGATCCTAGTCTGTACAATAAGGCAAGAAAAACAAAAGGGTTATCACAGTTGCAAAGGGGGAAAAAGAACTTATTTGCAGACATAATTGTGTACACATAAATAAATACAATTAGAATTATTTGAAATAAATGGATTTAGCAAGTGAATATAGAAAAGTCAATTCTATCTCTATCTATTAGGAATTTATAATGGCACTGAAAATATCAAGATATCTAATTAAACATGTGCAAGACATACAGCAAACTATAAACTTCTAAGATAAATTAAAGAAGATCTAAAAAATGGAGAGCTATCTATATTGTGTTCATGGATTATAAGAACAACATAAACGACACACACACACAGAGTTAACCGTGTGAGGTGATGTGCATGTTGGGTAATCATTCCAAGATGTCTATGGGCATCAAGTCATCACAATGTAGACTTGAAATACACACAAACTGTTTCTGTCAATGACTCCTTAGTGAAGCTGGTGATCTAAAATCAGCGCCTAGCACCTGGTAGCTGGCAGGTGTGGGGACTCAGACTCATGTGCAGGCTGTACACGCTCTTAATCACAGGTGAGACCTGAAGCAACCCAGCAACTCTCCATTTTTCTTTTTCTGTTTTTCTCTGTTCCCCTTGCCATTTGTGTTTAACAGATTCCCAGTATTGAGTGAGCAGCATCAATGCAACAATAATGTTTCCCCATCTAAAGCAGGAGCATGTAACACCAGCAGACTTCCCAATCGCCCAGAGATAACTGCAGTGCCCCATCACAACAGAAAGC
Organism: Budorcas taxicolor; assembly: GCF_023091745.1. Taxonomy (NCBI): domain Eukaryota; kingdom Metazoa; phylum Chordata; class Mammalia; order Artiodactyla; family Bovidae; genus Budorcas; species Budorcas taxicolor. The sequence continues at coordinate 288,398 of NC_068915.1, read as the reverse complement.
AAAGAAACACGACATTACACCCAGACAGAGTTGCCCGATGGCAGTAGGGACTATGGTCCACCAGACTTCCCAAGGGGACCCCCAGGGGCTTGGAGTCCACGCTGGGGCCCTCAGCTTGAGGCCACACTTTCGTTTCCACCATTCTGGGGGTCCTGGCAGAAGAAAGCCAGGCCACAGAAGGGGGATGATGTGCCTGGCCTGTGGGACTCAGGGCAGGACTGACTTGGGTCTGTGCTGGGCTCCACGTCCAGTCACCACTCTTGGAGTGTACAAAGTTCTTGGGATCATTGTAGGTTTTTGGCAAAAAGCAATGGAGCTGAAGTCACTTAGGATGGTTTTTAAGAAAAAATCCTCACTGGGGATTCACTCAGCACCAGCCTCGGCCCCTAATGAGATGCAGACTCCAGGTCATCCATGGCTCTGCCCGTAGACTGCCAGGCAAAGGGAGGCTCCTGGACTGTGGAGGAGCTGGAAGGCTTTAAGCAAATACTGAAAGTGTATTTGCTCCACTCATGACAAAGGTTGGAAGCTGGGACGAGCATAACAAAGGGTTATGAGCGTTCACTGAGTGCCCAAGGCTGGGAACAGATGATGAAGGGTCAATACACCCGGCCTTGAGGTGCTCGAAGGCTTCCTTTTGACCACCTGTTTCTGAGAGCAAGGACTGTTGTTTCATGATAAGACACCCTTTAGAGTCTCACCAAAGCTATGTTATGGCTTGAGTGGTTGGAACTGTATCTTATGCTTGAATGCTTTAATGTTTATCTGGAATGGCTACGTGCAAAACAGCTTTATGCTCTATTCCCTGAAAATTATAAAACTACACAATTGGATAATAAAGTTTGTCAGTCCACTAGAGGCTGTCCCTGAGTGTCCTTTTCAGAGTGTGGTTCTCAGAGCCTTACAACTGGCACCCAACATGGGGCTCGAAGCAGCAGACTGATTTTGAAAAAGGGCCACACTCCTCCGGAAGCGAGGTAAGCAGGATGGGACATCAGTCAAGTAAAATTCCTTTTGTTCATCTCATGCATCATTTCTTGAAACAATACAGGGTTAATCTGCCTGAAGAGCAGTTAACTAGCTGTTACCAGACAGTGGTTGAATATATCCATGGTTTCCGGAGGAAGGAACCTTGGATTTACAAACTTGGACAAGAGCAAAGAATAATGTTTTAAAAGCTTATAGACAGGGGGTAAAAATTCCCCCACAATGGTGGGTAACTTGGTCTGTTTTATGGGCTGTTATGGAGCAATTAGATGGCTCAGGAGAAGATTTAGAGGTTGAAACTGTTTGATCCCTGCATGAATGTGAATTAGAAGAGAAAGATCTATCAGAGGTTTTAAATCAGAAAAATGTCGTGCTAGAGCAGATTACAGACAAACAAGAGTCACAGATGCTGAAAGCAGTCAAACAATCAATTTTGCCAGAGGCCCCTGATCTGCCTTTACCTTGCTTTTCGCGAGCTCATATTAACAAGCCTCTAACACCGGCCTTTCCGCCCGCTGCAATGCTGTCCGCTGCTGCTACTACTCCCCTATTTCCTAGCATTGCTCCTTGGGACATGCCTCTTTGTGCATGGGCTTTTCCGGTCCAACTTAATAATCCTCAACCTGGACATAATCAATGGCAATCACCTGAATTTGATTTGCTCACGCAATTCAAAACGGCATGTACGATATATGGACCTACCTCACCCTACTGTATGGAATTTCTTAGGGGCTGGGTGGATGAATGGCTTCATGCAGATTTTTTTGCAGTTGCTAAAATGGTTATGACTCCACAACAGCTACTACAATGGCAAATGTGGGTCACAGATGAAGCCAAATTAATCTTGCTAGAACAGCAAAGCAGGGGAAATCCTCCTGGACTAAATTTTTAAATTCTCACTGGCACCAGAGCTATGGCTGAAACTTCTGCGCAATTAGAATTTGTGCAGCCGCCCATGTTATACTGGATTAAGGAAGTGGCTATCAGAACATGGGCTAAAATCGAGAGTTCCACCTCCAATGGATCTTTTGTGAAAATATTGCAGGGACCAACTGAAGAATATGCTCAATTTATTGGTAAATTGAAGGAGACCATTGATCACAGTCTTGGGGATGCATCTTTGTGAGAAATCATTTTGAAACAACTGGCTTTTGATAATGCTAAGGAAGACTGTCAGGCTATTATCAGACCTATTAGGGAGCAAGGAGGAGTTATGGAATACTTGAAAGCATGCAGGAATGTGGGTACGATTCAATATAAAGCTAAAATAGCCACTTTAGAAACCTTAAATATTTCCCCAAAGTCTAAAGTTAAATGTTTTAACTACGGCAAGCCAGGACACATGTGGAAGCAGTGTCACTTGCCTCGACAAACAGGTATTTCTCTTGACAAAGGAGGGGCTATTAAAACTAAGCCCCCTGGGCTCTGCCCAAGATGTTGGCTGAGTGAATGTTGCTCCAGATTTGATAAACAAGGTGATGCTTTACCCATTCAGACACCTCCTTTGGGAAACTAGAACAGGGGCTCTTCTCTAGCCTCATTAAACAAGGAGGACGACCAAATATTACTGAATTAACAGCGGCTACCAGACATAGCACATGTGTAGACATTACTGCTCCCCAAGATATGGAATTATTAATGGTAAATAATCCTATGAAAATCTTAACTGGATATTTTGGCCCTATACCAAAAAATACTGTAGGCCTTCTGTTGGGAGGAAGCAGCAGCACTATGCGTGGGATAATTGTACATACTGGGATCATTGATGAAGATTATACGGATGAAATTGCAGTAATGTTACATGTGACTCATAATTTGTATTTACAAAAGGGTGACAGATTTGCTCAGCTATTGCTATTACCTTATGTGCCCCCACTTAATAGAAAAGCAGACACCAGAACAGGTGGCTTTGGGAGTACCAACGTTACTGCAGCCCTTTCTACTGTTATAAAAGAAATCAATAGGCCCATGTTAAAATTAAAAATCAGAGGAAGAACTTTTGAAGGAATGTTAGACACTGGGGCAGATATTTCCATCATAAGAACAGAGGAATGGCCTTCGGATTGGCCTGCAGTTTTAGCCTCACACCAGTTGGTGGGAATAGGAACTGCAGATGCAGCTCAAACTTCTGTTAGTTCATCTTACTTACAAGCCCTGGGCCCTGATCAATTAGTCGCTTACATTAAACCGTACATTGCCCCATTACCATTAAGTTTTTGGGGAGGAGACTTTCTACAACACGCTCAAGTGACTATACAATTGAATGAAACTTTTTCTTAGGGGTCACTGAGATAAAGCCACTGAAGTTAGAATGGAAGTCTGATAAACCTATCTGGACAGCTCAGTGGCCCCTATCAAAAGAGAAACTGTCCGCTTTGCATACTTTGGTGGCTGAACTATTACAACAAAATAGAATAGAAACTACTCAATCACCATGGAACTCACCAGTTTTTGTCATTAAAAAGAAATCAGGTAAATGGAGAATGCTAACAGATTTAAGGAATATTAACACTATAATGATTCCTAAGGGAACATTACAAACAGGACTCCCAAGCCCTGCTATGGTCCCTAAGCACTGGGCTATTATAATTATTGATTTACAAGATTGCTTTTTCACTATGCCTTTACATCCAGATGACAGGCAAAGTTTTGCCTTCTCAATACCTTCTATTAATAATCAATCCCCTGCTCAATGGTATCAATGGAAGGTCCTGCCCCAGGGTATGATGAACTCCCCTACGGTCTGTCAATTCGTTGTTGATAAAATTTTGCAGCCCATCAGACAGCAATTCCCTGAGGCGTATCTCATTCATTACATGGATGACATTTTATTGGCTTCTCCCTCAGAATCTCAATTAAGTTTATTAGGTAATGAGGTCATAACTAATTTAACTAATCATGGGCTACTAATAGCAGAAGATAAATTGCAGCACCATTCCCCTTTTAAATATCTTGGATCTCTTGTGGACCACTCTACTGTAAAGCCACAGAAACTTTCTATTAGAAGGGATAATTTACAAACACTGAAAGATTTCCAGAAACTTCTTGGGGATATTAATTGGCTACGACCTACCTTGGGAATTCCCACATATGCTTTACAAAACTTATTCAAATTATTAGAAGGTTCCTCTGATTTGAATAGTCCCCGACAACTTACCCCTGAAGCTGAGGAAGAATTACAATTGGTAGAACAGAGAATTCAACAAACATGTGTTTACCGTATTAATTACAATTCCCCTTTTCAGATATATGTCTTTGGTACTAAGATATATCCTACTGCCATTATAGTGCAGGATCATCACCCTATTGAATGGGTATATCTCCATTCCAAACAGACTAAATGCACTGTTTCCTATATAGACTTGACAGGGAAAATAATTTTTCTTGCACTGTCTCGTTTGTGCGCTAAAACTGGATATGACCCTACTCAGATTTACCTACCTTGACAAAAACAGAAATTGATAATGCTCTCCAGGTGTCTACTACCATTCAGATAGCCCTTGCTGATTATTCAGGGGAATTATTGGCCAACCCACCTAAAGGAAAATTATAGAATTTCTTATAAAATACTTCTCTTATCATCAACAATATTGTTTCTGAACACCCTCTCATGAATGCACCTAATTATTTTATAGATGGAAATAAGGCAGGATGGGCAGCTATAATAGGTCCCAACCTGCAAAAGAAAATTAAAAGTCCTTATCAATCCGTTCAAAAAACAGAATTATTTGCATTATAATTGTTTACTTACTCTAATAAAAACCCCATTGAATGTTTTAACTGATTCTTGCTACGTGGCACATTTTTTCCCATCTTTTGTAACCGCTCATTTTATATCCAATGAAAATGATCTTATACATTTGTTCTTATTGATTCAGCAAGAAATAAGAGCTAGACTCCATCCCTTCTTTATTACTCACATTCTTGCTCATTCCCATTTACCAGGACCCCTCAGTTTAGGCAATGATTTGACTGATTGCCTCATCTCCCCTATATTTTCTTCCCCTGAACAGGAACATCAGGTCTTCCATACTAACGCTAATACACTACATGTTCAATATAAGATACCATTACAAATGGCTAGAAAAATTGTTTAGAACTGTGCCACATGTGCCCCCTTTCATTTAACCACTAGTCCCCAAGGGACTAATCCTAGAGGCTTACAAACAAATGAATTATGGCAGGCTGATTTTACACATTACAAACTGCCCCCTTTTAAATTGTTATTTGTAGTCACAGATACCTTTTCCAGCTTCATTTGGGCAGTTCCTTCCACTGCCGAGACTCCTAAAGCTGCCGTCACAGCTCTTCTGCAATGTTTTTCAGTGATGGGGTTCCCTGCCTCCATCAAAATGGACAATGGTCCTGCTTTTACAGCCAATGCTTTTCATGATTTCATGCATCAATAGGGTATTTGCCATCTTACTGGCATCCCATACAACCCCCAAGGTCAAGCCATCATTGAACCGGCCCACCATACACTCAAGCTCATTCTTAATAAACAAAACAGGGGGAATAAACTAAGGGGTCCCTATGGACCTAAAGCCATTTTGCCTATAGCCCTTTTAACAATCAGTTATTTTAATTTGCCTCTACACAGTCAGGAAACACGAGCAGAGTGACATTTTTCTGATTCACCCTCGCGTATGCCTGAACAAACTGCTGTTTGGGTTAAATGTCTTGATCAATGGCAGCCAGGAACACTTAAGTTCATAGGCAAGCGATATTGTCTTGTCATTTTAGATGATGGAACCGAACAGTGGGTCCCACTCAGAAGAGTCAGAAGACAGGCAGGCCTTGCTCCACACCCCCCGACCGGCAACAGCACTAAAACAGAAATTGCAACAGATGACACTGAAAGACGGCTAGAAAATGAAACATCCCCGACGCAATGCACCTTTTCTGACCTGGGCACAAATGAAAAATCTGTCCAGACGAGCTGAGGATACTCTGTTGATGACCAACAGTGAGGTAACACTGGAAAAACTGTTGCTGGCTATGATGCCTGTTTTAACCTGTGCTTCTGGGGTAAGCGGTAATTACACCTATTGGACTTATATCCCCAACCCACCTCTTTTACTAGTGGTGGATTGGACAGAATCATCTCCTGCGGTTTTCACAAATGATAGCTTACATTTTCCTGCCCCTTGGTCGGGTCTAGGACCACGAATAAAAGAAGAAGGAAAGACAGTTAATTTAACACTTATGTATCCAGTGCTCCCCATCTGTTTTGGTGCTCTCCCTTTGTGTCTCTGCCTATATCCACAATGGTGGGCTTACTGTTTCTCAAATGGCTCTTTCCGTCTTGGAATGTTTGCTACCATGACCTTTGTTTTTAATTGGACAGAGACTACCTACCATGGACAAATAGCCAACTTCACTCACTATCTATTTAAGCCTTCTGAGCCTCCTTGTGACAATGTATCTTGGAAGAAAAAATCGTCTGTGCTGGGGATGGACTGGTCCACCTGTAGAGGAAGGTTTGGAAAAGTTTCTGTTCACACCAACATGACTTTTGTTGATTGGGGGCCTCATTGTCGGGGTCCAGCCCTGGTGGATCCAGGAATTCGAAGGGTGGATGGCGTTGGCGTGGAAAGACTTGTTTATTAATATAAGATTAGATTGAGAAACAATAGTGTAGTAGGAAGATTAAGTGGAGAAAAGAGGCTGATTAACTTGGGTTATGTAGAAAGCCAATAAAGTTCCAGACAAGGAGCTTGCACCATCTACGTTAGGCCGCCGGCGCCCGTTTGAATATCGGAGAGTGTCCCGCCTTGGGCTCTCTTACGGATCTTAAAAGCCGGGACAAGTAAGTAGACATAGTGAGCCTCCACGCCCCAGATGGGAATTCAGCCTGAAATTAGAGTAAAGAGGAGACATGGGGGAAACCAGTCCAGCGACTGGCTCTCCTTCTATTGTCCTTCAAGGCCTTTTATACTTTTGATTATACATACAGATCAATGGGTAATATAAAATTATGTAGCATTCGCAGCCCAGACTCTTTCTGTATATCTTTTTGTATACAAAAGGTCTCAGGTGATTTACATTATCTTCTGGCCAAGAGGCTTGTTAACACATTTTGGCTCTCTTCCTTAATGAATGTTAATTTCGTTTCCCCTGAAGTGTTTTTCTTTAATCTACATCTCCTTAAAGCGCTAAAGTTACATCTCTATAGAACAAAGGCACAGCGGGTTATAACAAGGTACTTAACTCAAAGATCTAATGTTGCTAATACCAGGTCTACTACTTGTTTTTGTATATACCAACTATATCTAAAAATAAAGGATATGAAAATTTGGCAGCAAGCATTGGCTCAACAAATGAAACCTTTAATCAGTCCTATTCTAAAGATTTTGACTCTTCGGAAGCCCCTACATTCCTAGGATGTTTTAAGCTTCCTGTGCCTCCTGCGGTCAGGAGGCCTCAAACAATCACACACGCAGCTGTACGAGTCCTGCAGGCAGGCTAGAAAGCCATCAGAGGGGTTTTTGGATTGAAACACTCTTTCAAATGCAGAAGACTAAAGCCCTGAATTGACTTTTTCCAGAGAATGTCAGAAGAGTGGAAAAGCAGAGCACAAAAACCAGCAGATTTTTGTTGGGGTACATGCTTAGGAATTTTCAGAGGGGCCCCTGAAGTCTGAGCACACCTTGAGTACGTCAGCTTCCTTCCTCATGACCTTGTCACGGGCGGGATTCCTCACACTGGCTCCCGGCACCTCATGGACTCTTTGTGAATTTCTCAGAATCACAAGAAATTAATAACACCTGCCAATAGTATAATGTTTCAGCACCACGTTTTAACAGAACACAAACAGGACTTTGGCATCAACACGATGAACTTCTGAACTGGTACAATGGAGGTCTTTCACCTCCCAGACCCCAGAAAATCAGTCCAGTCCTGTGGCCTGAACACTGGCATCTTTGGAAAATTCCTGCTTCTTTGTCTCGGTTTAGGGTCTCATATGCTTATGCACATGTTTCCATCCCACAAAATTATACTATTGAGTATAATTATACTGGTTATGTTCGTGCTTTGTAAATGCGCCCTATCTTTTTGCTATTGGACAATTTAGGAGTAATGGCTCAATTCTGTCCTGTACTGAGTGTCGTTTGTATACTTTTTTTAAATCATAGTGTGCCAATTAATGTTACTAAAGACAGTGTTTTTTTAGTCCAGCAAAGGACTGATTTGTGGGTTCCAGTTAAGATTTCTGAACCTTGGTCAGATTTCATGTTGTTGTCTTTTGTTCTGAGAGAATCCCTAAAAAGAAGCAAATGCTTTATTGGCTGGATTATAGGTGCCATAGTGGGTATTATTTCAGTTGTAACTGTTGGTACAGTTTCTGGAATGGCATTGTACAATTCTATTCAAAATCATGATTTCATTACTGCTGGAAGAAGGATTCTCATGACCTCTGGGCCTGGCAAGCTCAGATAGATCAACAAATACAAACATGCTTAGATGAACTACAAGCTGCCCTTATGTATGTGGGGGATAATCTGCATGCTTTACAGATACAGTTGAAGTTGCGGTGTCACTGGAATTTTACTACTTTCTGTTTGACCGATATGCCATACAATGCCACTGAATATCCTTGGGAACAAATAAAGTTACATCTTTTAGGTTCGAAATCAAACACTAGTCTAGACATAGAGAAACTGAAGAAAAAAATCACGTCTACCTTCAGCAGCATTCCCCCTGTGTTATATAACACTGACTTCTATAATACACTATCTGCTAGTACTTCCTTTTTAAATCCAAAAAATTGGGTACCCCATACGATGGCTTCTTATGCGCTGATCTGTTTATTGTTTGTTATTGTTCTTATAGGATTCTGAACATTATGTGCTCGAGCCTCCGTCGACCAAAAAGCGTGAGTAACCATGGCTGCAGCAGTCCTTGTTCTTGAGGAAAAAGGGAAAAATTGTGGAGGAGCTGGAAGGCTTTAAGCAAACACTGAAAATGTATTTGCTCCACTCATGAAGAAGGTTGGAAGCTGGGACGAGCAAAACAAAGGGTAATGAGCGTTTACTGAGCGCCCAAGGCTGGGAACAGGTGACGAAGGGTCAATACGCCCAGCCTTGAGGTGCTCAAAGGCTTCCTTCTGACCACCTGTTTCTGAGAGCAAGGACTGTTGTTTCATGATAAGACTCCCTTTAGAGTCTCACCAAAGCTATGTTATGGCTTGGGCAGTGGAAACTGTATTTTATACTTGAATGCTTTAATGTTTATCTGGAATGGCTATGTGCAAAACAGCCTGATGCTCTATTCCCTGAAAAGTATAAAACTACACAATTGGATAATAAACTTTGTCAGTCCACTAGAGGCTGTCCCTGAGTGTCCTTTTCAGAGTGTGGTTCTCTGAGCCTTACACTGGACACTGGGTGCCACGTGGGGTTCTTCCCCCACTTTGAATGAAGTGTTGCAGCCCCCAGGATAAACCCGGCCCACGCCTCCACCTCTGATGATGAGGCACCCATGCCTCCCACGACCAGAGGATCCAGCCTTTCCCGGGGCCTCTGTGTCACTGCACAGGCCTTGTCCATGCAGCCCCAGCAGGCAGGGTGAGTCCTGTGCTGAGCCTCCCGGCTCGCTGGCCTCACTTCCCACGTTGGGGCCAAGCAGGAGCACTGCGTGTCCACTGAACGATTGGATAAGGGCCCCTAATAATGATGATGATGATGATGATGATGATGATGAGGAAGAGGAGATGAAGGTGGCTGAGATCCAAATGTCAGTCCCTGATTCAGGCATCTGTGCATATTAACTTATTTAACCTCATGACAAGACAGTGTGTGTGTGGGGGGGGGGGGGGGGGGCGAGTCCTGCCACTGTTCTCACCTTGGAGCCATCAAGTTCTCTCTCAGTGTCCAGGGGTGGCTGCAGACACTGGCCACAGACTGGACAGCTTTAACACAAATACATTTCCTCCCAGTTCTGGAGTCAGAAACCTGCGATCAAGGTGTAGGTAGGGCTGAGCTCCCCTCCAGAGGCTCCAGGGGAGGGCCCCTCTGGCCTGGTCAAGCCCTTGGGGGACCCCAGACCTCCCTGGGCTTGTGGCCACATCACCCTGACCACACAAACCTTCTCCCCTGGGTGGCTCTGTGCCTCAGAGCACTCTCTCTTCTCTTCCAAGGACACCCATCATCGGATTTAGGGTCCACATGCATCCCGGGTGATCTGGTGCAGAGGTCAGAAACTTACTTCCATCTGCCGAGAACTTTCATTGGAATAAGGCCACATTTGCAGGCTGCAGAAGGATGGACGGCTTTCAGAACCACCACTCAGCCCACCACATTTGTCATGAGGCCACAGGGCAGAGCCTTACTGGGCTTGGTTCAGGGAGCTTCGAAGAAGCAGGGCTCCAGGACCTCAGTCCTGGGGCTGCCTCAAGAACACACTTAGGATCAGGACACTCGGGCACAGGGATCAGATGGGCAGGGCTCAGAGGTGTGCTGGTGGGTGTGGAGCTCACCTGCAGGGAGCCTGAAGCCTGACGTGACAGCCCAGGGCTAGGAGACACCGAGCATGGTTTGGAAATGGACATATCCCAGCACAGATGAGTGGAGGCAGGCCCAAAGGCTCAGGCCAAGGGAGCCCAGATCTTTCTGCTGCCCTGAGGGGGCAGGTCAGATGGGCACAGGAGGGAGCCGTGGTTTAAGTGACCTGGGCCGGAGTCCTGGTCTGCTGCTGTGTTGTCTCTGGTAAGTGACTCATCCTCTCTGAGCCCACTGGAGAAGGGCTCGGTGGTGCCGGGGAAACAACACATGCATATTGGAACTGGGAGAAAAATCTTCATCACTTATTGGTACAGCTCGATCTTTTCTGGAGGCCATAACCAATGTCTTTATGTTTGATGTTCATTTCAAAGTCAATAAGTTTTTAAAAAAGATGTGTGGTGAAGGATTTAATTGGACTCGGAAAAGCTCTTCTTTCTCCTTTGTGAGCATGGCCATTCCATTATCATATGAGCAATAATGATATATGACTGAGTATGCACATCACCAGTGAGACTTTCCCGAGTGCCAGACTCTAAGTTCAGTACTTTACGATAACCCAGTGATGTAATGACTTGTTTCCCAGGTGGTTCAGCAGAAAAGAACCCACCAGCCAATGTAGGAGATGCAGGAGAATTGGGTTCAATCCCTTGGTCGGGAAGATACCCTGGAGGAGAAAATGACAACCCATTTAAGTATTCTTGCCTGAAAAATTCCACAGATAGAGGATCTTAGGGGCTACAGTTCACAGGACTGCAAAGAATTTGACATGAATGAGCCACTGAACATGCACACAGTCGTGTAAATACTGTTGTTATCTCTGTTTGACAAATGGTGAAGCTTCGTTGTTGTTGTTGTTAAGTCATCAGATTTTGTCTGATTCTTTGTGACCCCACGGACTATACACTCCATGGAATTCTCTAGGCCAGAACACTGGAGTGGGTAGTGTTTCCCTTCTCCACGGGATTTCCCTGGTGGCAAAGATGGTAAAGCATCTGCCTCCAATGTGGGAGACCTGGGTTTGATCCCTGGGTCAGTTAGATCCCCTGGAGAAGGAAATAGCAACCCACTCCAGTACTCTTGCCTGGAAAAATCCATGGATGGAGGAGCCTGGTAGGATACAGTCCATGAGATCACAAAGAGTCGGACACGACTGAGTGACTTCACTTGAACCACATATTGTGAGACTAAACTTGAGAATTCTTGTTTTTTATTTCATTTCAAATAGCCTTCGGGTATCTGAAAAGACAGTGTGGGTACTTTCAAGATGTCTTCTGCAAAACAAAGCCCTTTCAGGAAATGTAGTCATAATATCCAGGTAGGCATTGCTGTTGTAAGTGTTACATCTCAGTCAGAAGGCAAATTCTGAGCTCTTCCTCTGGCAGAAACAAATTCACAAAACAAGCCAAGAAAGAGAGCTGGGAAAACAAACCACACCAACAAGTGGAAAAGCTTTCCTCATGAGACAAACCTAGAAAAAAAACCAATATCCTTGTGGCCCAAAAACCCTCTTGGAAATGAATGTTCAGTAAGGAAGAGAGGAAACATGTCAAGTTCCAAGGAGAGGCAATGCCCATGGCCAGTGTAATTTAGAGGTGGCCTGACCACTCGATGAAGTCACACACCAATGTAAACCCTTTGCAGACAGCAGTGATGGTCATCCACATAGTAAGCGGTTAGTCTGGTGACAACCTGCCCTGGGCTCCAGTAAGGAAGCAGACCTGGTTCTCTTCCTCTGCCCCTACACCATACACTCATGAAGGCAGCTCAGGTGCTATTGTGCGCTGCCTGTCTGGCTCATCCATGAGCTGTAACCACCTCCAGGGAAGGACTCCACCTTCTCTTTTCTGTGTGCCATGAACCTGCACACAGTGGACCTTCAGAACCTCAGGAGACTCACCCTATCCCCACTAGAGCCAGACCCTCCCCAGGCGTTAAAATAGCAGTGGAGTCACTTTGGCTCAAGCCCTAGTTATGGATCTGTTTATACACAGATTCCTGCCTGTCAGATCTGAGCTTTGGGTTCATTGTCAGCTCTGTCCCTCCTGTGGCAGCCAGGTGGGCCACAATGCAGACAAAGGAGCTCATGAGCTGAGTTTCAAGGGAGGCATTGAAAGGACAGTGATGGATGCAACCTGTTGCAAACTGAAGGAGGGTCCCTGCATGTCTCAGAAAAGGGCTCTGGTGTGCAGGTGTGGAGGAGGGCCCTCACGGTGCAAAGTAAAGAGAGGTACTCAGGAGAAATTTCTCTTGGCTTCTCCTGTAGCAGCTCCAGTTGGTAGCTTGTGAGCAGTTGACAGCCAATGTGGTCACATAAGCGTGACTCTCATTCCTTCACAAAGCAAGAGAAAGGGGGCAGGGTGTGGGAGTACTTGGAGGGTGTGGTGGGGTGGATGGAGGAATGTGTCCTTCCTCTCTCCAGTGCAAATTGCTTTTTTGAGTCTCAGAGCTTCCAGAAGGCAGTTACCAAGTCAGGTCCCCACCGTATCCAGTGTGGGCTGGTTGCCTCAGCCCCTGTCACATGGACAAGCCACACCATAGGGCTTCCCTGAGTTCTAACAGCAGGATCTGGGGGTTTTGTCTAGGTATACACTTCCTTGCTGTAGCTGTGTTACCCCCTTCTTTGAACCCCAGTTTTGTCCTCTAGAAAAAGGACATTTATTGCTACCTTAGCAGGTTGCTACCTTAAACCCATGAAGACTAATTAGGGTAATCTTACAATGAATACCTGGCCTTAAGAGATACTGGGCTCCCCTGATAGCTCAGCTGGTAAAGAATCCTCCTGCCATGCAGGAGACCCTGGTTTGATTCTTGGGTCAGGAATGCTGATCCGCTACAGAAGGGACAGGCTTCCCACTGCAGTATTCTTGGGCTTCTCTTGTGGCTCACCTGGTAAAGAATCTGTCTGCAATGCAGGAAACCTGGGTTCAATCCCTGGACTGGGACACGACGGAGGGACTTTCATTTCACTACCAAGAGATATGACCTGAATCCAGATTAAACTGCAGTCTCCCAGTGTCATCTGGCATTTCTTCCCTTAAGCCAGCATAAACCCACACAGGCGCATTTCCAGGGTTTCCACTTAGCCAGCTGGACAGAAAACCCAGGGTGGTTCAAACAAGCTGACAGACAAGCAGGATAGGACTCAAGGGCAGGCGGCTTCCCTCCAGTCTCAGGTTGAGCTCTGGGACCACAGCAGGAACTGGTGCTTTCAAACCCTGGGCTCAGCAGTGCCCTCTTTCTCAGGCCAGTGGCTCTGCCCTGATGGGCACGGGAAGGCCACCAACTGCCCCAGGCTGACATCATGCCCCTCCCACTTCTGTAGCCTGATCTCACCCAGCTCCACCCCTTCCGAACCAGAGCTCCTCTTCCCTTGATTCCAGCATGAAGACTGGCCCTGGGTCTCAACTGGTCAGCATCCCAGTCCTGAGCCAATCACGGTTCCAAGGAAGATAGAACACACCAATTGGCCGGGTCCAGGTCATGTTACCATACTCTCCAGGACCCGTGTGAGCTGCTAACCCTGTGTCCAGGGTGGAGACAGTGCAATGCCCCCAGAGCAGGACTGAGAGTCCAGTAACTGCATCTGTGTGCTCAGTGTCCTGGGACGTGCCTGCACATCCTCTCTACACACCACTTTGTCCCCTCTGCAGACCAAATATTCATAACACACATTTTCCCTTCCCAAGCGCTGTTTCACGTACCCACATTCAAGGGAGCAAGAGGTAGGAAGGTAGGTAGGGAGGTTTGGAGATTCTCTCTTAAACTCTGGGTTTGTTTCTTGTATCATGTTAGAGTAATTTATTCAGTCTAAAAACCCCCACTGAGCACCACCACGTGCTGCTTTGCCTACTCAGGATTCTTAGCTGCTCTGAGTAGAGGGCATGGCCTAAGGGCCTCCCAAAGGGATTGAGTTTTGTCCAAGGAAGCACCTGAGAGTCTGAATCACTGAATCACTTTGCTGTGCACCTTAAACAAATTTTTGTAAATCATCAATACCTCAATTTAAAGAAAAGATGTTCCCTCATCAAAAATGGTTTGAAATTTTGTAAAGTTTTTCCTTCAGTTGTTGGTTTTTGTATGTGCCTAATTGGTTTGGTGGTGTTTTTTGAGGTAGGGATCCAACTTACCTTCCCACATGGATACCAAATTGTTCCAATGGGACGATTCCTTTGTCCTTTCTCCTGGAAATGTCCTTTCTGCGTTTATACATTAAGAAGCTTTTTTAAAAAATGCTGAGTATCAAGAACTTCAGATCTTTGAAAATTTGTACAGCACCCCAGAGGCATGTTTCCATTTCTGTGTCTTCTCTTCGCATTTCACCATTGCCAGTTTCTAGTATACACAAGTACCCTCAGAGGGTTCTCTATAGTGAACCGTGTATGTTTCTGTGAGGACAGAGGATGTGAGCATGGAGGAGGGTCTGAGTCCATAGTGACCGTGTGACCATGCTCAGCAACCCCAATATTAAGTCTGGCTAAGACTTCCTAAGGCAAGGCCTGTGTTCCTTCCTTTTGGTGTCTGGATACACAAAAACAATGTTGGTGGATTGGGACTTGGGTCCCTAGGTCCAGCAGTGTAGAGATATACCCATAGTCTGCTTTTCCATTATATTTTCCTTCAGTGAGCTCTGCTGAGCTGATGTGGAGATATTTCTGCTAAAGGATTCAGAGGTAGTTAATCCTTCTGCTTCACATCCCCTGCCTCATCTGTAATTCTGTCATTTTTTTAAATATAGATAAATCTCAATGTTGTTATTCCTTGTGTCATTCTGACTCTCAGGCACCTGTGGTTTAATAGACCTCCAAGTCCCAAGAGCTCTTTGCCTGGTGGAGTCATGGGGAACTCAGGGAGCAGCACCACATCACACTGGAGACTGGACCAGAGAGAAGGTTCTTGCCAGGAAGGCTCCATCCCTGCTGTGGGGGGTTCAGGGTTCACATCTGATTGTGCAACCCCCAGGCCCTTGGTGCAGGAACAACTCTGAGATCTGGAAAGGAGGTGGCTTCCCTCCCTGACACAGAACTATTGTTTTATTTTTTTGTCCTCGTCCTTGTCCAGTCCCATTTGGCTCCCAGGCTCTAC
Organism: Budorcas taxicolor; assembly: GCF_023091745.1. NCBI lineage: Eukaryota > Metazoa > Chordata > Mammalia > Artiodactyla > Bovidae > Budorcas > Budorcas taxicolor. The sequence goes on along the minus strand of NC_068915.1, from coordinate 272,826 downwards.
ACTTGACCCTTACCCACAGGATCAGGAGAACCCAGTTCTAGAGGACTTTCATACAAGGAGAGGCTTCCAGAGACACTCCAACCCCCAGGCCTAAATAAGCATTTCCTTGGAGTTTCACAGCCCTGGGAGGAGATACTGGGTTTATGTCCATTTTACAGTTGAATATGTTGAGCTTCAGATCATTGTGTGATTTGCCCTGGGTCACTCTGCAGGTCAGTGGGTAATGTGGGATTTGAATCCAGACTCTATGTCTTGGAGCCCATGACTGTACAGGTGTTTCTGCTCCTCAGTTAAATTTATTTATTTTTTTGATGCATTTGTATATGATACTGTTCTGTTCTCTCTGATGGTTCATATCCTGCTACATTCCTGGGTTTATTAGTTTTAATACTTGTTACTTGATGGAGTTTTTATGGTTTCATATAAATCCTGTCATAATCAAATAGTGGCAGAGTAACTTCATTTGTTCCAATGGGAATGCTCTTATTTCCTTTTCTTGCCTAGTATTCTGGGTAGGACACTTGCACTACTATGTTGAACAAGATTGGTGACAGTGGGCATCCTTGTACTATTCCTGATCTTCTAGGAAAATCTTTCACCTCTTTACCACTGAGTTGGATGCTACCTGTGGGCTTGTCTTATATACCCTTTAGGATGTTCCATGTATAACCACTGTATTGAGAGATTGTACCAAAATTGATGTTAAACTTTGTCAAAAGGTTTTTCTGCAATTATTGAGAAGATCACATGATTTCATCCTTAAATTTGCTCATATATTGTATCACAGTGATTGATGTGCAGATAATAAATCATGCTTGCAGGCAGAGAATAAATTCTATTTGATCATAGTGTATAATTCTTTTAATGTATCTTCAATTTGGTTTGCTAATATTCTTTTGAGGATTTTTACATCCGTGTACACCAGGGTCAGTGTTCTCTGGTGGTTCATATGGTAAAGAATCAGCACGCAATGCGAGAGACCTAGGTTTGATCACTGGGTCAGGAAGATCCCCTCAAGAAAGGAACCATTACACACTCCAATATTGTTGTCTGGAAAATTCTGTGGACAGAGGACCTGGTGGGCTATAGTCCATGAGTCACAAATAACTGGATATGACTGAGTTATTCACACTTATAAGAGTGCCTCTTGACATTCTTAATATCTAAATTTAAGATTTTCAGTTCAGTTCAGTTCAGTCGCTCAGTCTTGTCCGACTCTTTGCAACCCCATGAATCGCAGCACGCCAGGCCTCCCTGTCCATCACCATCTCCCAGAGTTCACTCAGACTCACGTCCATTGAGTTCGTGATGCCATCCAGCCATCTCATCCTCTGTCGTCCCCTTCTCCTCCTGCCCCCAATCTCTCCCAATATCAGAGTTTTTTCCAATGAGTCAACTCTTCTCATGAAGTGGCCAAAGTATTGGAGTTTCAGCTTTAGCATCATTCCTTCCAAAGAAATCCCAGGGTTGATCTCCTTCAGAATGGACTGGTTGGATCTCCTTGCAGTCCAAGGGACTCTCAGGAGTCTTGTCCAACACCACAGTTCAAAAGCATCAATTCTCTGGTGCTCAGCCTTCTTCACAGTCCAACTCTCACATCCATACATGACCACTAGGAAAAACCGTAGCCTTGACTAGATGGACCTTAGTCGGCAAAGTAATGTCTCTGGTTTTGAATATGCTATCTAGTTTGGGTCATAACTTTTCTTCCAAGGAGTAAGCGTCTATTAATTTCATGGCTGCAGTCACCATCTGCAGTGATTCTGGAGCCCAGAAAAATAAAATCTGACACTGTTTCCACTGTTTCCCCATCTATTTCCCATGAAGTGATGGGACCAGATGCCATGATCTTCGTTTTCTGAATGTTGAGCTTTAAGCCAACTTTTTCACTCTCCTCTTTCACTTTCATCAAGAGGCTTTTTAGCTCCTCTTCACTTTCTGCCATAAGGGTGGTGTCATCTGCATATCTGAGTTTCTTGATATTTCTCCCAGCAATCTTGATTCCAGCTTGTGTTTCTTCCAGTGCAGCATTTCTCATGATGTATTCTGCATAGAAGTTAAATAAGCAGGGTGACAATATACAGCCTTTACGTACTCCTTTTCCCGTTTGGAACCAGTCTGTTGTTCCATGTTCAGTTCTAACTGTTGCTTCCTGGCCTGCGTACAGATTTCTCAAGAGTCAAAAAATACAGTCTAAGGCAAAACTGTCAAAAGTCCAAGAGTCCTTAAAAGTAAATGACAATAAGGCATAACAGATGAAAGCAAGAAAGACTCCACATAATTAATTTTTCATAAGAATTTTAGATCTTCAGGGAAATTCTCATTGAACTGAATTAAAATGCAAGCTTTAGTTTAAAGGAAACCTTTTGTGGTATTATGTTTCTATGTTGAGGCTGAAATTTTATTATTTATGTATGAGATATTAAGCAATACTGTGTAGCTATTAAAATCATATTTTTAAAACATTTAATGACATTCATAAGCACTTATAGTAGAAAAATAGCTAGGAATAGATGATCCCATATAGCTTTAGATGACAGTACAGATGTGTTGAATGAAAGTTTTCAGATTGTATTTATTTATTTTTAATTGAAGGATAACTGCTTTACAATGTTTGGTTGATTTTCCTCATACAACAACACGAATAGGCCATAAATATATTATCCACTCTTTGGTGAGCCTCCCTCCCACTTCCCACTATCCCACCCTCTAGGTCGTCACAGGGCACCATGCTGGGCTCCCTATGTTATATAGCAACTTCCCACTAGCTAGCTATTTTACTTATGGTAGTTGCTATGTTTCAATGATACTCTCTCAATTTGTCCCACCCTCTCCTTCTCCAGCTGAGTTCACAAGGCCTTCTTCTACATCTGTGTATCTATTTCTTCAAATATTCACCAGTACCATTTCACAAGATTCCATGTGTATGCATTAACGTACTATGTTTGTTTTCCTCTTTCTGACTTATTTCACTCTGTATCACAGTTTCTAGGTTCCTCCACCTCAGTTAAACTGACTCGTATTTGTTCCTTTTCATGGCTGAGTAATATTTCATTGTGTATATGTTCCACAACTTCTTTATCCATTGTTCTCTTGATAGACATTAGGTTGCTTCCATGCCCTGGCTATTTTAAATAGTGCTGCAATGGACATTGGGGTATGTATGTCTTTTTAGACGTATGGTTTTCTCAGGTATATGGCCAGTAGGGGATTGTTGCATCATGTGGTAGTTTTATTCCTACTATTTTAAGAAACCTACATTCCTTCTCCATAGTGGCTGTATCCATTTACATGTCTACAAACAGTGCAAGAGGGTTTACTTTCTTCCATGCCCTGTCCAGCATTTATTATTGTAGAATTGTTGATGATGGCCACTCTGACTGGTGTAAGGTGACACCTCATATAATTTTGATAAGCATTTCCTTAATAATGAGTGATGTGGAGCATCTTTGTATGTGTTTGATGGCCTTCTTAATGTCTTCTTTGAAGAAGTTTGTTCATGTCTTCTGCTCATTTTTCACTTGTTTGCTTTTTTTCTGATTTGAGGCTTGATGATCTACTTGTGTACTTTGTAGATAATCCTTTGTCAATTGCTTCGTTTACAATTATTTTCTCCTATTCTGAGGGTTGTCTTTTCATCTTGTTTATAGTTTTCTTTGCTGCTTAAATACTTTGAAGTTTCTCTAGGTGCCATTTTTTTTTTAATTTTTGTTTTTATTTCAGTCATTCTCAGAGGTGGATCAAAGAGGATCTTGCTGTGGTAAATGTCAAACAGTGTTCTGCCTATTTTCCTCTAAGAATTTTATAGTTTCTGGCCTTACTTTTAGTCTTTAATCCATTGTGAATTATTTTTGTGTATAATGTGAAGAAGTGTTCTAATTTCATTCTTTTACATGTAGTTGTCCAGTTTCCCAGCACCACTCACTGAAGAGGTTCTCTTTTCTGTCCTTTCTCCATTCTGTATTCTTGCCTCCCTTGTCAAAGAAAAGGTGCCTATAGGAGTGTGGGTTTATCTCACAGCTTTGCGTCTTGTTCCATTGCTCTATGTTTATGTTTTTGTGCCTGTACCATAGTGTCTTGGTAGTATAGTCTGAAGTTAGAAAGGTTGATTCCTCCAGTTCCACATTTCTTTCCAAGGTTGCTTTGGCCTTTCCGGGTCTTTTTTTTCCCCCGTATAAATTGTAAAATTATTAGTCCTAGTTTTTTTTTTTTTTTTTTTTTAATGTCATTGGTTGTTTTGTAGGGATGAATTGAATCTGCAGATTGGTTTGGGTAGTATAGTCATTTTCACAACGTTGATTTCTTTCAGTTCAAGAACATGACATACCTTTCTATCTGTTTCTTTCATCTTTGCTATCTTTCATCATACAACCTGTCTTTCTGCATACATGTGTTTTGTCTGTTTAGGTCTGTTTGTCCTAGTTTTTGGAGAAGAAAATGGCAACCCACTCCAGTATTCTTGCCTGGTAAATCCCAAGGATGGAGGAGCCTAATAGGCTACAGTCTAGGGGGTCCTGAATAGTTGGAGATGACTGAGTGATTTTACTTTCACGTTTCACTTTCATGCATTGGAGAAGGAAATGACAACCTACTCCAGTGTTCTTGCCTGGAGAATCCCAGGGACAGGGGAGCCTGGTAGGCTCCCATCTATAGGGTCTCACAGAGTCTGACACTACTGACGCGACTTAGCAGCAGCAGCATTCCTAGCTATGCTATTCTTGTTGCAGTGGGGAATGGCACTGTTTCCTTTGTTTTTCTTTCTGATTTTTCTTGTTGTGCTATAAGTATACAAAGGATTTTTGTGTATAAATTTTGTATCCTGGGCTTTACTAAATTCACTGATTAGCTCTAGTAATTTTCTTGTTCTATCTTTAGGGTCTTCTGTGAATAGAAACAGGTCATCTGCAATCAATGAGAGATGGACTTCTTCTTTTCCAATATGCATTCTTTCTTGTTTTCTTCTCTGATTGCTGTGTCTATGACATACAAAACTATATTGATTAACAGGAATGAGAGTGGGCACCATGGTCTTGATCCTGATCTTAAAAGAAATGCTTAAATTTTGACACCATTGAGAATAATGTTTGCTGAAAGATTTTCCTACATCCTATATGACCTTTATTATGTTGAGGTAGGTTTATTCCATACCCATTTATGGGATGCTTTTTAAGTCATAAACTGGTGTTTAATTTTGTAAAAACCTTTCCTTGCATCAATCAAGATTATCATATGGTTTTTATCTTTCAATTTGTTAATATAGTGTGTCACATTGATTGATTTGCAGATAGTGAAAAATCTTTGCATCCCTGGGGTAAACCCCACTTGAACTTGGTGTATGATCCTTTTCATGTGTTTTTGTTTTGTTTCTGCTAGAATTTTCCCCAAGATTTTTGCATTGATGTTCATCAGTGATGTTAGCCTGTAATTTTCTTTTCTATGTGGCATTTCTGCTTCATTTCGGTTCATGGTGATGGTGGTCTCACAGAATAAATTGAGAATGCTCCTTCCTCCAAATTTTTCTGGAACGGTTTGACCAGCATAGGTATTATCACATCTCTACCTTTTGAGAGCATTCATCTGTGAAGTCCTAGGCATTTGTTTGTTGGAGACTTTTGATCACAGATAGTAGTGCTTGTAATTGATGTGTTCATATTTAGAGCCTGTGATTAGTGTTAGTGCTTGATTTATTCATATTTTCTATTTCTTCTTGGTTCAGTCTTAGAAGATTGTACTTTTCTAAGAATTTGTCCATTTGTTCCAGGTTATCCATTTTATTGTCATGCAGTTGTTTCTAATGGTCTCTTATGATCCTTTCTCTTTCTGTGTTGTCTGTTGTAATGTCTCCTTTTTCATTTCGAGTTCATTTGAGTGGGCTGTCTTCTATGGGGTTGCATAGAGTCAGACATGACTGAAGCGACTTAACAGTAGCAGCAGCATATAAGGCTAAGCGACCCTGAGCTTTCCCAGATGTGGGATTTTTAGTGCTAAAACCAGGACAACCCTTGGCAAACCAGGATCCTGGTCACCCTAGTTCTGTGTATCGTCTTCCTCAATCCTGATTGCTCCCCCTTGTCTGCCCCACCCCGTGTTTACTCTCCAATATTCCTCATCCTCCGTTTCTGCTTGCACATCACTTCTGCAGCCCCCAGGGAGTGGTTTACTCATCCCATCTAGGCACTCTCTGGGAAAGATTGAGGGCAGAAGGAGAAGGGGACAACAGAGGCTGAGATGGTTGGATGGCATCACTGACTCAATGGACATGAGTTTGGGTAAACTCTGGGAGCTGGCAATGGACAGGGAGACATGGCGTGCTGCGGTTCATGGGGTCACAAAGAGTCGGACATGACTGAGCAACTGAGCTGAACTGAACTGAGGTGCTCTGGGACTTCCCAGAGGCGCTGAACAGAAAGTGACAGTGTCAGTTGCTCAGTCATGTCCTGTCTCTTTTGCGACCCCATAGACTGTAGCTTGTTAGGCTTTTCTGTCCATGGAACTCCCAGGCAAGAATATTGGCACCCATGCCCTCCTCCAGGAGATCTTTCTGACCTGGGTATAGAACCCAGGTCACCTGCATTGCAGATGAAATCTTTACCATCTGAGCCATCAGGGGTGCTAGTGGAAAAGAACCTGCTGCCAGTTCAGGAGACCCAAGAGACGTGGGTTCGATCTCTGGGTATGGAGAAGGAAATGGCAACCCACTCTGGTATTCTTGCCTGGAGAAACCCATGGATAGAGAAGCCTGGCAGGCTAGAGTCCAAGGGGTCTCAAAGAGATATGTGGGAGAGGGAGAGGGTGGAGTGATTTGGGAGAATGACATTGAAACATGTATAATATCATATAAGAAACGAATCGTCAGTCCAGGTTTGATGCATGATACAGGATGCTCAGGGCTGGTGCACTGGGATGACCCAGAGGGGTGCTACGGGGAGGGAAGTGGAAGTGGGGTTCAGGATTAGGAACACGTGTACACCCATGAAGGATTCATGTTGAGGTATGGCAAAACCAATACAATATTGTAAATTAATTAGCATCCATTTAAAATGAATAAATTTAAATTAAAAAAAAAATCCAAACATGACCGAGTGACATAGCACAAATTCTCAGGCTCTCTTTGTAGTGACCCCTGTGTTCTAACAGTTTCTCTGTCTCTTTTCAAGTTATAAACTCATTAAAGACTGAGACAGTTTTTTTTTTTTTTTCTTCAACCTGTAATCTCAGAGCCTAGCAGAGATTCTGGTACACAGTAGGTGTGTAATGAAGTTTTCTTGATTTAATGACTGTCAGTATCAACATATCAAGTGTCATCTATTTCATATCACTATATGAATGGGATGTTATGGATTGAATGTTTGTGTCCCTTCCAAAACTCATATGTTGAAGTCTTAACCCCCAGAGCGGCTGTATCTGGACATGAGGCCTTTAGGGAAATGCATGAGTGTGTGCTAAATTGCTCAGTCGTCTGCAACTCTGTGACCCCATGGACTGTAGCCTGCCAGGCTCCTCTGTCCATGGGATTTTCCAGGCAAAGACACTGGAGTGGGTTGTCATTTCCTCCTCCAGGGGATCTTCCTGACTCAGGGATCAAGCCTGTGTCCCAGTGCAGGGGGTCTGGGTTAGATCCCTGGTCAAGAAACTAGATTCTACATGCCTTAACTAAGCCCTGGTGTGGTCAAATAATTTTTTTAAAAAAATCAAGTAACATTAAATTCAACACTATACTTTAAAAACAGCATTGCAGATTGAGCCTATTCCTGTTACAGTCACTCTATCTATGTAGCTCTCTATCCATCCTTCTATCTGTATTTGTTAAAATGGTGTTAACCAACTGTGGATATTTGTAGTATTTCTGTGATCATAAAATCAGGATGATTAGAACTTAGGTAAAAAAAAAAAAAAAAAAAGACCAGACACCAAGAGATCAGCCTTTCTCCGCCTCCCTCCATCCCCTTGCTTTTCCCTCCTGCAAACTCACCCAGGAAAGACCATGTGAGCACACACTGAAAAGGAACTCCCAAAGGGAGCTCTCAGCATATATCCACCCTGTCAACATTGGGTCTCAGTCTTCCAGCCTCCAGAGTGATGAGAAAACAAATTTCTGTTGTCAAAGCCACCAGCCTATGGTACTTTATTATGGCAGCCCCAGCGGGATAACACAGGGGATGTACCCAGTTCATATAACCATGGTGTGACCATTAATGGGTATGGTCACAAGGCACCCTCCTGAAGCAGAGAGCTGCTTTCTATTCCAAAACAGTTCCAATAATACTCCCCATTCCACTTTAAGAACATCAGTGTTCAACATGACAAAATTGACAAACCTATTTTTCTATAATTCTGCTTTACTTCTGCAAACAAGTATCTTAGAATCGTAACTTCTGGGACTGGAAATGATTACATGAATATGCGGTTCAGTTTTGAATGTATGACTAATTTTTTTTTTTTTTGGAGTTAAGTAGCATTTTCTGTTTTCCAATGACACTTTAAAGTCTATTTATGTTACCTGAGTATGCATAATTAATTCCTCCTTTGCAAATGTCTTTGTTTTCTCCACTGAGCTGGCAATTCTCCATTGTCCCACTCAAATCCTACCATTTCCCTCCCACCCCTGGCCACACTTGTCAGCCCGTTCCCTGCCTCAAAGCCTGACATCTACAAGCTGCAACCCCCAGGCTTTGCTGTTCTCAGCGCCTCTTTCTCGGTTCTTGACCAGAGGGAAGCACTATCAGAGTGTGAAGGCAGGAGTATGAAGGGCGGGGAGAGAGAGGGGTGGGTCTTCTCCCTCCCTCTCTGCCAGAGCCTGGTCTCCACCATGGGTGCCTTCCTTTGTCATATAGCACCCATGCTGGGCAGCCCCTCCCCTATGACCACAGCTCTGAATGGGTTCTAGGAATAGCACACCCTTTCTCTTTTGTTTCTCCAGGCTCAAGGACGATAGCGGCTTCTGCTGTTAATAGTTTCCAGTGGCTTCTCCATTCGTCTTGATTCTCTTTACCTTGCCCACAGTGTGAGTTAAGGGTTGAGTTGTAACTGTTGCCCCCCCATTCCTATGTTGTAGTTCTAACCCCCAGGACCTCAGAATGTGACTGTCTTAGGAGAGTGTCTTCAAAAAGGTAATTAAAGTTAAACAAAGTCATACAGGTGGACCCTAATCCAATCTGACTTGTGTCCATATAATAAGAAGCCCAGGTGGCACTAGTGGTAAAGAACCCGCCTGCCAATGCAGGAGACATAAGAGATATGGGTTCGATTCCTGGGCCTGGAAGATCACCTTGGAGGAGGGCGTGGCAACCCACTCCAGTATTCCTGCCTGGAGAATCCCATGGACAGAGGAGACTGGCGGGCTACAGTCCATGGTGCACCAAAGAGTCGGACATGACTGAGCAACTTAGCATATACACAGTAAGAGAAGATTAGGACATCGACAAGCAGAGAAGGAAGACAGTCTGTGGGGGAAGGCAGCCATCTGCAAGGCAAGGAAAGAGGCCTCAAAAGAAATCAACCCTGCCCACATCTTAATCTTGGACTTCCCAGCCTCCAGAAAATAAATGTCTGTTGTTTTCAAGCCACTCATCAATGGTGGTGGTGGTTTAGTCACTCAGTCATGTTCAACTCTTTGTGACCCTGTGGGCTGTAGCCCACCAGTCTCCTCTGTCCATGGGATTTCTCAGGCAAGAATCCTGAAGTGGGTGCCATTTCCTTCTCCAGGACATCTTTCCAACCCAGGGATCAAACCCAAGTATCCTGCATTGCATGCTGTTTCTTTACCTCTGAGACATCAGCGAATACCACTTATCAATGGTATTTTTGTTTCAGCAGCCTAAAGAGACTAATACTTTGCTATAGCAGCCCCAGCAAACTATGACACCATGGTTAATCGTCCCATCACTAAACCGCTTGTGGAACCTTGGGGATGTGCTGATTATATCCTTCTCAGACCTGGTCTCACACAGCCGACCTCACCAAGGACACTATCATATGTTCCTTTATCCACACCATGGTATCTATCATCACATTCCTAAGTTTATAAATATGTCAACGTTTGTGCTGTGATTACCTGTTCCTGAAATACTGCAGGACTTTCTTTCACAGTAAGGTTCCTAAGTCATTTCTAAGCTAGGAGCCAAGTGACATCCAAGTCTCTGTGTAGAGCATCTTGTTGTCTTAGGAAAAATCTTTTCACATTTTTTTACATCAGCTGCTGCTGGAAGGCCTGGGGTGATGACTGAAGTCCAGAGAGCCTCTGGAGATGCTGTGTGAGAGTTTTTGTTGCTGCTTCAGTGGCTGGGAGGCCCAGTGGCTGGTGAGGAAGCCAAGCAAGGTGAGCAGGAACGTGTAGGGAGGTCCTGGGTTCTGCATTTAAGGAGCTCTAGGTAGGAAAAAAGATACCGCTAGAGTGAGAGTTGTTAGAAAAGCAGGAAAAGCTATCTAATTCAGCTTATTTAAGGAATATAAAGGGCTTCCTTAGTGACTCAGTGGTAAAGGGTCCACCTGCCAAGCAGGAGATGTGGGTTTAATTCCTGTGTTGGGAAAATCCCTGGGAGAAAGGAATGGCAACCCACTCCAGTATTCTTGCCCAGAGAATTCCATGGACAGAGGAGACTGGATGGCTACAGTCCACAGGGTTGCAAAAGAGCCGGACACAACCTAGTTACTAATCAACGACAAAGTAGTATAAAACAATTTTATAAAATGATAGGACGGGATGGGATTTATTGAGATGTCTCAGTTTTACCACCTTCCCCCTCATGCAACCCCTCAAGTATTGAGTTACTCTTAATAAATATATTTCTTTGTCTCCAAAGCACTTTCACAACCATATTTCATTTAAGCCTCAAGGAAATTGTGTAAGGTAGATAGGGAGATATTAATGTCTCCATTTTACAAATAAATGAAACTGAAGAACAGGTAGTTGAAATGCCAGAGTTCAAGGAGATAAAAGGTGTTAGGGCTGGGCCTGGAGACTCCTGATCCTGAGACCAGGTGGGTATTGATAGAGTTCCCATTGTTTATGCTCCCTGCTAATCTGGGCATGCACACAAAAGACTGATGTCACAGGTGGACATTCCATCCAAAACTCACAATGAGGAAGGACTTCTCAACATCTGGCCATGAGCAGAAAAGGCAGAGGAAGGGAGAGAGTGAGAGAAAGACATGATACGAGCTGAGTTTACAGGGAACAAGTGGGGGCACATGAACTTGTATCTCGGCCCCAACTGGGCAGAGCAACACAGGAGAGCAAGCAAACGTACAGAGGCTGGGCCTCTCTGAACACGGTCCCCCTCCCGACTCCATATTCAGCTGATAGGTCCCAGGAGTCAGGTCATCCATTACCTGCCTCTAATGTTCTGATGGATATGTTTGTAACACACAGGGTTTCCATTAGTCTGAGGAAAATCCTACTTTAGGCTTTCACTGAATCAGAAATTGCTTCAGCTATGACTGCTGTCTCCAGTGAACTGGGTCCGTTTTTCTCCACAGAGATGCCCCACACAGGCTGCTCTCGCCTGTACCCTCCACCTGCCTGTCTCTCTCTACATATTTTAATTGGAGGATAATTGCCTTACAATGTTGTGGTTCTCTCTGCCATACATCAATGTTAATCAGTCATAATGATATATATATATATATATATTGGAGAAGGCAATGACACCCTACTCCAGTACTCTTGCCTGGAAAATCTCATGGACGGAGGAGCCTGATAGGCTGCAATCCATGGGTTGCAAACAGTTGGACACGACTGAGCAACTTCACTTTCACTTTTCACTTTGATGGATTGGAGAAGGAAATGGCAACCCACTCCAGTGTTCTTGCCTGGAGAATACCAAGGACAGCAGAGCCTGGTGGGCTGCTGTCTATGGGGTTACACAGAGTTGGACACCACTGAAGCAACTTAGCAGCATATATATATATGCATATATATCCCCCTACCCTCTTGAATCTCCCTCCCCCTGCATTCTACCCCTCTAGGTCATCACAGAGCTCCAGGTTGTGTTCCCTGTGCTATATAGCAGCCTCCCACAAGTTACGAGGATACATGGGGCTTCCTTGGTGGTTCAAATGGTAAAGAATCTGCCTGCAATGAAGGAGAGTCAGTTTGATCCCTGGATTGGGAAGATCTCCTGGAGAAGGGAATGGCAACCCACTCCAGTATTTTTGCCTGGGAAATCCCATGGACAGAGGAACCTGGCAGGCTGCAGTCCATGGGGTCTCAAAGAGTCAGACATATCTGAGTGACTTTGAGAGTGAGTGAGTGTATATACATCAATGCTACTTTCTCAATTTGTCCTAGCCTCTACTTCCTCTGCCAAGTCCACAAGTCCATTCCCTACATCTGTGTCTCCATTTCTTCTCTGTAAAGAGGTTCATCAATACTGTTTTCCTAGATTATGTATATATGTGTGGTGCATGCATGCTAAGTTGCTTTGCTCATGACTTTGGTCATACCCCATAGACTGTAGCCTGCCATAATGCATATCATACATGCATTAATATACAATATTTGTTTTTTTCTTTCTGACTTACTCACCAGCTCTCTTTACTCCTTCTCTACATCTATCCTTGGAGGCCCACCTTCTCCAAGAAGCTTGAGTCTCAGGGATTTTTGTCTGAGTTGCATTCCTGAAGCCATTATCATGCAGACCCCCAAACCCAGCACTGAACATATGCTTTTCAGGACTCATTGTTCTCTGATGAGATGTCAGCTCCAGGAGAATCAAGCTGGAATCCCACACCCTACTGAATCTATGATCCTGCTAGTAGATCCATGCATGTTACTGTGACTTTTCTGAGAAGGAGTAGGCAAAATTAGGGTTAAACACAGCCAGTCATTGGAATCTAAGAGGAAAGGGGAAAGGAGTGGGAATTAATTGTCTTCCCGTGTTGAAAGTTTTCAGTGTTGTTTCAAGATCCACGCACAGTAAGCATTTTCATGTTGCTCTAAGATTAGCACAAGGTGAGAGAACAAATAGAAGTCTTCCTTTGTGCTATTTTAGGAACAAGGAAAATAAAATAATACCTTCCAAATGGAGGAACGGCCTAGCTTTCTGTGACACAAGAATGGGCTCGTAACACCTCAGCTGTAACAGATTCAAATGGAATTCTATTACAGGGCAAAGAATATTTATCACTGTATTTGAGGAACCCTTTCTCCTAAGTCCCCGCAGGGGGAGATCCACAGGCCCAGCCAAGCTCCTCTCAAGCTCTCCTTTTCCACCTTGGCTGGTCCCAGGGACTCCCCTGCCCCACCACGTCTCCTTTTGGTAATTGTCACCACCTCCCCAAACTGTCAAATTTCTCACCCCTTCCTGAGGGGCTAAGGAAGCTGGTCTCTTTATGCCCACCTGTTGGACTGCACCTCACAAGCCTACAAAACTTGCATTTGCCCAGCTTTAAGACAGAAGAAAGCCTGTATTGGGCAACAGAGGGCTTACCTGGTGGCTCAGCGGTGAAGAATTCACTAGCAATGCAGGAGACACAGGAGATGGGGATTCAGTCCCTGGGCCAGGAAGATACCCTGGAGAAGGGAATGGCAAACCGTCTCCATTGTTCTTGACTGGGGAATCCCATTAACAGAGGAGCCTGCCGGTCTAAAGCCCATAAGGTTGCAAAGAGTCAGACATGACTGAAGTGACTTAGCATGCAGACATCCATCAAGCAACAGAGACATCAGTGGTTTGACAGATGGGGAGCTTCTGTGTCTGAAGCAAAGTCCTGGAGCAACACCCTCCCCCCGACCCTGTGCATCAGACACCTTCAGGACGTGGCAGCATTCTTTGCTCCTGGTGGAGGGGGAGATTGCCAGTTATAGGGGAGTTAATATCAGATGGGCTCATCGATTACCAGGGAAACCAATAGAAGGGCACACCCCTCACCACCACTTTGATAAGAACAATCACTAGCTGGGGCCCAAGGCAAGTATGTAGGAAGGTCAGACTAAGTGTAAATGAAGTGGGCACTGATCTGGCAAGGGATGGACAGAGAGCAAGGGAACAGCCATCTTGAGTGAGTTGGTCAGCTGCCACCCTTCCTGGTTGTCCCTGAGAAAAAGCTTGCAGACCCTCTTCATTTTAAGACTTTAATGCCCATCATGACAAGAGGAAAGACAAAATGTAGGGAATTACATGTGTGTGTGTGTGTCCAGTGGCTAAGTCATGTCTGACTCTTTGCAACCCTGTGGATTGTAACCCGCCAGGCTCCTCTGTCCATGAAACTTTACAGACAAGAATACTGGAGTGGGTTGTCATTTCCTCCTCCAGGGGATCTTCTCGACCCAGAGATCAAACCTGTATCTCCTGTGAATTTTTTTACGCCTTGAGCCACCTGGGAAGCCTGAGGAAATATACAAAGGGTACAAATCTGACAGTCTAGGGTTTGGTCCAGAGCATCTGATGATCTGGTTGAAATAACTGGAAAATTCTTTTATCTCAACATTGGGTGTTGTAAGAAGATAGGGGAGGGGGGTCCCTGGAGAAAGAGAATAAAGCATAACTTCATTTTGGTCCAAGACATTTTGTGATCTAAGCCTGGCCACAATGCTTGCCCTTAAACAAGTCTCAGTCATTAATGTTCTTAAGGGAAGAAAGGACTGCAGGAACAAAGGGAAAGCAGTCAAGAAACAATGGGTCTAGGACTCCCCTGGTGGTCCAGTAGCTAAGACTCTGAGCTCCCAATAAAAAGGGGCTGGGGTTCCATCCCTGGTCAGGGAAGTAGATCATGTATGCCACAACTAAGAGTTTGCACGCCCCAACTAATGATCCTGCATGCTGTATGATGTGGCCATAAAAAAAAAAAAAAAATTGGCCCACATTAAAAAATATATACCTTATTTTTTTAAAAATAGAGAAAAAGAGGTGAGCAAGAAATAATCAACATAGCAAAAGGCCTGTTTTTGTTCTTCATTTGTCTTTAGCTCTGGGGTAAAACTGTCAGTTATAGTGGAAAGACTAAGCAGAAAATTCTAGCTAGGGTTTTGAAATTTAAGTCCAAGATTATATGATGGCATCATTCAGCCTCTCAAATAGTTGACACAAAGTTGGGATGTGCCATCAAAAGTGCACAAGACATAGAATTCCTATGGTTCTTTGTTAGTAGGGACTATAAATTTACATTTCAAAGCATCCATGTCTGAAAACATTGGCTTCTAATGTAGTTTGCTGTAAGAAGCCGAACTATTTAATACAAAGGGTTATACACGTGCAATACGTATAGACTACATATGCACACATATATATATTTTTAAGAATTTTTTCGATGTGTACCATTTTTAAAGTTGTTTATTGAATTTGTTACAATTCTGCTTCTGTTTTTGTTTTTGTTTATGAGTAGTGAGGCATGTGGGATCTTGGTTCCCCTATCAGCGATTCAATCTGCAGCCCCTGCATTGAAAGGCACAGTCTTAACCACGGCACCACCAGGGAAGTCCCTTTTGTTTAACTCTTAAGTAAAAACAAGAAGCCATTTACCCCCAGTCTAAATATTCAGGGAAAGAAGCAAGTAGAATTACTCCTGTTGGAAATGCCATATTAATTATGCATAGCATGATCAAACAAGAGGCCACGAGACAGAACAAGTAGACTATGCTCTTTCAGAGGTAAAAGAGAAATGAAAAGATGCTAAGTCGTGGTCCTTCCTGAGAATTTATTTTGGCCCCAGAATTCTTAGCAATTAGGTATTTTCATCTTGGAGGTATCAGAGGCAGAGGGGGACACACAGCACCAAATCCACTGGACAGAGTTCAACACACAGTATTCTACCTGGGGGCGTGGAATCAAAAACCCAGAACTGAGAAAGAGTCATGCACAGACACAAGATTTATGGAGGCCATGCAGGGAAATAAATTATGTGGGTTACATGTCATATCACTTTGGATATAACCATTTTTCACACAGCAGAAACTGTGAAAGAGAAGACAAAGGAGAAAGACAAAGAAAAGTGGGGAGGGGCCTTCCCTGTTGGTCCAGCAGTTAAGAATCTGCCTTCCAATGCAGGGGACGAGCGTTTGATCCCTGGTGGGGGAACTAAGATCCCACAAGCCACAGGGCAATTAAGTTTGCAAGTCACAGCTACTAAGCCCAGGAGCCACATCTAGAGAGAAGGCCATGTCCCACAATGAAAGATCCCACATGCTGAAATTAAGACACACCATAGCCAAAAAATAATTAAAAATATTTTAAAAAAGAAAAGTGGTAAATAAAGGTAAAATCAGGAAACAGAATGTTGAGCCTCCTCCTGGACACCTGGCTGACCCCTCGCCAGCAACTCAGCAGCCACTCAGCATCAGCACTCTCTCAGCATCCCTGCTGTCTCCACAGTGATTTAATGTGATTCTAATGGATGTGACTATTTCATGAACGCTTCCTGGAGCTGGGCACTAACTCCATTAGTTAGTTGTTGCTAACTCTTTTCCAGATGAGAAAACAGTGCTTCTGAGATTGTTAACAACTTGTCCCAAATCACAGAGTTACTAAAATTGTGGGATCAGGCATTGAACCTAGGCTGTTTCAGGCCCAAGTGTGTGCTCTTGGTGAGCAAAGTAACAAATAAGATGCTGTTTAATGGAGAAGAACGTGAACATATATTGAATACTTAATATATACCTGGCATGTGATCCTCACAACAATCCTGCAAGGGAACTATCATTCCCATTTCATAGATTAAGAAATTGAGGCTCAGTGCTCACTTTGGCAGCACATATACTTAAATTGGAATGATACAAAGATTAGCATGGCCCCTGCTCAAGGATGATATGTGAATTGGTGAAGCATTTCATGTTTTTATGGCAGAAACCATCACAATATTGTAAAGTGATTTTAACCCTGTATGCGAGACAGCAAAAGAAACACAAATGTATGGAACAGTTTTTTGGGCTCTGGGAAAGGGAGAGGGAGAAGGTGGGATGATTTGGGAGAATGGCATTGAAACATGTATAATATCATATATGAAAAGAATCGCAAGTCCAGGTTCGATGCATGATACTGGATGCTTGGGGCTGATGCACTGGGATGACCCAGAGGGATGGTATGGGGAGGGAGGAGGGAGGGGGGTTCAGGATGGGGAACACGTGTGTACCTGTGGCGGATTCTTGTTGATGTATGGCAAAGCCAATACAATATTGTAAAGTAATTAACCTCCAATTACAATAAATAAATTTATATTAAAAATACAGTTTAAAAAGTATGAATAAAACAGGGAATTTTTTTTTTTTTAATTGAGGCTCAGAGAGGTTAAGTAACTTATCTAAAGTTGCACTGCTTAGTAAAAAAGCCACGGTCTGGGGCACTTCACCTTCTCTCAGTGTCTATGCTGAGAGTTTTGTACTTTCTCTCTGAAATAAATCCTGTTTGCTTGCTACCATTAAAAAAAAAAAAAAAAAAAAGGCCAGGTGTCTCAGACTGCAAAGCCCATATTCTATTAAAAAAATTTTTATATATATATATAGTTGTTTTGCTCCTAAATTTTATTTATTTATTTGGCTTCTTCAGGTCTTCACTGTGGCATGTAGAATCTAGTTTCCTGACCAGGAATCAAACCCAGGCCCCCTACATTGGGACTACAGTGTCTTAGCCACTGGGCCACCAGGGAAGTCCCCCATATTCTTTCTTATTCTTTCTTACAAATGGAATTCTGAGGAATTTCATGGATTGAACTAAGTAATTAAAAATCTTTCTAGATAGTTTTAGTTCTGCATATCCAAACCAAACACTTAGTGTATTTGTCAGAATTTGAAAAAAGTCTATTAAAGACTGCTTGCAAGAAAACCACTGTATAAACTATGTTTTATAAATTATTCTGTTTTAATTAATTAGGTTTTCTAAAGTTTGAAGGAAAAAAAAAGGAGACAGAAACCAGTTTTTAATGATTTAGAATTAGGATTCATGAATACACTGGATTCTTTTTTGGTACTGGGGGAAAGCAGAGAGTAAATGTGGTGGGAAACTATGAGGGTCCCGAGATTCATACTTTAGCCTGAAAGAGACATTAAAGAGGTATTTCAGGACTTCCCTGGTGGTCCAGTGGCTAAGACTGTGCTTCCAGTGCAAGGGATGTGGGTTTGATCCCTGGTCAGGGAACTAGATCCCACATGCCCTTCCTTGTGGAAGGAAGATTGAAGATCTTCTGTGCTGCAATTAAGACCTGGTACAGTGAAATAAATACTTAATAAATAAAATAAATATTTAAAAGAAACATCAATTATTAAAAAAAAAAAGATGCAATTTCAACTTATTTTAGAAATAGCTTGAGTGTCTGCTAGTCAACAGTAGAGCTAAGGCCAGAACCTGGTGTTTCACAATTCTTAAACCATTGTGATTTTTTTTTGCCCTTTTTTTTTTTTTTTTAGACATGAACCATGAATCGCTTTAGAGAATACTCCTTTCTCCTCTCTTAATTCAGATAAGGGGGAAAAAAAAAACAGTGAGAAAGCTTAAAGACTATTAAAAAAATAATCAGGACATTAAGAATCAAGTTATCCTGGAAGACGGTCAAGATGGTAACCACAGAGGCTGGAGTTAAAGGTGGAGGGGAGCACCAGGCAAGATAAGGTCTTATTTAAAGCAATGAGAGTAAGCAGGCGATTAGAAGCTTTTGTTACTTGTATCTAGTTGAACTGTGAACAGAAAGCTTTTTGAAATCCTTGGCTAAATCAAAACCTGGAAAGTGAGGGCTTCTAACATTCAAGAAAAATAGCTGAACATGAGACAAAAAGGTACTTTTTTTTTTTTTTTTTTTTTTAGTATACTTAACTTGGTAGGAAAAAGGAAAGAAAAAGAAAAAAAAAAAAAAGATGTCAGCTTAGCTGGGTCCCAATTCCAGCCCTGGAAAGCCCAAAGCCCAGCCCTCTTAGTTTTAGTTTTAAGGATAATAATTTTTCCCTCCCTTGGCCAAGTTCAGTGTGTAGGATTTTAGTTCCCTTACCAAGGAGCAAAACTTCACCTCATGGAAGTGTGAAGTCTTAACCACTGGACTGCCAGGGAAGTCCCACCCTCCCCACCTTGTTTTTTGTGAATAGTCCTAAAGGGCTTTCTTGGTGTCTAGACTACTGAGATGTTGCTTCCGTGTGTAAATTGAGTACAATTTCCTAACGAGATGGAAGACAGGCTTTACATCCCAAATTGTTCTTTATTGACTATTCCAAAGCATTTGACTGTGTGAATCACAATAAACCATAGAAATTCTGAAAGAAATGGGAATACCAGACCACCTGACCTACCTCTTGAGAAATCTATGTGCAGGTCAGGAAGCAATAGTTAAAACTGGACATGGAACAACAGACTGGTTCCAAATAGGAAAAGGAGTACATCAAGGCTGTATATTGTCACCTTGCTTATTTAAATTATATGCAGATTACATCATGAGAAACACTAGGCTGGAAGAAGCAAAAGCTGGAATCAAGACTGCTGGGAGAAATATCAATAACCTCAGATATGCAGATGACACCACCCTTATGGCAGAGAGTAAAGAGAAACTAAAAAACTTCTTGATGAAAGTGAAAGAGGAGAGTGAAAAAGATGGTTTAAAGCTCAACATTCAGAAAATGAAGATCATGGCATCTGGTCCCATCACTTCATGGAAAATAGTTAGGAAAACAGTGGAAACAGTGTCACACTTTATGTTTTGATTCACGTTGCACCTCAAGAGGAGGCGGTCTCAACTTGAAACTCGAGAGGAACTCCAGGGGTCGTGCCACAATTCAAAAAGACCCCGATGTCCCAATCCACTCCAGATATACCTGATTCTCCTTCACTGACTCGACTGTCACCCGGAGTATCCACTCAAAACACAACGGCAGGTGTGACAGCTCTGTGGCACCTAGAGAGAAAGCCACAGATCCCTAAGTCAACTCGACAGGAAGCCTGAGACTACTTTTACAGCTGGAGAGGAAAGTGGACTTCCTTTTCGCCATATGAGAAAAGGCCAGACTCCCCTGTTGAAACTCCATAGGAACCCCAAAATCCATGTTAACACTGGAGAGGAGCCATGAAATTCCGGCCTTAATTCAAGATGAGGACCTAGTCCCCTGCACCGACTGGAGAGGAATCCTGAGAGAACCCTCGCAACTCACATGGAGACTTGACTTTACTGAGGCTACAAGAGAGGGTCCCTGAGGTCCCCGTCGTAACTAGAGAGGAACCCCGTGTTTCTTGCTGAAACTCGAGAAAAACCAGGAGATTCTCCATTCAACACAAGATGAGGCCATTTTTCGCTGTGGTGTCTCGTCAAAAATCCCACCTTCCCTCATGAGCCTTGAAAGAGTCCCTGACACCCTTGGTGCAACTGAAGAATTTCCCAGACATACCCGTCTCCACCCGAGAGGAACACCGAGTGTCCCGCCACAACTAAGAAGAGCCCCATATTTCCCTCCTCATCATGAGATGAAGGTACATTTTCCTGCTTCATTGGGAAAGGAATCCCAGCGTTCCCATCATACCTCAAGAGGAGGCAATCTCAACTTGAAACTTGAAAGGAACTCCAGGGGTCATACCAAAATTCATGAAGACCCCAATGTGCCAATCCACTCCAGATAAAATTATATCATTGCACTGACTCGAATGTCATCTTGAGTATAGACTCAAAACATGATGGCAGTTGTGACAGCCCTGTGGCACCTCAAGAAAAACCCACAGATCCCTATGTCAACTCGACAGGAAGCCTGACACTACTTTAACGGCTCAAGAGGAAAACTGACTTGATGTCTCCACACAAGACGAGACCTGACTCCCCTGTTGAAACTCCATAGGAACCTCTAGATCCATGTCAGCACTGAAGAGGAACCCTGAGGTTCCAGCCTCAACTCTAGATGAGGATCTAGCAGCCGGCACCAACTTGAGAGGAATCCTGAGAGGCTCCTCGCAACTCGCATGGAGACTTGACTTTCCTGAGGCAGCACAAGTGGGTCCCTGAGTTCCCCGTTGTAACTAGAGAGGAACCCCAAGTTTCTTGCCATAACTCGAGAAAATCCAGGAGATTCTCCCCTCCAGGTGAGATGAGGCCCCTTTTCGCTGCAGCTTCTCGAGAGAAACCCCACCTTTCCTCTTGAGCCTCAAAAGATTCCTTAAAACTCTTGATGCAACTCAGGAAGTTCCCTGACATATTAGTCTCCACTCAAAAGGAACACCAAGTGTCCCACCACAACTCAAAAGAGCCCCATTTTCCCCCCCTCGTCTCGAGATGACAGTCCACTTCCCTGCTTCGTGGAAAGGAATCCCGGCTTTCCCATCACACCTGAAGAGGAGGTGGTCTCAAGTTGAAACTCGAGAGGAACTCCAGGGGTCGTGCCAAAATTCATGAAGACCCTGATGTCCCAAACCACTCCAGATAAAACTAATTCCTCTGCACTCACTAGACTGTCACTCTGAGTATCGACTCCAAACAGGATGGCAGGTGTGACAGCCCTGTGGCACCTCGAGAGAAAGCCACCGATCCTTATGTCAACTCGACATGAAGCCTGAAACTACTTTTACAGCTCGAGACGAAAGCGGACTTCCACATCTCCATACAAGATGAGGCCTGACTCCCCAGTTGAAACTCCATAGGAAACCCGAGATCCATGTCACCACTGGAGAGGAAACCTGAGGTTCCGGCCTCAACTCCAGATGATGCTTGGGCCCCAGCACCGACTGGAGAGGAATCCCGAGAGGCCCCTCCCAACTCACATGGAGACTTGGCTTTCCTGAGGCAACAGGAACAGGTCCCAGAGGTCCCCGTCGTAACTAGAGAGGAACCCCAAGTTTCCTGCCACAACTCGAGAAAAACCAGGAGATTATCTCCTCCTGCGAGATGAGGCCCTTTTCCACTGCGGCATCTTGAGAGAAATCCCTCACTCCCTCTTGAGCCTCAAAAGCATTCTTTACACTCTTGATGTAACTCAAAAAGTAACCTGACATACCCGTCTCCATTCGAGAGCAACACCGACTTTAGCACGACACCTCACCAAGAGCTCCGTTTTACCCTCCTCGTCTCGAGATGAGGGTCCATTTCCCTGCTTGGTCGGGAAAGGTAACCCACCGTACCCGTCACACCTCAAGAGGATGTGATATCAAATGGAAACTCGAGATTAACTCCAGGGGTCGTGACACAATTCCAAAAGAACCCAATGTTCCAATCCACTCCAGAGATACCTGGTTCCTGTGCACTGACTAGACTGTCACCCCGAGTATCAACTCAAAACACAATGGCAGGTGTGACAGGCCTGTGGCACCTCGAGAGAAAGCCACAGATACGTAGGTCAACTCGACAGGAAGCCTGAAACTATTGTTACAGTTCGAGAGGAAAGCACACTTGCGTGTCTCCACATGAGACGAGGCCTGGCTCCCTTGTTGAAACTCCATAGGAACCCTGAGATCCATGTCAGCACTGGAGAGGAACCCTGAGGTTCTGGGCTCTGCTCCAGATAATGAACTAGGATCCGGCATGGACTGGAGAGGAATCCCATAAGGACCTTTGCAATTCGCATGGAGACTGAACTTTCCTGAGGCCACACAAGTGGGTCCCTGAGGTACCCATCATAACTCGAGAGCAACCTCATGTTTCCTGCCGCAATTTAAGAAAAGCCAGGAGATTCTCCCCTCAACACGAGTTGAGGCCCTTTTCTGCTTCAGAGTTTCGAGAGAAATCCCACCCGAAAGAATCCTTGACACCCTTCATCCAAAAGACCACCATGGCCAAATCCACTTCAGATACACCTGATTCCCCTGCACTGACTCAACTGTCACAGCGAGTCTCTACTCAAAACACAAAGGCACCTGTGACAGCCCTGTGGCACCTTGAGAGAAAGCCACCAATCCCTATGTCAACATGACTGGAAGACTGATACTGCTGTTACCGCTCGAGAGGAAAGCAGACTTGCATATCTCCACATGAGATGAGGCCTGA
The DNA here is from genome assembly GCF_023091745.1 of Budorcas taxicolor. Classification (NCBI taxonomy): domain Eukaryota; kingdom Metazoa; phylum Chordata; class Mammalia; order Artiodactyla; family Bovidae; genus Budorcas; species Budorcas taxicolor. The sequence continues at coordinate 249,957 of NC_068915.1, read as the reverse complement.
CTCCCCTTTGGAATCTCCATAGGAACCACGAGATCCATGTCAGCACTGGAGAGGAAACCTGAGGCTCTGGCCTTAGCTCCAGATGAGGGCCTTGGACTCCACACTGACTGGAGAGGAATCCCGAGTGGCCCCTCGCAACTGGCATGGAGACTGGACTTTCCTGAGGCAACACGAGCGGGTCCCTGAGGTCCCCATGGTAAATCGAGAAGAACCCCAAGTTTCTTGCTGCAACTCGAGAAAAACCAATGATTCTCCCCTCAGCGCAAGATGAGGCCGTTTTCCAATGCAGGGACTCAAGAAAAATCCCACCTCCCCTCTTGAGCTTCTAGAGGGTCCTTGACACCCTTGATGCAACTCTAGAGGTTCCCCACCATCCCCGTCTCCACTCAAGTGGAACACCAAGAATCACGCCACAACTCGAGAAGACCCCAGTTTTTTCCTCCTCATCTCAGTATGAGGGTCCATTTCCCTAATTCTTCAGGAAAGGAATCCTGGCATTCCCATCTCACCTGAAGAAGAGGAGGTCTCCACTTGAAAGTTGAGAGGAAAGCCAGGGGTCGTGCCAACATTCCAAAATATCCCGATGTCCCAGTCCACTCAAGATACACCTGATCACCCTGCACTGAGTAGACTGTCACCCCGTGTATCAAGTCAAAACATGATGGCACGTGTGACAGCCCTGTGGCACCTCGAGAGAAAGCCACCGATCCCTATGCCAACTCGACAGTAAGCCTGACACTACTGTTACAACTCGAGAGGAAAGCGAAAATCCATGTATCCACACAAGACGAGGTCTGACTCCCCTGTAGAAACTCCAGAGGAACATCGAGATCCATGTCAGCACTGAATAGGAACCCTGAGGTTCCGGCCTCCATTTCAGATGAGGAGCTAGGACCCGGCACCAACTGGAGAGGAATCCCGAGAGCCCCTCACAACTTGCATGGAGACTGAACTTTCCTTAGGCAACACGAGTGCATACCTGAGGTCTCTGTCCTACGTTGAGAAGAACACCAAGTTTCCTGCCACAACTCCAGAAAAACCAGGAGATTCTCCCTTCAATGTGAGATGAGGCCCTTTTCCACTGTGGTGTCTCGAGAGAAATCCCACCTTCCCTCTAGACCCTCAAAAGGGTCCTTGACACCCTTGAGGCAACTCAAGAAGTTCCCCGACATACCTGTCTCCACTCGAGAAGAATACTGACAGTCCAGCCACAACTCAAAAAGAGCCCCGGTTTTCCCTCCTCATCTCGAGATGAGGGTCTATTTCCCCGCTTTATTGGGAAAGGAATCAAAGCATTCTCGTCACACCTCAAGAGGAGGCGGTCTCAACTTGACACTCGAGAGGAACTCCAGGGGTTCGGCCACAATTCCAAAAGACCCCAGTGTACCAATCCGCTCCAGATACAACTGCCTCCCCTGCACTGACTTGACGGTCACCACGAGGATCGCCTCAAAACACGATGGCACATGTGAAAGCCCTGTGGCAACTCGAGAGAGCCACAAATCCCTATGTAAACTCGACAGGAAGCCTGACAGTAGTTACAGCTCAAGAGAAACGTGGACTTGCATGTTTCCACATGAGACGAGGCCTGACTCCCCTTTTGAAACTCCATGGGAACCCCGAGATCCATGTGGGCACTGGAGAGGAAACCCGAAGTTATGACCTCAGCTCCAGATGAGGGCATAGGACCCAGCATCTACTGGAGAGGAATCCCGAGAGGACCCTCACACCTCGCAAGCTGACTGGGCTTTCCTGAGGCAACACGAGCTGGTCCCTCAGGTCCCCATTGTAAGTTGAGAGGAACTCCATGTTTCTTGCCACAACTCGAGAAAAACCAGCAGATTCTCCCCTCCACGCGAGATGAGGGCCCTTTCCCCTGCGGTGTCTCGAGAGAAATCCCACATTCCCTCTTGAGCCTCAAAAGGGTCTTGCCACTCTTGATGCAACTCAAGAAGTTCCCCGACATACCCGTCTCCACTTTAAAGGAACACCGAGGGTACCACTACAACACGAGAAGACCCCATTTTTTCCCTCCTCATCTCAGGATGAGGGTCCATTTCCCTGATTCGTCTGGAAAGGAATCCTGGCGTTCCCATCACACCTCAAAAAGAGGCGGTCTCCACTTGAAAGTCTAGAGGAAAGCCAGGGGTCGTGCCACCATTCCAAAAGATCCTGATGTCCCAGTCCACTCAAGATACACCTGATTCCCCTGCACTGACTAGACTGTCACCACGCGTATCAAGTAAAAACACAACAGCAGGTGTGACAGCTCTGTGGCACCTCGAGAGAAAGCCACAGATCCCTATGTCAACTCGACAGGAAGCCTGACACTACTGTTACAGCTCGAGAGGAAAGCGGACTTGCATGTCTGCACACAAGATGAGGCCTGACTCCCCTCTTGAAACTCCATAGGAATCTTGAGATCCATGACAGCACTGGAGTGGAACACTGAAGTTCCGGCCTCAACTCCAGATGAGGACCTAGGACCCGGCAATGACTGGAGATGAATCCTGAGAGTCCCCTCTCAACTCACATTGAGACTGGACTTTCCTGAGGCCACACTAGCGGGTCCCTGATGTCCCCGTCCTAAGTCAAAATGAACCCTAAGATCCCTGCAGCAACTCTATAAAAACCAGGAGATCCTCCCCTCAAAGCGAGATGAGGCCCTTTTCCACTGTGGCATCTCAAGAGAAATCCTACCTTCCCTCTTGAGCCTCGAAAGGTCCTTGACACCCTTGATGCAACTGAAGGAGTTCCCTGACATACCCGTTTCCACTCGAGAGGAACCCTGAGGGTCCTGCCACAACTCGAGAAGAGCCGTGTTTTTCCCTCCTCATTTCAAGATCAGGGTCAATTTCCCTGCTTATTTGGAAAAGTAATCCTGGCTTTCCAGTAGCACCTCAAGAGGGGGCGGTTTCAACCTGAAAGTCGAGGGGAATGCCAGGGATCTTGCCACCATTCCAAAAGACCCTAATTGCTGGGAGCCACCATGGGAGATACCACCCATGTCAAGTTCTCGCGGAGATACCTGACGGGGCTTGTTGGGTCAGGTCTCAAGGGGTCCTCTGCCTGAGCGTCTACCCCGAAACCAAAATCTGTCTGTTTACTGTCTGCTATACTATATTCTTCTGACATTACAGGGGTTATCCCCAACCACCTTTCTCTGAAAAATGTTAACTTAGAGCTGCAACTGGTCTCCTGCATATGAAAGGAGTGTCTCAGCTCAAATCCCTCTGGTGGCTCTCTAACTTGCCTAACAGGTTCCCCCAGACTTTTCCAACTTGTGAATTGTTTACAGCCCCTCAACTGCGAGAGGCATGGAGCTTAAAGCGTCTTAAAGATATAGAGCTTTTTCTCCTGTGGTGGATTCATGTCAATGTGTGGCAAAGCCAATACAGTATTGTAAAGTAAAATAAAGTAAAAATAAAAATTAAAAAAAATAAATTAAAAAATAAAATATTAAAAAAGATAAAGATATGGAGCTTTTTCTAAAAAGCTAGAAAGTATATTGGTGATGGGTTTCAATGTTGAGTCAATGACTGTCGCCAGGCTCCCATATTCTTTATCTTTTAGGCACCTGAAGGATATTAACCAATGTAATTGGGATATAGAAAAGGAATAGAGTAGTTTTAATGCTGGCAACACTGGACTTTTGAGTTAATGAATTTGCTCTTTGTTATAAATCACTGTACTCCTCTTTCCTTGTTATAAATCGTTGTGTCCTTGCTATGTAAGAATGTAACTTTATTTAGTGCTTTCTGTGAGTGGCACCAGACTTTGGGAAGAACAATACTATTAAGGCAAATAAGTTTTCTGGTTGACAGACCCTTATCAGAAAAGGGCCATAAAATGTTAATTGGCCTTCTGGCCAGAAGATGATGTAAATCACCTAAGACTTTTGTATACAGCTGGATATGCAGAGAGAAAGCCTGGTCTCAATAAGAGTCAGGGCTGCTGACACTGCACGATTTTGTATTATCCATTGATCTCTATGTACAACCAAAAGTATAAAGAGCCTTTCTGGACAATAAAAGTTTGGCCAGTCACTGGAAAGACTGGTTTCCCCCTTATCGACTCTCTCTCTCTCTTTCTCCCTCATCCTGCCTCTCCTTTTCAGGCTGAATTTCCATGTGGGGCGTGGAGGCTCACCACGTCTACTTACTTGCCCTGGCTTCTAAGACCGACGCGAGAGGGAGCCCAAGGCGGGGCATCCTCCGCTATTCAAGCGGGCGCCAGTGTCCTACATAGATGGTGCAAACCTCTTGTCTTGGCGTTTTATTAGCTCTCCACATAACCCAAGTTATTCCGCCTCTTTTCTCCACTGATTTTCCTACTATACTATTCTATCCTAATCTTTATATTTCTAATTAAATAATGTTTTCTAAGACACCAACTCCATCTCCCCTTCAAATTCTCTGGATCCACCGTGGCTGGACTCCGGCAAGTGGCTCTTGGAACAGGCTATTCAAAGGTAGGTCTCAGAAGTGCTCAGTAATTTGGGATGGATAGGATGCCACTCGGGTTCCTGGGACCCCTCTGCATAAGATAGGTATGTTTAGAAGGAGTGGGAAGTGTTTAAGGTTTGAAAGAAACCGACGGGTTGAAAGAAACTCCCCCTCAGTGAAGGGAAGATGGGTTGAAAGAAACCCCTCTTTGCAAGGGTAGAAACCTTGACAAGGCAGATTTTCTATGGGTTGAATGTACCCCCCTTTGGCAAGGATAGAAACCTGACAAGGCAGTCTTCTACGGGTTGAAAGGAAAACCCCCTTATCTAAGGTAAAACCCTTGACAAGGCAGACATTTCTATAAATCTTAATTTTCTGACATGGGTAACAATGAGTGAAAAGACCGAAAACTCTTTGTAGAACTAATTTTGCAACTGTTAAACAAAAGAGAAATTAAAGTTAAAAAGGCTAGTGTTCAATTCTTTTTTAAATTTGTATAAGATCAATGTCCTTGGTTTCCAGAAAAGGGCACTGTTAATTTAGACACTTGGGTGAAGCTAGCAAAACAGCTAAAAACTTATTATACTTTGCATGGGCTTGTAAAAGCTTTTGCTCTGTGGAATATGATTAGAAACGTTCTGGACCCCCATCATGAGGCTCTTAGTTAGCCTATGGGAGAGGCAATAGCAGTGGATGGTAGTGGGTCTCCACCTCGAACAGATCATAGTTTCTGCAATTGATGAATAAAAGGAGGGATACTGTGCTCTACCTCCTGAGGAAGGAGAGGTTTTACAGGACACTGTGGCCAGGCACCCTGGCGAGCCCCCTCCCCTCTACGCAAACCTTAAAAAAATTATCCAACACTTTCAGATTTAAGGTGACCACCCCACATCCACTTGCACCTCCCCAGGGCTTAAGAACTCCCCACTTTCATCTAAAGCCTCCCAGAACATTGCTTAAGGTTGAAAAAGATAGGGAGATATTTTTAAACAAAGGAGCTTTTAAAACAGAGCCTGCTTCTTGCATAAAACCCCCTCACGGGGGTCTCACCCAAGCAGAAAAAAAAAAAAAAAGAGAAAAAGAAAAATAATCATAATAAAAAGGATTCTACAAATGAAAAATGTTTCTCTTATGGCCAAATAGAACATTTTTTGCTGGCAATGTCCTGCTAAACAGAGACAACAAGCCATGCCAATCAACCCCAGGTAGCTTAGGACTGGACCTCAGCTCCACCACCGCAACAATATTAACCCCTAATGTGCTGGTTACTTCGATTCCAATGGGAGTGGCTGACCCCCTGCCTGAGGGCATTGTAGGACTTGTGCTAGGGCATAGCTTGCTTTCTTTTCAAGAAATTTCAGTGGTGTCTGGTACAGCAGATTCTGATTATACTGAAAAAATTAAAGTTTTGGTCTCACCACCTACTAAAACTGTGCAAATTAATAAAGATTAAAGAATAACACAGCTTTTGCTGTTACCTTATTAGACAAGAAAAACCTTGATTTTTCAAGCTAGAGACCCCAGAAGATTTGGATCTAGTGATCTAGCTTTTTGGGTACAGGGAATTACAGCTTCTAGGCCTTTAAAATATCTTTTAATTCAAGGATATAAAATGTCAGGGCTGTTAGTCACTAGAACAGACGTTTTTTGCATTGCTGGGAAAGACTGGCCCAGCTCCTGGCCAACACATACTACTGAAAATGAGTTGGTGGGATTAGAGAAAGTGATATGTGGGTTGGGAATGCTGCAGAGGAAAAGTTAAGGGAGAGTTTAAAACCTGGGCAAGTAGTGAGTTCCCTGCTGCTGGAGGTATTCAAGCAAAGATTAGATGGTTTCTTGTCATCTAAAAAGCTATAGATCAGATTTGGGTTATGGAAGGATAACTGGGGAAGCTTATAAAGATATTATGCAACACCTCTTTATTTGCTTCTCATATTTCAGTTCACTTCAGTTGCTCAGTCGTGTCCGACTCTTTGTGACCCCATGAATCACAGCACGCCAGGCCTCCCTGTCCATCACCATCTCCCAGAGTTCACTCAGACTCACGTCCATCGAGTCTGTGATGCCATCCAGCCATCTCATCCTTGGTTGTCCCCTTATCCTCCTGCCCCCAATCCCTCCCAGCATCAGAGTCTTTTCCAATGAGTCAACTCTTCGCATGAGGTGGCCAAAGTACTGGAGCTTCAGCTTTAGCATCATTCCTTCAAAAGAAATCCCAGGGTTGATCTCCTTCAGAATGGACTGGTTGGATCTCCTTGCAGTCCAAGGGACTCTCAAGAGTCTTCTCCAACACCACAGTTCAAAAGCATCAATTATTCGGCGCTCTGCCTTCTTCACAGTCCAACTCTCACATCCATACATGACCACTAGGAAAAACCATGGCCTTGACTAGACGGACCTTAGTCAGCAAAGTAATGTCTCTTCTTTGGAATATACTATCTAGGTTGGTCATAACTTTTCTTCCAAGGAGTAAGCGTCTTTTAATTTCATGGCTGCAGTCACCATCTGCAGTGATTTTGGAGCCCCCCAAAATAAAGTCTGACACTGTTTCCACTGTTTCCCCATCTATTTCCCATGAAGTGATGGGACCAGATACCATGATCTTCGTTTTCTGAATGTTGAGCTTTAAGTCAACTTTTTCGCTCTCCTCTTTCACTTTCATCAAGAGGCTTTTTAGCTCCTCTTCACTTTCTGCCATAAGGGTGGTGTCATCTGCATATCTGAGGTTCTTGATATTTCTTCCAGCAATCTTGATTCCAGCTTGTGCTTCTTCCAGTCCAGCGTTTCTCATGATGTACTCTGCATAGAAGTTAAATAAGCAGGGTGACAATATACAGCCTTGACATACTCCTTTTCCTAATTGGAACTGGTCTGTTGTTCCATGTCCAGTTCTAACTGTTGCTTCCAGGCCTGCATACAGATTTCTCAAGAGGCAGGTTAGGTGGTCTGGTATTCCCATCTCTTTCAGGATTTTCCACAGTTTATTGTGATCCACACAGCCAAAAGCTTTGGCATAGTCAATAAAGCAGAAATAGATGCTTTTCTGGAACTCTCTTTTTGAAAACTGATAATGTCCCTTTGAAGCTGCAGAGAGATTGTTTACTAACTTTAAATGATTTCCAAAAATTATTAGGGGATATTAATTGGATATGCTCACATTTAAAACTGACTACTCCAGATTTAAAGCCTTTTGTTTGGTTGCTTAAAACACAATCCTAATCCCAATTCTAAGAGAAAGTTGATTAATGAGACAGAGTTGCCTCTTGTTAAAGTGGATGAGGCTTCAAATGATCAGTTAATTAGGATTAATATTACCAAAAGATGAGATTAAATTATTCTTGCCACAAAACATACATCTACAGGGTGCTTATGACAAGAAGGCCCATTGGTTCCATCTACCAGTGACCACAAGAAAAATAGTTTCATCTTATCCCAGCTTGGAGGCACAATTAATTTTAAAAGGAAGAAAACGAAGTGTGGAACGTTTTAGAAAAGAAGTAACAAATATATTAATTCCATTCAATGAGGATCAACTGCAAGTCTTTTAGAAAATAGTGATGGTTGGCAAGTTGCCCTGATAGACTTCAGGGGTTTTCATTTTCCCTCAAGCCCCCACAGTAATTAAAAACGCAAAAATATTAAATTGGCAGTTTGAGGATAACTGTGAAACTTTCCTACCTCTATGTAGATCCTTCACTCCCCTTTACCCTATGGGGCAGGGACGGGCTGTCTCAAATAGGAGTTGCACAGAAAAGGGTTTTCTCAATTTCTTAGTTATCAATAGGCGGCACAGTTAACAATACTTTATATATTGTTATAAATACATAATGTAAGTATATTTGCCTAGTTAGGTATGGGTATAAATAAAACATAATAAAGATATACCTAATTCTATTTATAAATTTATACTTAATTATTTTGTATATAAATTAATATGTATACTATATATATTATATATATACTGTATAATTATATTATATAATATGTATGTGGCTGATATTGATTGGTATAGATTGGTGTGCTGTGATAACATATATTATATATACTGTATAATTATATTGTGTGTGTGTGTGACATATATTATTACAGTGCATTGGTTTGTGTTGGTTGGTATTAGTTGTGTGCATGTTGTATTGCTGCAATATATATTAATTAATATGTTTATTATAAAGATTAATTCAATATATTGATTTATATATATTAATATTATATATATTGATATTTCTCATGTTTATACTTATTGCCATATATAAATACATATATTTCCCCCCATCAGATTTTACAACATGCTCTCTTTGTAATAGATAATTTAAATGCTGATTTGTCTGGAACAGCAAATGCAAAGCCATTGGTAAAGTGGAAGGACCTCCTCTCTGGACAATGGAAAGGTCCTGACCCATTATTAACTGGCAATTGAGAATGTGCTTGTATTTTTTTCCACAGAATGCAGATTTGCCAATTTGGATCCCGAACAGGCTGATTCGTCATGTCACAGTCCCCCAGGCACCTGGTTCCTCCACTGCCACGACCACAAAAAACAAAAAGGGAACTCCTCTGCCACCACCGCCATACGAAACAGCCATGCACCGGGGGCCACAGGCAGGGCCAGCCTCACTGATGGGACCCAGTGCGCTGCGCCCACTGGCAAGAGAGGTAAGATAAACATCGAGATCCCAGCGGGACTGACAGAGCTGCTGTAGCGCGAACTCCGAATAGAAAATAATTCTACTTATTCTGTTTTGGCTTGTCTACCCTCTCCTTATGTTTTTCTTTTCACCAATGATTCTGGAAAACTTAATATACAAATGGACCTAATGTAGTCTCTTGTGAACAATGTATGCTTTCATGTTGCTTAACTCCTCAATATAATGTTTGTTCTTTTGTGGTGTTAAAATGTCCACCCTATCTTATGGTGCCTGTAACTGTAACTACTTATTGGTATGATAATTATGGTCTTGCTGTGTTAAACTAACTACAAGATTTAACGCGATCAGGATGATTTGTGGGCTTACTAATCTTAGGGAATTCAGCTTTAATAAAAACAATTACTACTGTTACTGCTACTGTTACTGTCACTGTTACTATTACTTTTACTGTTACTTTGGCAGCAATATCATTGACTCAACAAGTGCATACTGCCCAATATGTTGAAAAATATTTTAGGTGTTTGGAACAGCTCAGATATTGGTTTAGATTTAGAGAAACTTCATAATCAGATACAGACCATGGAACACTCCTGATTGGATTTCACTGCTGCAGGAGCAGCTACTGACTTTTCCCACACCTTCTCTAACTTTATTTCAGTGAAGAACATTCTGTCTACTATTTTTGGCTATGCCACTGTGGGTGCTCTCCTTTTGCTTCTTATAATCATTTTTCGTAGTATTGTGAGGATTCTTCAACAGAACATTCAGAAGCTCAAATCTGAACTTCATCTGGCTGTCTTAAAAAATAAAAAAAAAGGGGGAGATGCCGGGAGCCAGCACGGGAGATCCCACCCATGACAAGGTCATGCGGAAAGACCTGACGGGGTTTGTTGAGTCAGGTCTCAAGGGGTCCTCTGCCTGAGCATCTACCCCAAAACCAAAATCTGTCTGTTTACTGTCCACTATACTATATTCTTCTGACATTACAGGGGGCTATCCCCAACCACCTTTCTCTGGAAAAAGTTAAGTTAGAACTGCAACTGGTCTCCTGCATATGAAAGGAGTGTCTCAGCTCAAATCCCTCTAATGGCCCTCTACCTTGCCTGACAGGTGCCCCTGGACGTTTCCAACTTTAGAATTGTTTACAGCCCCCCAACCATGAGAGCTATGCAGCTTAAAGCATCTTAAAGATATAGAGCCTTTATTAAAAAGCTAGAAATTATATTGGTGATGGGTTTCAATGTTGAGTCAATGACTGTGGCCAGGCCTCCATATTCTTTATCTTTTAGGCACCTGAAGGATATTAATAAATGTAATTAGGATATAGAAAAAGGAATACAGTAGTTTTAATGTTAGCAACACTGGACTTTTGAGTTAATGAATTTGCTCTTTGTTATAAATCACTGTACTCCTCTTTCCTTGTTATAAATTGTTGTGTCCTTGCTATGTAAGAATGTAACTTTATTTAGTGCTTTCTGTGAGTGGCACCAGACTTTGGGAAGAACAACACTATTAAGGCAAATAAGTTTTCTGGCTGGCAGACCCTTATCAGAAAAGGGCCATAAAATGTTAATTGGCCTTCTGGCCAGAAGACAATGTAAATCACCTAAGACTTGTGTATACAGCTGGGTATGCAGAGAGAAAGCCTGGTCTCAATAAGAGTCAGGGCTGCTGACACTGCACGATTTTGTATTATCCATTGATCTCTATGTACAACCAAAAGTATAAAGAGCCTTTCTGGACAATAAAAGTTTGGCCAGTCACTGGAAAGACTAGTTTCCCCCTTATTGACTCTCTCTCTCTCTTTCTCCCTCATCCTGCCTCTCCTTTTCAGGCTGAATTTCCATCTGGGGCATGGAGGCTCACCATGTCTACTTACTTGCCCTGGCTTCTAAGACCGACGTGAGAGGGAGCCCAAGGCGGGGCACCCTCCGCTATTCAGGCAGGTGCTGTTGGCCTACATAGATGGTGCAAACCTCTTGTCTCAGGGTTTTATTAGCTCTCCACGTAACCCAAGTTATTCACCCTTTTTTCTCCACTAATTTTCCTACTATACAATTTTATCCTAATCTTTATATTTCTAAATAAATAATTTTTTTCAAAGATGTCCCTTCGAATTCCCTGGATCCACCGAGGCCGGACCCAGGCACCTGATGTTCCAATCCACTCCAGTTACATATGTTTCCCATGCACTGATTCGACTGTTACCGAGTATTGATTCAAAACATGATGGCACGTGTGACAACCCTGTGGCACCAAGAAAGAAAGCCAAAGATCCCTTGGTCAATTAGACAGGAAGCCTGAAACTGCTGTTACAGCTTGAGAGGAAAGCGGACTTGCATGTCTCGACATGAGATGGGCCCTGACTCCCCTGTTGAAACTCCATAGTTACCCCGAGATACATGTCAGTACTGGAGAGTAACCCTGAGGTCCGGCCTCAGCTCCAGATGAGGACCTAAGACCCAGCAACGACTGAAGAGAAATCCTGAGAGGTTCCTCGTAACTCGCATGGAGAATTGACTTTGCTGAGGCAAAAGAAGCCAGTCCCTGAGGTCCCCGTCTTAAGTCGAGAGGAACCCCACGTTTGCTGCCACAACTTGAGAAAAACAAGGAGATTCTCCCCTCAATGCGAGATGAGGTCCTTTTCCACTGTGGTGTCTCAAGAGAAATCCCAACTTCCCTCTTGAGCTTCAAAAGGGTCCTTGACACTCATGAGGCAACTCAAGAAATTCCCCAACATACCCTTCTCCACTCGAGAGGAACACCGAGGGTCCCACCACAACTCAAGAAGAGCCCCGGTTTTCCCTCCTCATCTCGAGATGAGGGTCCATTTCCCTGCTTCGTTGGGAAAGGAATCCCGGTGTTCCTGTAGCACCTCAAGAGGAGGCGGTCTCAAGTTGACACATGAGAGGAACTACAGGGATCATGTTACTATTCCAAAAGTCCCCGATATCTCAGTCCACTCCAGATACACCTGACTCCCCTGCACTGACTCAACGGTCATGCCGAGGATCGACTCAAAATACAATGCAGGTGTGGCAGCCCTGTGGCACCTCCAGAGAAAGCCACCGATCCCTATGGCAACTCAACAGGAAGCATGATGCTGCTTTTCCAGCTTGAGAGGAGAACGGACTTGCATGTCTCCACACGAGACGAGGCCTGACTCCCGTGTGGAAACTCCAGGGGAACCCTGAGATCCATGTCGGCACTGGAGAGGAAACCTGATGTTCTGGTCTCAACTCCAGATGAGGACCTCGGCCTCAGCAGTGACTGGAGAGGAATCCCGAGAGGCCCTTCCCACTCGCATGGAGACTGGACTTTCCTGAAGCCACCATGAGTGGGTCACTGAGGTCCCTGTTGTAACTCGAGAGGAACCCCAAGTTTGCTGCCGCAACTCGAGAAAAACCAGGAGAGTCTCCCCTCAACGCGAGATGAGGTCCTTTTCCACTGTGGCGTCTCGAGAGAAATCCCACCTTCTTTCTTGAGCCTAAAAAGCGTCTTTGACACCTTTGAGGCAACTCAAGTACTTCCCTGACATACCCGTCTCCACTCGAGAGGAACACTGAGGGTCCTGCCACAACTCAAGAAGAGCCCCTGTTTTCCCTCCTCATCTAGTGATGAGGGTCCATTTCCCTGCTTTGTTGGGAAGGAATCCCGGCATTCCCGTCACAGCTCAAGAGGAGGCAGTCTCACCTTGACACTCGAGAGGAACTCCAGCGATCATGTAACCATTCCAAAAGACCCCGATGTCTCAATCCACTCCAGATACACCTGACTCCCCTTCACTGACTCGACGGTCATGCCGAGGATCAAATCAAAATACCATCGCAGGTGTGACAGCCCTGTGGCACCTCCAGAGAAAGCCACCGATCCCTATGGCAACTCAACAGGAAGCATGACGCTGCTTTTCCAGCTTGAGAGGAGAATGGACTTGCATGTCTCTACACGAGATGAGGCCTGACTCCCCTGTGGAAACTCCAGAGGAACCCCAAGATCCATGTTGGCACTGGAGAGGAACCTGAGGTTCTGGCCTCAACTCCAGATGAGAACCTCGTCCCCAGCAGTGACTGGAGAAGAATCCCGAGAGACCCTTCGCCACTCACATGGAGACTGAACTTTCCTGAGGGCACACGAGTGGGTCCTTGAGGTCCCCATCAAAACTCGAGAGGAACCCCAAGTTTCCTGCAGTAACTCGAGAAAAACCAGGATATTCTCCCCTCAATGTGAGATGAGGCCCTTTTTCCTCTGCAGTGCCTCGAGAGAAACCCCACCTTCTTTATTGAGCCTAAAAAGCGTCTTTGACACCCTTGAGGCAACTCTAGAACTTCCCCGACATAACTGTCTCCAATCGAGAGGAACACCGAGGTTCCTGCCATAACTAGAGATGAGCCCCGTTTTTCCCTCCTCATCTCAAGATGAGGATCCTTTCCCCTGCTTTGTCAGGAAAGGAATCCTGGAGTTCTTGTCACATCTCAAGAGGAGGTGGTTACCACTTGTAAGTAGAGAGGAACTCCAGGGATCGTGCCAAAATTCTAGAAGACCCTGATGTTCAAATCCACTCCAGATACAGCTGATTTCCCTGCACTGACTCGACTGTCACCCCGAGGATCAACTCACAATATGATGGCACGTGTGACAGCCCTGTGGCTCCTCAGGAAAAAGCCACAGATTCCTAGGTCAACTCGACAGGAATCCTGACACTACTGTTACAGCTCAAGACGAAATAGGGCTTGCATGCCTCCACATGAGAGGAGGCCTGACTCCCCAGTTTAACCTACATAGGAACCTTAAAATCCATGTCAGCACTGGAGAGGAACACTGAGGTTCCGGCCTCAGCTCCAGATGAAGACTTAGGACCCGGCACCGACTGGAGAGGAATCCCGAGAGGTCCCTTGCAACTAGCTTGGAGACTGGACTTTCCTGAGGCAACACGAGCTGGTCCCTCAGGTCCCCGTGGTAAGTGGAGAGGAAAACCAAGTTTCCTGCCGCCACTCAAGAAAAACCAGGAAATTGTCCATTCAACGCGATATGAGGCCCTTTTCCCCTGCGGCATCTCGAGAGAAATCCCACCTTCCCTCTTGAGTGTTGAAAGGGTCCTTTACACCCTGGATGCAACTCAAGAAGTTCCATAACATACCCGTCTCCACTAGAGAGGAACACCGAGAATACCGCCACAACTCGAGAAGAGCCCCGTTTTTCCTTCCTTATCTCGAGATGAGCATCCATTTCTCTGATTTGTCTGGAAAGGAACCTGGGCGTTCCTGTCGCACCTCAAGAGGAGCCGGTCTCTACTTGAAACTCGAGAGGAACTCCAGGGGCCTTGCCACCATTCCAAAAGACCCCTATGTGTCGATCCACTCCAGATATACCTGATTCCTCTGCACTGACTCGACTGTCACACAGAGGATTGACTCACAACACGATGGCACTTGTGATAGCCCTGTAGCACCTAGAGAGAAAGACACAGATACCTAGGTCAACTCGACAGGAAGCCTGTCATTACTATTACAGCTCGAGATGAAAGTGGACGAGAACTGACTCCCCTCTTGAAACTCCATAGGAACCTCGAGATCCATGTCAGCACTGGAGAGGAAACCTGAGGATCCGGCCTCAGCTACCCATGAGGACGTAGGACCCAGCACTGACTGCAGAGGAATCCTGAGCTGCCCCTCGGAACTCGCATGGATGTTGAACTTTCCTGAGGCAACATGAGTGCATCCATGAGGTCCCCATTCTAACTAGAGAGGAACCCCAAGTTTCCTGCCGCGACTTGAGAAAAACCAGGAGATTCTCCCCTCAACGTGAAATGAGGCCCTTTTCCTCTGCAACGTCTTGAAAGAAATCCCTCCTTCCCTCTTGAGCCTAGAAAGGGTCCTTTACCCCCTTGAGGCAACTCAAGAAGTCCCCCGACATAGCCATCTTCACTTGAGAGGAACACCAAGGGTCCCGTCTCCACTCAAGAAGGGCCCCGGTTTTCCCTCCTCATCTCGAGATGAGGGTCCATTTCCATTTTTCATTGGGAAAGAAATCACGGCATTCCAGTCGCACCTCAAGGGAGGGTGGTCTCAACTTGACACTCGAGAAGAACTCCAGGGGTCATGCCACCATTCCAAAAGACCCCGATGTCCCAACAAAAGACCCTGATGTCCCAATCCACTTCAGATACAGCTGACTCCCCTGCAATGACTCGACGGTCACCCTGAGGATCGAGTCAAAACACGATGGCAGGTGTGACAGCCCTGTGGCACCTCGAGGAAAGCCACCGATCCCTATGTCAGCTCGACAGGAAGCCTGACACTGCTTTTCCAGCTCGAAAGGAGAGCGGACTTGCATGTCTCCACACAAGACAAGGTCTGACTCCCCTGTGGAATCTGCAGAGGAACCCCGAGATCCATGTGGGCGCTGGAGATGAACCCTGAGTTTCCAGCCTCAAATCCAGATGAAGACCTCGGCCCCAGCAGCGACTGGAGAGGAATCCCAAGAGCCCCTCGCAATTTGCATAAAGGCTGGACTTTCCTGAGGCCACACAAGCGGGTCCCTGATGTTCCTGTCATAACCTGAGAGGAACCCCAAGTTTTCTACTGCAACTTGAGAAAACCAGGAGATTCTCCCCTCAGTGCTAGATGAGGCCCTTTTCCATTGCAGCATTACGAGAGAAATACCTCCTTCCTTCCTGAGCCTCGAAAGGGTCCTTGGCACTCTTGAGGCAACTCAAGAAGTTCCCCGACATATCCGTCTCCACTCGAGAGGAACACCGAGGGTCCCGCCACAACTCAAGAAGAGCCCGGGTTTTCCCTCCTCATTTCGAGATGAGGGTCCATTTTTCTGCTTCGTCGGAAAATGAATTATGGCATTCCTGTCGCACCTCAAGAGGAGGCGATCTCAACTTGACACTCAAGAGGAACTCCAGTGGTCGTGCCACATTCCAAAAGACCCTGATGTCCCAATCCACTCCAGATACACCTAATTCCCCTGCACTGACTCGACAGTCACTCTAGGGATTGACTCGAAACATGAAGGCAGTTATGACAGCCCTGTGGCACCTCGACAGAAAGCCACTTATCCCTATGTTTACTCGACAGGATGCATGACATTGCTTTTCCTTTTCAAAGGAAAGTGAACTTACTGGGAGCCCACACAGGAGATCCCACCCATGACAAGGTAATGAGAAGTGGCCTGATGGGCAAGACGAGTCAGGCCTCAGGGGTTCCCCCTGGATTTTCCTGAACGTCTACCCACAAAAAACCAGAGTCTGCCTGCCTTATTGTACTGTGCTTTTCAAATCTTCTGACACTCTCTAGAAAAAGTTAACTTAGGGCTTCAGTCTTCTGCATTTGAAAGGAATGTTTCAGCTCAAACCCTTCTGATGGCTCTCTATCTAGCCTAACAGGTTCCCATGGACTTTTTACCACTTGTGAATAGTTTACAGCCCTCCAGCCACCAGAGGCACAAAGCTTAAAGCATCTTAAAGGTACAGAGCCTTTTCTAAAGAGCTAAAAATCATATTGGTGATGGGTTTTCACTGTTGACTCAATGACTGCTGCCAGGCCTCCATATTCTTTACCTTTTAGGCACCTGGGAGGGTATCAGTCAATGTAATCGGGATGCAGAAATACTCATATAGTAGTTTTGATGGTAGCAACACTTGACTTTTGAGTTAATTACTTTTCTCTTTATAAATCACTGCACTCCTTTTCATTGTTATAAATTGTTGTATCTTTGCTATGTAAGAATGTAACTTTATTTAGTGCTTTCTGAGAGTGTCACCAGACTTTGGGAAAAACAACACAAATTAGTCTTCTCGTTGACAGACCCTCATCAGAAAAGGGCAGTAAAATGTTAATTGACCTTCTGGCCAGAAGATGATGTAAATCACCTAAGACTTGTGTAAGCAACTAAGTAGGCAGAGAAAAAGCCTGGTCTGGAAAAGAGTCAGGGCTGTTGACACTACATAATTTTATAGTATCCATTAATCTCTATGTACAAAAAAAAAAAAAAAAAAAGGTATAAAAGGCCTTTACAACAATAGTGGATGGGCTAGTCACCGGAATGGTTTCCCTCATGTGGTCTATTCCCCTTCTACGCTTTTCTGGCTGAATTCCCATCTGGGGCGTGGAGGCTTGCCATGTCTACTTACTTGCCCTGGCTTCTAAGATCCACGTGAGAGAGAGCCCAAGGTGGGGCACCCCGTGCTATTCAAGAGGACGCCGGTGGCCTAACATAGATGGTGCAAGTTCCTTGTCTGGAACTTTATTGGCTTTCCACATAAACCAAGTTATTCAGCCTCTTTTCTCCACTAAATTTTCCTACTATACTATTTTTTCCTAATCTAATTTTATATCTCTATATAAATAAGTTTTTCCTCGCCACACTGTCTCCGCTTCAAATTACCCTGGATCCACTGGGGCTGGACCCCGGCACGGAATTGCATGTCTCCACACGAGATGAGGCCTAACTCTTTTGGAAGTTCCAGAGGAGCCCCGAGATCCATGTCAGCACTGGAGAGGAAACCAGAGGTTCTAGCCTCAACTCCAGATGAGGATCTCAGCCCTGGAAGTGACTGGAGAAGAATCTTGAGAGGCCCCTCGCAACTCACATGTAGATGGGACTTTCCTGAGGCCACACGACCGGATCCCTGTGTACCTCGTCGAAACTTGAGAGGACCCCAAGTTTGCTGCCACAACTCAAGAAAAACCAGGAGATTCTTGAGGCAACTCAAGAAGTTCCCTGACACACCCGGCTCCACTCGAGAGGAGCACCGAGGATCCTGCGACAACTCAAGAAGAGCCCCGGTTTTCCCTCCTCATCTCAAGATGAGGGTTCATTTCCCTGCTTCGTCGGGAAAGGAATCTTGGCGTTCCCTTCGCACCTCAAGAGGAGGTAGTCTCAACTCGACACTCGAGAGGAACTCCAGAGGTCATGCCACCATTCCAAAAGACCCCAGTGTCCCAGTTCACTCCTGATAAACCTGACTGCCTTGCACTGACTCAACGGTTACCACAAGGATCGACTCAAAACACGATGGCAGGAGTGACAACCCTGTGGCACCTCGAGAGAAAGCCACTGATCAAATTTTAACCTGACAGGAAACCTGACACTGCTTTTCCAGCTCAAGAGGAGAGAGGATTTGCATGTCTCCACACGAGACAAGGCCTGACTCCTATGGGGAAACTCCAGAGGAACTCCAATATCCATGTAGGCATTGGAGAGGAAACCCGAGATTCCGGCCTCAACTCTAGATGAGGACCTCGGCCCCGGCAGCGACTGCAGAGGAATCCTGAAAGGCCCCTCGCACCTCTCATGGAGACTGGACGTTTCTGAGTCCCCCATGAGCGGGTCCCTGAGGTCCCCACCGTAACAGGAGAAGGACCCCAAGTTTGCTGCCACAACTCGAGAAAAACCAGGCGATTCTCCCCTCAACGCGACGTGAGACCCTTTTCCGCTGCTGTGTCGTGAGAGTAATCCCAACTTTCCTCCTGTGCCTCGAAAGTGTCCTTGACACCCTTGAGACAACTCAAGAAGTTCCCCGACGTACCCTTATCGAATCGAGAGGAACACCGATGGGCTCACCACAACAAAATAAGAGCCACGGTTTCACCTCCTCCTGTTGAGAGGAGGATCCATTTCCCTGCTTTGTCAGGGAAAGGAATCCCATCGTTCCCGTCCCACCTCAAGAGGAGGCGGTCTCAACTTGACACTCGAGAGGAACTCCAGGGTTTGTACCACTATTTCAAAAGACCCCGATGTCCCAATGCACTCCAGATACACCTGACTCCCCTGCAACTGACTCGACAGTCACCCCAAGGACCGACTCAAAACACGATGGCAGGTGAGATGGCACTGTGGCACCTCGAGAGAAAGCCACCGACCCCTATGGCAACCCGACAGGAAGCCTGACATTGCTTTTGCAGCTTGAGAGGAGAGCAGATGTGCAAGTGTCCACACGAGATGAGGCCTGACTCCCCTGTGGAAACCCCAGAGGAACCCCGAGATCCATGTCGGATAGGGAGAGGAACCTGGAGATTCCGGCCTCAACTCCAGATGAGGACCACTGCCTGGGAACCGACTTCAGAGGAATCCCGAGAGGCCCCTTGTACCTAGCATGGAGACTGGACTTTCCTGAGGCCCCCACGAGCGGGTCCCTGAGGTCCCTGTCGTAACTTGGGAGGGACAAGTTTTCTTCGGCAACTCGAGAAAAACCAGGAGATTCTCCCCTCAATGCGAGATGATGCCCTTTTCCACTAGGCATCTCAATAGAAATCCCACCTTCCCTCTTGAGCCCCAAAAGGGTCCCTGGTACTCTTGAGGCAACTCAAGAAGTTCCCCGATGTACCCGTATCCACTCGAGAGGAACACCGAGGGTCCCGCCACAACTCAATAAGAGGCCTGGGTTCCCCTCCTCCTCCCGAGAGGAGGGGCCTTTTCCCTGCTTTGTCGGGAAAGGGAATCCCGTCATTCCCGTCACACCTCAAAAAGAGGCAGTCTCAACTTGACACTGGAGAGGAACTCCAGGGATCGTGCCAACATTTCAAAAGACCCCAATGTCCCAAGCAGTCCAAATACACCTGACTCTGCTGTAACTGACTTGACAGTCACCCCAAGGACCGACTCAAAACACGATTGCGGGTGACAGCCCTGTGGCACCTCGAGAGAAAGCCACCAATCCCTATGTCAACCCGACATGAAGCCTGATATTGCTTTTCCAGCTCGAGAGGAGAGCGGACATGCATATCTCAACACGAGATGAGGTCTGACTCCCCTGCGGAAATCCCAGCGGAACCCCTGGGTCCATGTCGGCAAGGGAGAGGAAACCGGAGGTCCTGGCCTCAACTCCAGATAAGGACCTCAGCCCCAGCATTGACTGCAGAGGAATCCTGAGAGGCCCCTCGAACCTTGCATGGAGACTGGACATTCCTGAGTCCCCCACGAGAGGATCCCTGAGGTCCCCATCGTAACAGGGGAAGGACCCCAAGTTTGCTGCTGCAACTCGAGAAAAACCAGGAGATTCTCCCCTCAATGCGAGATGAGGCCCGTTTCTGCTGCGGCATCTCGAGAGGATTCTCACCTTGCCTCTTGAACTTCAAATGGGTCCTTGACACCCTTGAGGCAACTCAAAAAGTTCCCTGACGTACTCGTCTCCACTTGAGAGGAAGACCAAGGGTCCTGTCGCAACTCAAGAAGAGCCCCGGTTTTCCCTCCTCCTCCCGAGAGGAGGGTCCATTTCCCTGCTCCATTGGGGAAAGGAATCCCAGCATTCCCGTCGCACCTCAAGAGGAGACTTGACACTCGAGGGGAACTTCAGGGGTCATGCCACCATTGCAAAAGACCCCAATTTCTCAATGCACTCTAGATACACCTGACTCCCCTGTAACTGACTTGATAGTTACCCCGAGGACTGACTCAAAACAGGATGGCGTTTGTGACAGCCCTGTGGCACCTCAAGAGAAAGCCACCAATCCCTATGTCAACCCGATAGGAAGTCTAACACTGCTTTTCCAGCTCGAGAGGAGAGACGACATGCATGTCTCGACACGAGACGAGGCCTGACTCCCCTATGGAAACCCCAGAGGATCCCCAAGATCCATGTTGGAATGGGAGAGGAACCCTGAGGTTCCGGCTTCAACTCCAGATGAGGACCTTGGCCCTGGAAGCGACTGCAGAGGAATCCCGAGAGTCTCTTCGCACCTCGCATCGAGACTGGACGTTCCTGAGGCCCCCATGAGTGGGTTTTTGAGGTCCCTGTAATAACTTGAGAGGGACCCAAAGTTTGCTGAGGCAACTTGAGAAAAATCAGGAGATTCCTCTCCTGACACGAGATGAGGCCCTTTTCTGCTGCGGCGTCTCGAGTGAAATCCCACCTTCGATCTTGAGCCTCGAAAGGCTCCTTGACACCCTTGGGGCAACTCTAGAATTTCCCGAACGTACCAGTCTCCACTCGAGAGGAACACCGATGGTCCCGCAACAACTCAACAAGAGCCCCGATTTCCCCAACTCCTCCCGAGAGGAGGGTCCATTTCCTTTCTTCGTCAGTTAAGGAATCCCGGCATTACCCTCGCACTTCAAGAAGAGGTGGTCTCACTTGAAAATCGAGAGGAACTCAGGGGTCGTGCCACCATTTCAAGACCCTGATGTCCCAATGCACTCCAAATACACCTGACTCCCCTGCAACTGACTCGATGGTCACCCCGAGGACCGACTCAAAACACGATGGCGGGTGTGACAGACAGCCCTGTGGCACCTGGAGAGAAAGCCACCGATCCCTATGTCAACCCGACAGGAAGACTGACACTGCTTTTCCAGCTTGAGAGGAGAGCAGACGTGCATGTCTCCACATGAGACGAGATCTGACTCCCCTGTTGAAATCCCAGAGGAACCCCGAGATCCAGTCGGCACGGGAGAGGAAACAGGAGATTCCGGCCTCAATTCCAGATGAGGACCTCGTCCTTGGCAGCGACTGCAGGGGAATCCTGAGAGGCCTCTCGCATCTCACATGGAGACTGAACGTTCCTGAGGCCAGCACAAGCGGGTCCCTGAGGTCCACATTGTAACTTGAGAGGGACCCAAAGTTGCTGCCGCAACTCGAGAAAAACCAGGAGATGCTCCCCACAATGCGAGAGGAGGCCCTTTTCTGCTGAGGCATCTCGAGAGAAATCCCATCTTCCCTTTTGAGCCTCGAAAGGTCCTTGACAACCTTGAGGCAACTCAAGAAGTTCCCCGACATCCCCGTCTGCACTTGAGAGGAACACCGAGGGTCACGCAACAACTCAGAAGAGCCCTGGTTCTCCCTCCTCATCCCGAGAGGAGGGTCCGTTTCCTTGCTTCGTTGGGGAGGGAATCCCGGCGTTCCCGTCGCACCTCAAGTGGCAGAGGTCTCCACGTTCCACTCAAGAAGAACTCCAGTTGTCAAGTCACCATTTCAAAAGACCCCCGATATCCCAGTGCACTCCAGACACACCTGACTCCTGTGCACTGACATGATGGTCACCCAGATGACTGACTGAAAACACGATGGCAGGTGTGACAGCCTTGATCGCCTCGAGAGAAAGCCACGGATCCCTATGGTCAACCCAACAGGAAGCCTGATCCTGCTTTTCCGGCTCGAGAGGAGAGCAGACTTGCATGGCTCCACACGAGACGAGGCCTGACTTCCCTTTGGATGCCCCAGAGGAACCCCGAGATCCATGTCGGCTCTGGAGAGGAATCCTTAGGTTCCGGCCTCAACTCCAGATGAGGATCTCGGCCCTGGCAGCACCTGCAGAGGAATCCTGAGGGCCCCCTCGCGACTCGCGTGGAGACTGGACCTCCCTGAGGCCCCACGATCGGGTCTCTGAAGTCCCCATCACAACTCGAGAGGAACCCCACCGCAACCCGAGAAAAACCAGGAGATTTTTCTCTCAATGCAAGCTGAGGCCCTTTTCCGCTGCGGCATCTCGAGCAAAATCCCACCTTCCCTCCTGAGCCCCAAAATGGTCCTTGACACCCTTGAGACAACTCAAGAAGTTCCCTGACATCCCCGTCTGCACTCGAGAGGAACACCGAGGGTCCCGCCAAAACTCAAGAAGAGCCCCGGTTCTCCCTCCTCATCCTGAGAGGAGGGTTCATTTCCCTGCTTCATCGCAGAGGGAATCCCGGCATTCCTGTCACACCTCAAGAGGAGGCGGTCTCCACTTGATGCTCCTGAGGAACTCCAGGGGTCGTGCCACCATTTCAAAAGAGCCCCAATGTCCCAGTTCACTCCATACACACCTGACTCCCCTGCACTGACTCGATGGTAACCCCGAGGACCGATTCAGAACACGATGGCAGGTTTGACAGCCCTGGGGCACCACGAGAGAAAGACACCAATACCTACAGTCAACCCGACTGGAAGCCTGACCCTGCTTTTCCAGCTTGAGAGGAGAGCAGACTTGCATGGCTCCACACGAGATGAGGCTTGACTCCCCTGTGCATGACCCAGTGCAACCCCGAGGTCCATGTCGGTCCTGCAAGGAAACTTGAGCTTTCTGGCCTCAACTCCAGATGAGGACCTCGGCCCCGGCTGTGACTGCACAGGAATCCTGAGGGGCCCCTCGCGACTCGCGTGGAGACTGGACATCCCCGAGGCCCCACAATCAGGTCCCTGACGTCCCCGTCATAAGTCGAAAAGAACCCCGCCTCAACTCGAGAAAAAACAGGAGATTTTCCCCTCAAAGTGTCTGAGGCTCTTTTCCCCTGCAGCGTCTCGAGAGAAATCCCACCTTCCCTCTTGAGACCCAAAAAGGGTCCTTGACACCATTGAGGCAAATTGAGAAGTTCCCCGACATGTCCATCTTCACTCAAGAGGAACACCAAGGGACCCACCACAACTCAAGAAGAGCCCCGGTTCTCCTTCCTTATCCTCAGGGGAGGGTCCGTTTTCTTGCTTCGTTGTGGAGGGAATCCTGGCATCCCGTCACACCTCAAGAGGAGGTGGTCTCCACTTGACACTCGAGAGGAACTCCAGGGGTCATGCCACCATTTCAAAAGATCACCGATGTCCCAGCGCACTCCAGACACACCTGACTCCCCTGCACTGACTAGACGGTCACCCCGAGGACCGTCTCAAAACACGATGGCAGTTGTGACAGCCCTGTGGCATCTCGAGAGAAAACCACTGATCACTATGGTCAACCCAACAAGAAGTCAGAAACTGCCTTTTCGGCTCGAGAGGAGAGCGGACTTGCATGGCTCCACACGAGACGAGGCCTGACTCCACTGTGGACTTCCCAGAGGAGCCCTGAGATCCATGTCGGCCCTGGAGAGGAACCCTGAGGTTCCAGCCTTGACTCCAGAGGAGAACCTCGCCCCCCAGTGATTGAAGACGAATCCCGAGGGGCTCTCACCAATTGAGTGAAGACTGGACCTCCCTGAGGCTCCACGAATGGGTCCCTAAGGTCCCCGTTATAATTCAAGAGGAACCCCTCCGCCACTCGATAAAAACAGGAGATTATCCCCTCAAAGCAAGCTGAGGCCCTTTTCTGCTGTGGCCTCTCGAGAGAAATCCCAGCTTCCCTCCTGAGCCCCGAGAGTCCTTGACACCGTTGAGGCAACTCAAGAAATTCCCCGACATCCCCGTCTGCACTCGAAAGGAACACCGAGGGTCCCACCACAACTCAAGAAGTGCCCCTGTTCTCCATCCTCATCCCAAGAGGAGGGTCCATTTCCCTGCTTCGTCAGGGAGGGAATCCCAGCATTCCCGTCGCATCTCAAGAGAAGGCGGTCTCCACTTGACGCTCGAGAGGAACTCCAGGGGATCGTGCCATCACTTCAAAAGACCCCCGATGTCCCAGTGCACTCCAGACACACTTGACTGCCCTGCACTGACTCGACGGTAACCCCGAGGACTGACTCAAAACATGATGGCAGGTGTGACAGCACTGTGGCGCCTTGAGAGAAAGACACCGATCCCTATGGTTAAACCGACAGGAAGCCTGACACTGATTTTCCTGCTCGAGAGGAGAGTGGACTTGCATGGCTCCACACGAGACGAGGCCCTGACTCCCCTGTGGACGCTGCAGAGGAATCCCGAGATCCATGTCGGCCCTGGAGAGGAACCTGGAGTTTCCGGCCTCAACTCCAGATGAGGACCTCGGCCCCAGCAGTGACTTCAGACAAATTTCAAGAGCCCCCTCGTGACTCGAGGGGAGACTGGACCTCCCTGAGGCCCCACAAGCGGGTCCCTGAGGTCCCCATAATAACTCGAGAGGAACTCCGCCGAAACTCGAGAAACACCAGAAGATTCTCCCCTCCACCCAAGCTGAGGCCCTTTTCTACTGCGATGTCTCCAGAGAAATCCCACCTTCACTCTTGAACCCTGAAAGGGTCCTTGAACCCTTGAGGCAACTCAAGAAGTTCCCCGACATCCCTGTCTGCACGCGAGAGGAACACCAAGGATCCTGCCACAACTCAAGAAGATCCCCGGTTCTCCCCCTTCATCCCAAGAGGAGGGTCCATTTCCCTGCTTCGTCTGGGAGGGAATCCCGGCGTTCCCGTCGCACCTCAAGAGGAGGCGATCTCCACTTGACGTTCGAGAGGAACTCCAGGGGTCGTGCCACCATTTCAAAAGAGCACCGATGTCCCAGCGCACTCCAGACACACCTGACTCCCCTGAACTGACTTGACGGTCACCTCGAGGACCGACTCAAAACACAATGGCAGGTGAGGCAGCCCTGTGGCGCCTCAAGAGAAAGCCACCGATCCCTATGGTCAACCCAACAGGAAGCCTGACTTCCTCTGGGGTTTGGACGCCCCAGAGGAAACCCAAGGTCCATGTCGGCCCTGGAGAGGAAACCTGATGTTCCGGCCTCAACTTCAAATGAGGACCTCGGCCCCGGCTGCGACTACAGAGGAATTCTGAGGGGTCCCTCACGATTCGGTGGAGACGGGACCTCCCTGAGGCCCCACAAGCGGATCCCTGAGGTCCCCGTCATAACTCGAGAGGAACCCTGCCGCACCTCGAGAAACACCAGAAGATTCTCCCCTCAATGCGAGCTGAGGCCACTTTCCTCTGGGGCATCTCGAGATAAATACCACCTTCCCTCCTTAGCCCAGAAATGTTCCTTGACACCCTTGAGGCAACTCAAGAAGTTCTTCGACATCCCCGTCTCCACTCGAGAGGAACACCGAGGGTCCCACCGCAACTCAAGAAGAGCCCTGGTTCTCCATCCTCATCCTGAGATGAGGTCAATTTCCTGCTTCATTGCAGAGGGAATCCTGGAGTTCCTGTTGCACCTCAAGAGGAGGCGGTCTCCACTTGACACTTGAGAGGAAATCCAGGGGTCGTGCCACCATTTCAGAAGACCCCCGATGTCCCAGTGCACTCTAGACACACCTGACTCCCCTGCACTAATTTGACGGTCACCCCACGGACCGACTCAAAACAAGATGGCAAGTGTGACAGACCTGTGGCACCTCGAAGGAAAGCCGCAAATCCCTGTGTCACCTTGAGATGAAGCCTGAAACTGCAGCTACAGCTGGGGAGCAAAGCAGAGGTGCATGTCCCACTTGAGACGAGGCCTGACTCCCCTGTGGAGACTCCAGAGGAATCCCAAGATCCATGTCAGCACTGGAGAGGAAACGTAAGGTTCTGGCCTCGGCTCCAGACCAGGACTTAGGACCCGGCACTGACGGGAGAGGATTCCAGAGAGGCCCATTGCAACTGGCATGGAGCCTGGCCTTTCCTGAGGCCACACAAGCGGGTCTCTGAGGTCCCCATCGTAACTCGAGAGGAACCTGTCTCAACTCGAGAAAAAACCAGGAGGTTCTCCCGTCCAAGTGAGATGAGGCCATTTTCTGATGGGGCGTCATGAGGGAAATCACACCTTCCCTCCTGATCCTAGAAAGGATCCTTCACACTGTTGCTGCAACTAAATAAGTTCCCCGACATACTCGTCTCCACTTGAGAGGAACACCGAGAGTCCCGCCACAACTCAAGAGGAGTCCCGTTTCCCCCTCCTCAGATCGAGATGAGGGTTCCTTTCCCTGACTGGTCAGGAAAGGATTCCCGGCTTTCCTGTCCCATCTGAAGTGGAGGCGCTCTCCACAGGAAAGTCGAGAGGAACTCCAGAGTTCATGCCACCATTCCAAAATATCCCCAAATGTCTCAGTCCACCCCAGATGAATCAGATTTCCTGGCACTGCCTGGACTGTCACCCCGAGTATCAACTCACACCACTGTGGCACGTGTGACATCCCCATGGCACCTTGAGGGAAGCCACAGATCCCTGTGTCAACTTGCAGGAAGCCTGACACTGTTGCTACAGCTCGGGAGGAAAGCGGACGTGCATGTTTCCACTCGAGATGAGACTTGACTCCCCTGTGGAGACTCCAGAGGAACCCCAAAACCCATGTCAGCCCTGGAGTGGAAACCTCAGGGTCCGGCCTGAGCTCCAGATGAGGACTTAGGACCCGACAGACTGGAGAGGAATCCCGAGAGGCCCTTTGCAACTCGCATGGACACTGGTCTTTCCTGAGGCCACAGGAGTGGTTCCCTGAGGTCCCTGTTGTAACTCGAGAGGGACCTGCAGCAACTCGAGAAAAATCAGAAGATCTCCCATCCAGGCGAGATGAGGAACTTTTCCGCTGCGGTGTCTTGAGGGAAATCACACCTTTCCTCTTGGACGTTGAAAGGATCCTTCACACACTTGCTGCAACTCAAGAAGTTCCCCAAAATACCTGACTCCACTAGAGAGGAACACCGAGGGTCCCGACATGACTCAAGAAGAGACCCACTGTCTGCTCCTCAGCTCTAGATGAAGGTTCCTTTCTCTGCTTTGTTGGGAAAGGATTCGCAGCATTCCCGTCACATCTCAGGAGGAGGCACCATCACCCGAAAGCTGAGAGGAATACCAGCGATCGTGCCAGCATTTCAAAAGATTCCCATATGTCTCAGTTCACACCAGATGGACCTGATTTCCCTGCACTGCCTCGACTGTCACCACGAATATCGACTCACACCATGGCGGCACGTGTTACAGCCCTGTGCACATTGAGGGAAAGCCACAGATCCCTGTGTCAACTTGACAGGAAGCGTGATACTGCTGTTATAGCTCTGGAGGAAAGGGGACGTGCATGTCTCCACTCGAGACGAGGCCTGACTCCCCTGTGGAGATTCCACAGGAACCCCAATATCCTTGTCAGCACTGGAGAGGAAACCTCAGGTTTCAGACTCATTTCCAGATGAGGACTTCGGACCTGGCACTGACAGGAGAGGAATCCCAAGAGGCCCCTTGCAACCCGCATGGAGACTAGCCTTTCCTGAGGCCACACGAGCCAGTCCCTAAGGCCCCCATCGTAACTCGATAGGAGCTGCTGCAACTCTAGAAAAACCAGGAGATTCTCCCCTCCTGGTGAGATGAGGCCCTTTTCCGCTGTGGCATCATGAGGGAAATCACACCTTCCCTCTTGGACCTAGAAAGGGTCCTTCACACACTTACGGCAACTCAAGATGGACTAGAACAAATAATTTCAAGATTTGTATGGAAATACATAAAACCTCGAATAGCCAAAGCAATCTTGAGAAAGAAGAATGGAACTGGAGGAATCAACTTGCCTGACTTCAGGCTCTACTACAAAGCCACAGTCATCAAGACAGTATGGTACTGGCACGAAGACAGAAATATAGATCAATGGAACAAAATAGAAAGCCCAGAGATATATCCACACACACATGGACACCTCATCTTTGACAAAGGGGGCAAGAATATACAATGGAATAAAGACAATCTCTTTACCAAGTGGTGCTGGGAAACCTGGTCAACCACTTGTAAAAGAATGAAACTAGATCACTTTTTAACACCACACACAAAATTAAACTCAAAATGGATTAAAGATCTAAACGTAAGACAAGAAACTATAAAACTCCTACAGGAGAACATAGTCAAAACACTCTCTGACATAAATCACAGCAGGATGCTCTAAGTCCCGCCCCCAGAAAACTGGAAGTAAAAGTAAAAATAATCAAATTGGATCTAATTAAAATTAAAAGCTTCTGCACAACAAAGGAAAATATAAGCAAGGTGAAAAGACAGCCTTCTGAGTGGGAGGAAGTAATAGTAAATGAAGCAACTGACAAACAACTAATCTCCAAAATATACAAGCAACTTAGGCAGCTCAATTCCGGAAAAATAAACGACCCAATCAAATAATGGGCCAGAGAACTAAATAGACATTTCTCCAAAGAAGACATACGGATGGCTAACAAACACATGAAAACATGCTCCACGTCACTCATTATTAGAGAAATGCAAATCAAGACCACAATGAGGTACCACTTCACACCAGTCAGAATGGCTGCGATCCAAAAGTCTGCAACCAATAAATGCTGGAGAGGGTGTGGAGAAAAGGGAACCCTCTTACACTGTTGGTGGGAATAATATCTAGTACAACCACTGTGGAGAACAGTGTGGAGATTCCTTAAAATTTGCAAATAGAACTGCCTTATGACCCAGCAACCCCACTGCTGGGCATATACACCAAGGAAACCAGAATAGAAAGAGACTCATGTACCCCAATGTTCATCGCAGCACTGTTTATAATAGCCAGGACATGGAAACAACCTAGCTGTCCATCAGCAGATGAATGGATAAGAAAGCTGTGGTACATATACACAATGGTGTATTACTCAGCCTTAAAAATAATACATTTGAATCAGTTCTAATGAGATGGATGAAACTGGAGCTGATAATACAGAGTGAAATAAGCCAGAAAGAAAAACACCAATACAGTATACTAACCCATATATATGGAATTTAGAAAGATGGTAATGATGACCATGTATGGAACACAGCAAAAGAGACACAGACGTGTAGAACAGAATTTTAGACTCTGAGGGAGAGGGAGAGGGTGGGATGATTTGGAAGAATGGCATTGAAATATGTATACTACCATGTAATAAATGAATCGCCAGTCTATGTTCGATGCAGGATGCAGGATGTTTGGGTCTGGTGCACGTGGATGATCCACAAGGATGATGTGGGATGGGAGGTGGGAGGGGGGTTCATGTTTGGGAGCTCATGTACACCCATGGAGGATTCATGTCAATGTATGCCAGAACCCATATAGTGCTGTAAAGTAAAATGAAGTAATAATAATAATTAAAAAAAGAAGTTCCCCGACATACCCGTCTCCATTTGAGAGGAACACCGAGGGTCCCACCACAATTCAAAAGGAGCCCCGTTTTCCCTCCTCAGCCCGAGATGAGGGTTCCATTCCCTGATTCGTTGGGAAAGGATTCCCAGAGTTCTGGTCACATCTTAGGAGGCGCTCTCAACAGGAATTTCCAAAAGAACTCCAGGGATCATGCCACCATTCCAAAAGACCCCCAAATGTTTCAGTCCACTCCAGATGAACCTGATTCCCCTGCAATGCATCGACTGTCACCTCCAGTATCAACTCACACTACGGTGGCACATGTGACAGCCCTGTGGCACCTACAGGGAAAGCCACAGATCCCGGTGTCAACTCGCTGGGGAGGCTGAAACTGCTGCTACAGCTCGGGAGGAAAGCGGACGTGCATGTCTCCACTCGAGACGAGGCCTGACTCCCATGTGGAGACTCCAGAAGAACCGCAAGATCCATGTCAGCACTTGAGACGTAACCTCAGGGTCCAGCCTGAGCTCCAGACGAGGACTTAGGACCCAGCACTGACTGAAGAGGAATCCTGAGAGGCCCCTCGCAAATCTCATTGAGACTGGCCTTTCTTTAAGCCACATGAGCGGTTCCCTGAGGTCCCCATCATAACGCGAGAGGGACCTGCTGCAACTCGAGAAAAACCAGGAGATTCTCCCCTCCAGGAGAGATGAGGCCCTTTACCGCTGTGGCATCTCGAGGGAAATCACACCTTCCCTCTTGGACCTCGAAAGGGTCCTCCCCCCGATCCCCTGCTGCAACTCAAGAAGGACTAGGACAAATAATTTCAAGATTTGTATGGAAATACATAAAACCTCGAATAGCCAAAGAAATCTTGAGAAAGAAGAATGGAACTGGAGGAATCAACTTGCCTGACTTCAGGCTTTACTACAAAGCCACAGTCATCAAAACAGTATGGTACTGGCACAAAGAAACAAATATAGGTCAATGGAACAAAATAGAAAGCCCAGAGATAAATCCACACACATATGGACACCTTAACTTTGACAAATGAGGCAAGAATATACAATGGAGTAAAGACAATTTCTTTAGCAAGTGGTGCTGTGAAAACTAGTCAACCACTTGTAAAAGAATGAAACTAGATCACTTTCTTACACCACACACAAAAATAAACACAAAATGGATTAAAGATCTAAATGTAAGACCAGAAACTATAAAATTCCTAGAGGAGAACAGGCAAAACACTCTCCGACAAATATCACAGCAGGATCCTCTATATCCGCTCCCTAGAATACTGAAAATAAAAGGAAAAATAAACAAATGGGATCTAATTAAAATTAAAAGCTTCTGCACAACAAAGGAAAATATAAGCAAGGAAAAAAGCAGTATTCGAATTGGGAGAAAATAATAGCAAATGAAGCAACTGACAAACAGCTAATCTTCAAAATATACAAGCAACTTATGCAGCTTAATTCCAAAAAAATAAATGACCCAATCAAAAAATGGGCCAAAGAACTAAATAGACATTTCTAAAAGAAGACATATGGATGACAAACAAACACATGAAAAGATGCTCCATGTCACTCATTATTAGAGAAATGCAAATCAAGACCACAATGAGGTACCACTTCACACCAGTAAGAAATGCTGCAATCCAAACGACTGTAACCAATAAATGCTGGAGAGGGTGTGGAGATAAGGGAACCCTCTTATACTGTGGATGAGAATGAAATCTAATACAGCTACTATGGAGAACAGTGTGGAGATTCCTCAAAAAATTGCAAATAGAACTGCCTTATGACCCAGCAACGCCACTGCTGGGCATACACACTGAGGAAACCAGAATAGAAAGAGACTCATGTACCCCAATGTTTATCGCAGCACTGTTTTTAATAGCCAGGACATGGAAACAACCTAGATGTCCATCAGTAGATGAATGGATAAGAAAGCTGTGGTACATATACACAATGGAGTATTACTCAGCTCTGAAAAAGAATACATTTGAATCAGTTCTAATGAGATGGATGAAACTGGAGCCGTTTATACAGAGTGAAGTAAGCCAGAAAGAAAAACACCAATACAGTATGCTAACGCATATATATGGAATTTAGAAAGATGGTAATGATGACCATGTATGGAACACAGCAAAAGAGATACAGATGTGTAGAGCAGACTTTTAGACTCTGAGGGAGAGGGAGAGGGTGGAATGATTTGGGAGAATGGCATTGAAACATGTATACTGTCATGTAAGAAAAGAATCGCCAGTCTATGTTTGATCAAGATGCAGGATGCTTGGGGCTGGTGCACGGGGATGATCCGGATGGATGATGTGGGGTGGGAGGTGGGAGGGCGGTTCATGTTTGGTAGCTCGTGTACAGCTGGGGCAGATTCATGTCAATGTATGCCAGAACCAATAGAGTGCTATAAATTAAAATGAAGTAAAAAATAATAATAATAAAAAAGAAGTTCCCCTACATACCCTTCTCCACTGGAGAGGATCACCGAGGGTCCCGTCACAAGACAAGAGGAGCCCTGTTGTTCCATCCTCAGCTCGAGATGAGGATTCCTTTCTCTGCTTCGTCTGGAAAGGAATCCCGGCTTTCCCATTGCATCTCAGGAGGAGGTGCTCTCAGCAGGTAAGTCGAGAGGAAATCCACGGGTCCTGCCACCATTCCAAAAGACCCCCAAATGTCTCAGTTTACTCCAGACGAACCTGATTTCCCTGCACTGCCTTGACTGTCACCCCGAGGATCGACTCACAACACAGTGGCACCTGTGATAACCCTGTGGCACATCGAGGGAAAGCCACAGATCCCTGTGTCAAATCGCCAGGAAGCCTGACACTGCTGCTACAGCTCGGGAGGAAAGCGGACGTGCATGTCTCCACTCAAGACGAGGCCTGAGTTCCCTGTGGACACTCCAGAGGAACCGCAAGACCCATGTCAGCACTGGAGAGGAAACCTGAGAGTCTGGCCTCATCTCCAGACGGGAATTAGGACCTGGAACCAACTGGAGAGGATTCCCTAGAGGCCCCTTGCAACTCGCATGGTGACTGGTCTTTCCTGAGGCCACACGAGCGGGTCCCTTAGATCCTCATCGGAACCCGAAAGGGACCTGCAGCAACTCCAGAAAAATCAGGAGATTCTCCCCTCCAGGCGAGATGAGGCCCTTTTCTGCTGCGGCATCTAGAGGGATATCACACCTTCCCTCTTGGACCTTGAAAGAGTCCTTCACACCCTTTCTCCAACTCAAGAAGTTCCCCGACAACACGTCCCCACTCAAGAGGAATATCGAGGGTCCCGCCACAACTCAAGAGGAGCCGCGTTGTCCCCTCCTCAGTTCGTGATGAGGGTTCTTTTGCCTGCTTCATAGGGAAAGGATTCCCGGCATTCCCAGCGCATCTCAGGAACACGGGCTCTCAGCAGGAAAGTCTAAAGGAACTCCAAATGTCATTCCACTATTCCAAAAGACCCCCAAATGTCTCAGTCCACTCCAGATGAACCTGATTTCCCTGCACAGCCTCGACTGTCACCCAGAGTATCGACTCAAACCACGGTGGCACGTGTGACAGCCCTGTGGCACCTTGAGGGAAAGCCACAGATCCCTGTGTCAACTCGACGGGAAGCCTGACACTGCTACTTCAGCTTGGGGGGAAAGTGGATGTCCATGTCTCCACTCCAGACGAGGCCTGAGTCCCCTGTGGAGACTCCAGAGTAACTCCAAGATCCATGTCAGCACTGGAGAGGAAACCTCAGGTTGTGTCCTCAGCTCCAGACGAGGACTTAAGACCTGGCACCGACTGGAGAGGAATCCCGAGAGGCCCCTCACAACTCGCATGGAGACGGGCCTTTCCTGAGGCCAGACGAGTGGTCCCTGATGTCTCCATCGAAACTCCAGTGGCACCTGCCACAACTCAAGAAAAACCAAGAGATTCTCCCCTCCAGGCGAGATGAGGCCTTTTTCCACTGCAGCATCTCAGGGGAAATCACACCACCCCTCTTGGACCTTAAAAGGGTCCTTCACACCCTTGCTGCAACTCAAGACGGACTAGAACAAATAATTTCAAGATTTGTATGGAAACACAAAAAAACTCGAATAGCCAAAGCAATCTTTAGAAAGAAGAACGTAATTTGAGGAATCAACTTGCCAGACTTCAGGCTCTACTACAAAGCCATAGTCATCAAGACAGTATGGTACTGGCACAAAGACAGAAATATAGATCAATGGAACAAAATAGAAAGCCCAGAGATAAATCCACACACATATGGACACCTCATCTTTGACAAAGGAGGCAAGAATATACAATGGAATAAAGACAATCTCTTTACCAAGTGGTGCTGGGAAACCTGGTCAACCACTTGTAAAAGAATGAAACCAGATCACTTTGTAACACCACAAACA
The DNA here is from genome assembly GCF_023091745.1 of Budorcas taxicolor. Lineage (NCBI taxonomy): Eukaryota > Metazoa > Chordata > Mammalia > Artiodactyla > Bovidae > Budorcas > Budorcas taxicolor. Next base: position 215,858 of record NC_068915.1, on the reverse strand, counting down.
AAAATAAACTCAAAATGGATTAAAGATCTAAACGTAAGACCAAAAACTATAAAATTCCTAGTGGAGGAATGACATATATCACAGCAGGATCTCTGACATATATCACAGCAGGATCCTCTATGTTCCACCTCTCAGAATACTGGAAATAAAAGCAAAAATAAATAAATTGGATCTAATTAAAATTAAAAGCTTCTGCACAACAAAGGAAAATATAAGCAAGGTGAAAAGACAGCCTTCTGAGTGCGAGAAAATAAGAGCAAATGAAGCAACTGACAAACAACTAATCTCCAAAATATACAAGCAACTTATGCAGCTCAATTCCAGAAAAATAAACGACCCAATCAAATAATGGGCCAGAGAACTAAATAGACATTTCTCCAAAGAAGACATATGGCTGGCTAACAAAAACATGTAAAGATCCTCCACGTCACTCATTATTAGAGAAATGCAAATCAAGACCACAATGACGTACCACTTCACACCAGTCAGAATGGCTTCGATCCAAAAGTCTGCAACCAATAAATGCTGGAGAGGGTGTGGAGAAAAGGAAACCCTCTTACACTGTTGATGGGAATGCAAACTAGTACAGTCACTATGCAGAACAGTGTGGAGATTCCTTAAAATTTGCAAATAGAACTGCCTTATGACCCAGCAATCCCACTGCTGGGCATACACACCGATTAAACCAGAATAGAAAGAGACCCATGTACCCCAATGTTCATCGCAGCACTGTTTATAACAGCCAGGGCATGCAAACAACCTAGATGTCCATCAGCAGATGAATGGGTAAGAAAGCTCTGGTACATATACACAATGGAGTATTACTCAGCTATTAAAAAGAATACATTTCAATCAGTTATAATGAGATGGATGAAACTGGAGCCGATTATACAGAGTGAAGTAAGCCAGAAAGAAAAACACCAATACAGTATACAAACACATATATGGAATTTAGAAAGATGGTAATGATGACCATGTATGCAACACAGCTAGAGAGACACAGATGTGTAGAGCAGACTTTTAGACTCTGAGGGATAGTGAGAAGGTGGGATTATTTGGGAGAATGGCATTGAAACATGTATACTATCATGTAAGAAACGATTCACCAGTCTACGTTCGATCAGGATGCAGGATGCTTGGGGCTGGTGCACGGGGATGATCCGGAACAATGATGTGGGGAGGGAGGTGGGAGGGGGGTTCATGTTTGGGAGCACATGTACACTCGTGGCAGATTCATGTCAATGTATGCCAGAACCAATACAGTGCTGTAAAGTAAAATGAAGTAAAAGTAATAATAATAAAAAAGAATTTCCCCGACTTACCCGTCTCCACTCGAGAGGAATACCGAGGGTCACGCCACAATTTAAGAGGAGCCCAGCTTCCCCTTCTCAGCCCAAGATGAGCGTTCCTTTTCCTGCTTCATTGGGAAAGCATTCCTGGCATTCTTGTCGCATCTGAGGAGGCGCTCTCAACAGGAAAATCAAAAGGAACTCCAGGGAACGTGCCTCCATAACAAAAGACCCCCAAAAGTCTCAGTCCACTCCAGATGAACATGATTTCCCTGCACTGCCTTGTATGTAACCCCGAGTATCGACTCACACTACGGTGGCATGTGTGACAGCCCTGTGGCAGCGCAAGGGAAAGCCGCAGATCCCTGTGTCAACTAGCCGAGGAGACTGACACTGCTGCTACAGCTCGGGAGGAAAGCAGACACGCATGTCTCCACTCGAGACGAGGCCTGACTCCCATGTGGAGACTCCAGAGGAATCCCAAGATCCATGTCAGCACTGGAGAGGAAACTTTAGGTTCTGGACTCAGCTCCAGATGAGGACTTAGGACATGGCACCGACTGGAGAGGATCTGAGAAACCCCTTGCAAAATACATGGAGACTGGTCTTTCCTGAGGCCACACGAGCGGGTCCCTGAGGTCCCTGTCTTAACTCGAGAGGGCCCTGCCACACTCGAGAAAAACCAGGAGATTCTCCCCTCCAGGCAGATGAAGTCCTTTAACGTTGAGACATCTCGAGGGAATTCACACCTTCCCTCTTGGATTTCAGAAGGGTCCTTCACACCTTTGCTGCAACTCAAGAAGGACTAGAACAAATAATTTCAAGATATTTATGGAAATACAAAAAACCTCAAATAGCCAAAGCAATCTTGAGAAAGAAGAATGGAACTGGAGGATTCTACTTGCCTGACTTCAGGGTCTACTACAAAGCCACAGTCAACAAGACAGTATGGTAGTGGCACGAAGACAGAAATATAGACCAATCGAACAAAATAGAAAGGCCAGAGATAAATCCACACACATATGGACACCTTATCTTTGACAAACGAGACAAGAATATACAATGGAGTAAGGACAATTTCTTTAGCAAGTGGTGCTGTGAAAACTGGTCAACCACTTGTAAAAGAATGAAACTAGATCACTTTCTTACAACACACACACACACACACACACACACACACACACACGCACACAACTCAAAATGAATAGAAGATCTAAATGAAAGACCAGAAATTATAAAACTCCCAGAGGAGAATGTAGGCAAAACACTCTCCAACATAAATCACAGCAGGATCCTCTATGATCCGCCTCCCAGAATATTGAAAATAAAAGGAAAAATAAACAAATGGGATCTAATTAAAATTAAAAGCTTCTGCACAACAAAGGAAAATAAAGCAAGGTGAAAAGACAGCCTTCTGAGTGGGAGAAAATAATAGCAAATGAAGCAACTGACAAACAACTAATCTCCAAAATATACAAGCAAATTATGCAGCTCAATTCCAGAAAAATAAATGACCCAATCAAAAAATGGGCCAAAGAACTAAATAGACATTTCTCCAAAGAAGACATACAGCTGGCTAACAAACACATGTAAAGATCCTCCATGTCACTCATTATTAGTGAAATGCAAATCAAGACCACAATGAGGTACCACTTCACACCAGTCAGAATGGCTGCGATCCAAAAGTCTGCAACCAATAAATGCTGGAGAGGGTGTGGAGAAAAGGGAACCCTCTTACACTATTGGTGGGAATGCAATCTAGTACAGTCACTATGGAGAACAGTGTGGAGATTTCTTAAAATATTGCAAATAGGACTGCCTTATGACCCAGCAACCCTACTGCTGGGCATACACACCAAGGAAACCAGAATAGAAAGAGACTCATGTACCCCAATGTTCATCGCAGCACTGTCTATAATAGCCAGGACATGGAAACAACCTAGCTGTCCATCAGCAGATGAATGGATAAGAAAGCTGTGGTACATACACACAATGGAGTATTACTCAGCTATGAAAAATAATACATTTGAATCAGTTCTAATGAGATGGGGGAAACTGGAGCTGATTATATGGAGTGAAGTAATCCAGAAAGAAAAACACCAATATAGTATACTAACACATATACATGGAATTTAGAAAGATGGTAATGATGACCATGTACACAACACAGCAAAAGAGACACAGATGTGTAGAGCAGACGTTTAGACTCTGAGGGAGAGGGAGAGGGTGGGATGATTTGGGGCAATGGCATTGAAACCTATATACTATCATGTAAGAAATGAATCGCCAGTCTATGTTCGATCAGGATACAGGATGCTTGGGGATGGTGCACAGGACTGATCTGGAAGGATGATGTGGGGTGGGAGGTGGGAGGAGGGTTCATGTTTGGGAGCTTATGTACACCCGTGGTGGATTCATGTCAATGTATGCCAGAACCAATAGAGTGCTGTAAAGTAAAATGAGTAAAAATAATAATAATAAAAAAAGAAGTTCCCCGACATACCCATCTCCACTCGAGAGGAACACGGAGGGTCCCGACACAATTCAAGAGAAGTCCCGTTGTCCCCTCCTCAGCTCGAGATTAGGGTTCCTTTCCATGCTTCATTGGGAAATGATTCCCGGCGTTCCCGGCACATCTCAGGAGGAGGGGCTCTCAGCCGGAAAGTCGAGAGGAAATCCAGGGGTAGTGCCACCATTCCAAAAACCCCCAAAAGTCTCAGTACACTCTAGATGAACCTGATTTCCCTGCACTGCCTCGACTGTCATCCAGAGTATCGACTCACACCACGGTGGCACATGTGATAGTCCTGTGGCACCTTGAGGGAAAGCCACAGATCCCTGTGTCAACTCGCCAGGAAGCCTGACACTGCTGCTTCAGCTCAGGAGGAAAGTGGACGTGCATGTCTCCACTCCAGACACGGCCTGAATCCCCTGTGTAGACTCCAGAGGAACCCCAAAATCCATGTCAGCACTGGAGAGGAAACCTCATGTTCTGGCCTCAGCTCCAGATGACGACGGAGGACCTGGCACAAACTGGAGAGGAATCACGAGAGGCCCCTCGCAACTCGAATGGACACTGGCCTTTCCTGAGGCCACACAAGCGGTTCCCTGAGGTCCCCATCGTAACTCGAGAGGTACCTGCCGCAACTCGAGAAAAACCAGGAGATTCTCCCCTCCAGGGGAGATGAGGCCCTTTTCTGTTGCGGCATCTCCGGGGAGATCACACCTTCCCTCATGGACCTCAAAAGGGTCCTTCATACCCTTGCTGCAACTCAAGAAGTTGCTCAACATACCCGTCTCCACACGTGAGGAACACTGAGGGTCTCGCCACTACACAAGAGGAGCCCTGTTGTTCCCTCCTCATTTCGAGATGAGATTTCCTTTCCCTGCTTCATTGGGAAAGGATTCCCGGCGTTCCCGTCGCGTCTCAGGAGGAGGGGATCTCAACATCAAATTCGAAGGGAACTCCATATGTCGTGCCACCATTCAAAAAGACCACCAAATGTCTCAGTCCACTCCAGATGAACCTGATTTCCCTGCAATGCCTCGACTGTCAATGAGAGTATCGAATGAAACCACGGTGGTACATGTGACAGCCCTGTGGCACCTTGAGGGAAATCCGCAGCCAATTGTATCAAGTTGCCAAGAAGGTTGACACTGCTGCTACAGCCTGGGAGGAATGGGGACATGCATGTCTCCACTCGAAATGAGGCCTGACTCCCTTGTGGAGACTTCAGAGAACCCCAAGATCCATGTCAGCTCTGGAGAGGAAACCTCAGGTTCTGGCATCAGCTTAAAACGAGGACTTAGGACCCGGCACCGACTGGAGAGGAATCCCGAGAGGCCCCTCGCAAATCGCATGGAAACTGGCATTTGCTGAGGCCACATGAGCGGGTCCCTGAGGTCCCCATCATAACTCGAGAGAGACATGCCACAACTCCAGAAAACCCAAGAGATTCTCCCCTCCAGGCGAGATGAGGCCCTTTTCCTCTGCGGCATCTCGAGGGAAATCACATCTTCCTTCTTGGGACTCGAAAGGGTCCTTCACACCCCTTCTGCAACTCAGAAGGAGTAGAACAAATAATTTTAAGATTGATATGGAAATAAAAAAACCTCAAATAGCCAAACAATCTTGAGAAAGAAGAATAGAACTGGAGGAATCAACTTGCCTGACTTCAGGCTCTACTACAAAGCCACAGTCATCAAGACAGTACGGTACTGGCACAAAGACAGAAATATAGATCAATGGAACAAAATAGAAAGCCCAGAGATAAATCCACACACATATGGACACCTCATCTTTGACAAAGGAGGCAAGAATATACAATGGAGTAAAGACAATCTCTTTAGCAAGTGGGGAAAACTGGTCAACCACTTGTAAAAGAATGAAACTAGATCACTTTTTAACACCACACACAAAAATAAACTCAAAATGGGTTAAGGATCTAAACGTAAGACAAGAAACTATAAAACTCCGAGAGAAGAACATAGGCAAAACACTCTCTGACATAAATCACAGCAGGATCCCCTTTGATCCGCCTCCCAGAGTACTGAAAATAAGAGGAAAAATAAACAAATGGGATCTAATTAAAATTAAAAGCTTCTGCACAACAAAGGAAAATATAAGCAAGGTGAAAAGACAGCCTTCTGAGTGGGAGAAAATAACAGCAAATGAAGCAACTGACAAACAACTAATCTCCAAAATATACAAGTAACTTAGGCAGCTCAATTCCAGAAAAATAAACGACCCAATCAAAAAATGGGCCAAAGAACTAAATAGACATTTCTCCAAAGAAGACATACGGATGGCTAACAAACACATGAAAACATGCTCCACGTCACTCATTATTAGAGAAATGCAAATCAAGACCACAATGAGGTACCACTTCACACCAGTCAGAATGGCTGCGATCCAAAAGTCTGCAACCAATAAATGCTGGAGAGGGTGTGGAGAAAAAGAAACCCCCTTACACTGTTGGTGGGAATGCAATCTAGTACAGTCACTATGGAGAACAGTGTGGAGATTTCTTAAAATATTGCAAATAGGACTGCCTTATGACCCAGCAACCCCACTGCTGGGCATACACACCAAGGAAACCAGAATAGAAAGAGACTCATGTACCCCAATGTTCATCGCAGCACTGTCTATAATAGCCAGGACATGGAAACAACCTAGCTGTCCATCAGCAGATGAATGGATAAGAAAGCTCTGGTACATATACACAATGGAGTATTACTCAGCTATGAAAAATAATACATTTGAATCAGTTCTAATGAGATGGATGAAACTGGAGCCGATTACACAGAGTGAAGTAATCCAGAAAGAAAAACACCAATATAGTATACTAACACATATATATGGAATTTAGAAAGATGGTAATGATGACCATGTACACAACACAGCAAAAGAGACACAGATGTGTAGAGCAGACGTTTAGACTCTGAGGGAGAGGGAGAGGGTGGGATGATCTGGGAGAATGGCATTGAAACATTTACACAATCATGTAAGAAATGAATCGCCAGTCTATGTTCGATCAGGATACAGGATGCTTGGGGATGGTGCACGGGGATGATCCGGAAGGATGATGTGGGGTGGGAGGTGGGAGGGGGGTTCATCTTTGGGAGCTCATGTACACCCGTGGTGGATTCATGTCAATGTATGCCAGAACCAATAGAGTGCTGTAAAGTAAAATGACGTAAAAATAATAATAAAGAAAAGAAGTTCTCTGACACACCCTTCTCCACTCGAGAGGAACACGGAGGGTCCCGCCACAATTCAAGAGGAGCCCCGGTGTCCCCTCCTCAGCTCGAGATGAGGGTTCCATTCTCTGCTTCGTTGGGAAAGGACCGTCGCATCTCAGGAGGAGGGGCTCTCAGCAGGAAAGTGGAGAAGAACTCCAGATGTGGTGCACCATTCCAAAAGACCCCCAAAAGTCTCAGTCCACTCCAGATGAACCTGATTTCCCTGCACTGCCTCGACTGTCACCCAGAGTATCGACCCACACCACAGTGGCATTTGTGATAGCACTGTGGCCCCTGGAGGGAAAGACACAGATCCCTGTGTCATCTCACCAGGACGCCTGACACTGCTGCTTCAGCTCGGGAGGAAAGTGGACGTGCATGTCTCCACTCAAGACAAGGACTGGCTCCCCTGTGGAGACTCCAGAGGAACACCAACATCCATGTCAGCACTGGAGAGGAAACCTCAGGTTCCGGCCTCAGCTCCAGTTGACGACGGAGGACACGGCACCAACTGGAGAGGAAACCGGAGAGGCCCCTCGCAACTCGGATGGACACTGGCCTTTTCTGAAACCACACGAGTGGCTTCCTGATGTCTTCATCTTAACTCTAGTGGGACCTGCCGCAATTCCAGAAAGACCAGGAGATTCTCCCCTCCAGGAGAGATGAGGCCCTTTTCCGCTGTGGTGTATGGAGGGAAATCACATCTTCCCTCTTGGACCTGGAACGGGTCATTCACACACTTGCTGCAACTCAAGAAGTTCCCCGAAATACCCGTCTCCATTTTAGAGGAACACCGAGGGTTCCTCCACAATTCAAGAGGAGCCCCGTTGTCCCCTCCTCAGTTCAAGAAGAGGGTTCCTTTGCCTGCTTCGTAGGGAAAGGATTCCCGGCATTCCCGTCACATTTCAGGAGGAGGCACTCTCACCCGGAAAGGCGAGAGGCACTCCAGGTGTTGTGTCACCATTCCAAAAGATCCCCAAATGTCTCAGTCCACTATAGATGAAACCGAGTCCCTGCAATGCCTCGAATGTCACCCCGAGTATTGACTCACACTACGGTGGCACATGTGACAGCCCTGTGGCACCACGAGGGAAAGCCAAAGATCCCTGTGTCAACTCGACGGGAAGCCTGACAGTGCTGCTACAGCTTGGGAGGAAAGCGGACGTGCATGTCTCCACTGGAGACGAGGCCTGACTCCCATGTGGAGACTCCAGAGGAACCCCAAGATCCATGTCAGCACTGGAGAGGAAATCTCAGGTTACAGCCTCAGGTCCAAGCGAGGAATTAGGACCGGGCACCAACTGGAGAGGAATCCTGAGAGGGCTCTCGCAAATCACATGGAGACTGGCTTTTCCTGAGGCCACACGAACGGGTCCCTGAGGTCCCCATCGTAACTCGAGAGGGACCTGCAGCAACTCGAGAAAAACCAGGAGATTCTCCCCTCCAGGCGAGATGAGGCACTTTTCTGCTGTGGTGTCTTGAGGGAAATCAAACCTTCCCTCTCGGACCTCGAAAGAGTCCTTCATACACTAGCTGCAACTCAAGAAGTTCCCCGAAATACCCGACTCCACTTGAGATGAACACCGAGGGTCCCGGCACGAGTCAAGAGGAGCCCCACTGTATCCTCCTCAGCTCGAGATGAGGGTTCCTTTCCCTGCTTCGTCGGGAAAGGATTCCCAGCATTTCCGTCACATGTCAGGAGGAGACGCTCTCACCGGACAGTCAAGAGGAACTCCAGGGGTCGTGCCAATGTTTCAAAAGATGTCCAAAAGTCTCAGTTCATTCCAGATGAACCTGATTTCCCTGCACTGCCTCGACTGTAACCCAGAGTATCTTCTCACACTACGGCAGCACGCGTGACAGCCCTGTGGCACCTCGATGGAAAGCCACAGATCCCTGTGTCAACTAGCTGGGAAGCGTGATACTGCTGTTACAGCTCTGGAAGAAAGGGGATGTGCATGTCTCCACTCGAGACGAGGCCTGACTCCCGTGTGGAGACTCGAGAGGAACTCCAAGATCCTTGTCAGCACTGGAGAGGAAATCTCACGTTCCGGCCTCATTTCCAGATGAGGACTTAGGTCCTGGCACAGACTGGAGAGGAATCTCGAGAGGCCCCTCGCAACTCAAATGGGACTGGCTTTCCTCAGGCCACAGGAGCGGGTCCCTGAGGTACCCATCGTAAATGGAGAAGAACCTGGCGCACTCGAGAAAAACCAGGAGGTTCTCCCCTCCAGGCTAGATGAGGCCCTTTTTCACTGCGGCGTCTAGAGGGAAATCACACCTTTCCTCTTGAACCTTGAAAGGATCCTTCACACCCTTGCGGCAACTCAACAAGTTCCCCGACATACCAGTCTCCACTCACGACAAACAGCGAGTGTCACACCACAAATCAAGAGGAGCACCGTTTCCCCTTCCCCAGCTTGAAATGAGGGTTCTTTCCCTGCTTCATCAGGAAAGGATTCCCGGCGAACCTGTCACAACTCAAAAGGACACGCTCTCCAGAGGAAGGTCAAGAGGAACTCCAGGAGTCGTGCCACCATTCCAAAAAACCCCAATATGTCTCAGTCCACTCCAGATGAACCTGACTTTCCAGCACTGCCTCGACTGTCACGCCGAGTATCGACTCACACCACGGTGGCACCTGTGACAGTCCTGCGGCATGTCGAGAGAAAGCCACAGATCCCTTGTCAACTCGCAGGGAAGACTGACACTGTTGCTACCGTGCCAGAGGAAAGCGGACATGTAGGTCTCCAGTCAGGATGAGGCCTGACTCCCTTTTGGAGATCCCAGAAGAAACCCAAGATCCACGTCAGCAATGGACAGGAAACCTCAGGTTCCGGCCTCAGTTCCAGACAAGGACTAAGGACCCGGCACCGGCTGGAGAGGAATTCCAAGAGGCTTATCGCAACTTGCATGGAGACTGCCCTTTCCTGAGGCCACACGAGTGGGTCCATGAGGTCCCCGTCGTAACTCGAGAGGGACCTGCTGCAACTCGATAAAAACAAGGATATGCTCCCCTCCAGACGAGATGAGGCCCTTTCCCGCTGTGGGGTCTCAAACAAAATCACACTTTCCCTCTGGAACCGTGAAAGTGTCCTTTACAGCCTTGCTGCAACTCAAGAAGTTCCACATAATACCCGCCTCCACTCAAGAGAGGAACACCGAGGTTCCCGTCACAACTCAAGAAGAAACTCGTTCTGCCCTTCTCAGGTCTAGATGAGTCCCAGTGATCTTATGGCAACTCAGGAAGAGGCGCTCTCCTCAGGAAAGTGGAGAGGAAGTCCAGGGGTCGTGTCACCACTCCAAATGACCCCCAAAAGTCTCAGTCCACTCGAGATGAAACTGATTTCCCTGCACTGCCTCGACTGTCACCCCGAGTATCGACTCACTATGGTAGCACGTGTACCAGCCCTGTGGCACCTCGAGAGAAAGACACAGATACCTGTGTCAAATCAACGGGAAGCCTGACAACGCTGCTACAGCTCGGGAGGAAAGCAGACGTGCATGTCTCCACTTAAGAGGAGGACTGACTCCCCTGTGGAGACTCCCAAGGAACACAAACATCCATGGCAGCACTGGAGAGGAAAACTCATGTTCCGTCCTAAGCTCCAAATGAGGACTTAGGAGCTGGCACCGACTGGAGAGGAATCCCTAGAAGCCCCTCGCAACTCTCATGCAGAGTAACCTTTACAGAGTCCACACAAGCGTATCCCGAGGTCCCCATCGTAACTCGAGAAGGACCTGCCACAACTCGCGAAAACCACGGAGATTCTCCCCTCCAGGCGACATGAGTTTATTTGCTGCTGCGGCATGTAGAGGGAAATCACAGCTACCTCTTGGACCTTGAAATGATCCTTCACACCCTTGCTGCAACTGAATAAGTTCCCGACATACTCGTTTCCACTCGAGAGGATCACCAAGGGTCCTGCCACCATTCAAGAGGAGTCGCGTTGTCCCTCCTGAGCTCGAGGTGAGGGTTCCTTTCCCTGCTTCATTGGGAAAGGATTCCCAGCATTTCTGATGCATCTCAAGAGGAGGCACTCTCCACAGAAAGTCGAGTGGAACTCCAGGTTTCGTGACACAATTCTAATAGACCCTAAAATATCTCAGTTCACTCTAGATGAACCTAATTTCCCTGCACTGTCTCTACTGGCACCCCGAGTATTGACTCACACCACAGTGGCACGGGTGACAGGCCTTGGCACATCAAGCAAAAGCCTCAGATACCTGTGTCTAGTCGCCAAAAGCCTGACACCTCTGCTACCGCTCCGGAGGAAAGTGGATATGCATGTCTCCACTCGAGAAGAGGACTGACTCCCCTTTGGAGAATTCAGAGGAACGCCAAGATCAATGTCAGCACTGGACAGGAAACCTCAGGTTCCTGCCTCCATTGCAGAAAAGTACTACGGACCTGGCACCGACTGGAGGTGAATTCCAAGAGGCCCAATGCAACTTGCATGGAGACTGGCCTTTAGTAGGCCACACGAGCGGGACCCTGATGTCCCCATCGTAACTGGAGAGGGACCTGCCGCAACTCGATAATAACCAGGAGATTCTCCCCTGCAGACAAGATAAGAACCTTTCTCGCTGCTGCGTTTCGAGCAAAATCACATCTTCCCTCTGGAACCTTGAAAGGTTCCTTTACAGCCTTGCTGCAACTCAAGAAGCTCCCTGACATACGCATCTCCACTTGAGAGAGGAACACTGAGGTTCCCGACACAAGGCAAGAGGAAAACTGCTCTCCCCTCCTCAGCTCGAGATGAGGATTCCTTTCCCTGCTTCGTCGGGAAAGGTTTCCCATGTTCCCGTCGCAAATCAGGAGGAGACAATCTCCACAGGAAAGTCGAGAACTGTATGGTTCATGTCACCATTCCAATAGACCCCCAAGTGTCTCAGTCCTCTCCAGATGAACCTAATTTCCCGGGGACTTCTTCGACTGTCACCCCGAGTATCGACTCACACCACGGTAGCACCTGCAACAGCCCTGTGGCACCTCGAGAGAAAGGCAGACATACCTTTGTCAACCTGACGGCAGGCCTGACAACGCTGCTACAACTCAGAAGGAAAGCAGACATGCATGTCTCCACTTGAGACGAGGACTGACTCCCCTGTGGAGACTCCCAAGGAACACAAACATCCATGTCAGCACTGGAAAGGAAAACTCATGTTCTGTCCTAAGCTCCAAATGAGGTCTTAGGACCTGGCACCGACTGGAGAGGAATCCCAAGAATCCCCTCGCACCTCGCATGGGGAGTGGCCTTTCCTGAGTCCACAGGAGCGGATCCCTGAGGTCCTCATCCTAACTCGAGAAAGACCTGCTGCAACTCGCGAAAAACTCTAAGATTCTCCCCTCCAGGAGACATGAGATCCTTTGCCACTGCGGCGTGTAGAGGAAAATCACAGCTAGGTCTTGGACCTCGAAATGGTCCTTCACACCCTTGCTGCAACTCAAGAATTACCCGACATATGCATCTCCACTCGAGAGGAACACCGAGGGTCCCACCACCATTCAAGAGGTGTTGTGTTGTTCCTCCTCAACTCAAGGTGAGGGGTCCTTTCCGTGCTTCATTGGGAAAGGATTCCCGGCGTTTCTGATGCATCTCAAGAGGAGGCACTATCAACAGGAATCCAAGAGGAACTCCAGGTTACGTGACACAAATCTAACAGACCCTCAAATATCTCAGTCCACTCCAGATGAACCTAATTTCCCTGCACTGTCTCAACTGGCAACCCGAATATCGACTCACACCACAGTGGCACGGGTGACAGGCCAGTGGAACATAATGGGAAAGCCACAGATCCCTGTGTCTACTCGCCGAAAGTCTGACACCTCTGCTATCACTCGGGAGGAAGCAGACGTGCATGTATCTACCCGAGACGAGGCCTGACTCCCCTATGGAGAGAGCAGTGGAATCTCAAGATCCATGTCAGCACTGGAGATGGAAACTCAGTTTCTGATCTCAGGTGTAAACGAGGAGTTTGGACCAAGCACTGACTGGAGAGGAATCCCGAGAGGCCCCTCACAACTGGCATGGAGACTGGCATTTCCTGAAGCCACACGAACGGGTCCCCATCGTAACTGGAGAGGAACCTCTTCAACTCGAGAAAAACCGGGTGATTCTCCCCGCCAGGCTTAATGAGGCCCTTTTCCACTATGGTGTCTCGAGTTAAATCACACCTTCCCTCCTGGACCTTGACATCGTCCTTCACATCCTTGCTGCTACTCAAGAAGTACCCCGACAAACCCATCTCCACTCAAGAGGAACAAAGAGAGTTCTGCCACAACTCAAGAGGAGCCCCGTTGTCCCCTCCTCAGCTTGCGATTAATATTCCTTTCCCTGCTTCATTGGGAAGGTTTCCTGGCATTCCCTTCCCATCTCAGGAGGAGGTGGTATCAACAGGAAAGACTATATGTATTCCAAGCGTCATGCCACCATTCCCAAAGAACACCAAATATCTCAGTCCACTCCAGATGAACCTGATTTCCCTGCACTTCCTTGACTGTCACCCCGAGTATCGACTCACACCATGGTAGCACGTGTACCAGCCCTGTGGCACCTCGAGAGAAAGACACAGATACCTGTGTCAACTCGATGGGGAGCCTGACAACGCTGCTACTGCTCGGGAGGAAAGCAGACGTGCATGTCTTCACTTGAGACAAGGACTGCCTCCCCTGTGGAGACTCCCAAGGAACACAAACATCCATGGCAGCACTGCAGAGGAAAACTCATGTTCCGTCCCAGATCCAACGAGGACTTAGGACCTGGCACCGACTAGAGAGGAATCCCGAGAAGCCCCTCGCAACTTGCATGCGGAGTAACCTTTCCTGAGTACACACGGGCGGATCCCTGAGTTCCCGTCATAACGGCAGAAGGACCTGCTGCAACTCGGGAAAACCCTGGAGATTCTCCCCTCCAGGCGACATGAGTTCCTTTCCCTCTGGGGCATGTAGAGGGAAATCACAGCTACCTCCTGGACCTCGAAATGGTCCATCACACCCTTGCTGCAACTCAAGAAGTACCCGACATACTCGTTTCCACTCGAAAGGAACACCGAGGGTCCCGCCACCACTCAAGAGGAGTCGTGTTGTCCCTCCTCAGCTCGAAAGTGAGGGTTCCTTTCCCTGCTTCATTGGGAAAGGATTCACGGCATTTCTGATGCATCTCAAGAGGAGGCGCTCTCCACAGGAAGTCGAGTGGAACATCAGGTTTCGTGACACAATTCTAAAAGATCATCAAATGTCTCAGTCCACTCCAGATGAACCTAATTTCCCTGCACTGTCTCTACTGGCACGCCAGTATCGACTTACACCACAGTGGCACGGGTGACAGGCTAGTGGCACATCAAGGGAAAGACAGATCCCTGTGTCTACTCGCCGAAATTCTGACACCTCTGTTACTGATCGGGAGGAAATGGACGTGCATGTATCTAACCGAGACGAGGCCTGACTCCCCGATGGAGAGACCAGAGGAACCCCAAGATCCATGACACCACTGGACAGTAAACCTCAGGTTCCGGCCTCAGCTCCAGATGAGGACTAAGGACCCAGAACCGACTGGAGTGGAATTCTAAGATGGCCATCGCACCTTGCATGGAGACTGGCCTGTCCTGAGGCCACACGAGTGAGTACCTGAGGTCCCCAACATAACTCGAGAGGGACCTGTCGTAACTCGATAAAAACCAGCAGATGCACCCCTCCAGACCAGATGACGCCCTTTCCAGCTGCGGCGTCTCGAGCAAAATCACATCTTCCCTCTGGAACCTTGAAAGGGACCTTTACAGCCTTGCTGCAAATCAAGACGTTCATGACATGCCCGTCTCCACTCGAGAGAGGTTTGCAACACAATTCAAGGGGAAACCCGTTCTCCACTCCTGAGCTCGAGATGAGGGTTCCTTTCTCTGCTGTGTCAGGAAAGGATTCCTGGCGTTCCTGTCGCAACTCAGGAGGAGACGCTCTCCCCAGGAAAGTCTAGAGGAACTCCAGGGATCCTGTCACCATACCAAAAGACCGCAAATGTCTCAGTCCAATCCAGATGAACCTGATTTCCCTGCACTGGCTTGAATGGCATGCCGAGTATCGATTCACACCACAGTGGCACGGGTGACAGGCTAGTGGCACATCAATGGAAGCCACAGATCCCTGTGTCCAGTCGCCTAAAGCCTGACAACTCTGCTACCGCTCGGGAGGAAAGTGCATGTGCATGTCTCCACTCGAGATGAGGACTGACTCCCCTCTGGATACTCCAGAGGAACGCCAAGGTCAATGTCAGCACTGGACAGGTAACCTAAGGTTCCTACCTCATTTCCAGACGAGGACTATGGACCCGGCACTGACTGGAGGTAAATTGCAAGAGGCCCATCGCAACTTGCATGGAGACTGGCCTTTCCTAGGCCACATGAGCGGGTCCCTTGTGTCCCTGTCATAACTCGAGAGGCACCTGCCGCAACTCCATAATAACCAGGAAATTCTCCCCTGCAGATGACATGAGAGCCTTTTCTGCTGCAGCGTCTCGAGCAAAATCACACCTTCCCTCTGGAACCTGGAAAGGGACATTTACAGCCTTGCTGCAACTCAAAAAGCTCCCTGACATACCCATCTCCACTTGAGAGAGGAACACCGAGGTTCCCGCCATAAGGCAGGAGGAAACCCGCTCTCCCCTCCTCAGCTCGAGATGAGGATTCCTTACCCTGCTTCATCGGAAACGGTTCCGGTGTTCCCGTGGCAACTCAGGAGAAGGCGCTGTCCACAGGAAAGTCGAGAACTGCACGATTCGTGTCACCATTCCAAAGACCCCCAAATGTGTCCAGCCACTCCAGATGAACTCTATTTCCCTGCACTTCCTCGACTGTCACCCCGAGTATCGACTCACACCATGGTAGCACGTGTAACAGCCCTGTGGCACCTCGAGAGAAAGACAAAGATACCTGTGTCAACTCGACGGGAAGCCTAACAACGCTGCTACCGCTTGGGAGGAAAGCAGACGTGCATGTCTCCACTTGAGACGGGGACTGATTCCCCTGTGGAGACTCCCGAGGAACCCAAACATCCATGTCAGCACTGGAAAAGAAACTCACCTTCGGTCCTAAGCTCCAAATGAGGACTAAGGACCTGGCACCGACTGGAGAGGAATCCCGAGAAGCCCCTTGCACCTCGCATGGGGAGTGGCCTTTCCTGAATCCACACGAGCGGATCCCTGAGCTTCCTGTCGTAACTCGAGAAGGACGTGCCGCAACTCGCGAAAAACCTGGAGAGTCTCCCCTCCAAGCGTCATGAGTTCCTTTCCCACTGCGGCGTGTAGGGGGAAATCACAGCTACCTCTTGGACCTCGAAATAGTCATTCATACCCTTGCTGCAACTCAAGAAGTACCCGACATACTCGTTTCCACTGCAGAGGAACACCAAGGATCCTGCCACCATTCAAGAGGAGTTGAGTTGTCCCTCCTCAGCTCGAGGTGAGGGTTACTTTCCCTGTTTCTGATGCATCTCAAGAGGAGGCACTCTCCACAGGAAATCGAGAGGAATTCCAGGTTTTGTGACACAATTCTAAAAGACCCTCAAAAGTCTCAGTCCACTCTAGATGAACCTAATTTCCCTGCACTGTCTCAACTGGCACCCCGAGTATCGACTCACACCACAGTGGCATGGGACACAGGCCAGTGGCAGATAAAGGAAAGCCACAGATCCCTGTGTCTACTCGCCGAAATTCTGACACCTGTGCTACCCCTTCGGAGGAAACCTACGCGCATGTATCTACTCGAGACGAGGCATGACTCCCCTATGGAGAGACCAGAGGAACCCCAAGATCCATGTCAACACTGGAGACGAAACCTTAGGTTCTGATCTCAGGTGTAAATGAGTAGTTTTGACCCAGCACCGACTGGAGAGGAATCCCAAGAGGCCCCTCTCTACTGGCATGGAGACTGGCCTTTCCTGAGGCCACATGAGCGGTTCCCTGAGGTCCCCATCGTAACTCGAGAGGAACTGCTTCAACTCGAGAAAAACCGGGTGATTCTCCCCTCCAGGCTTGATGAGGCCCTTTTCCAGTATGGTGTCTCGAGTTGAATCACACCTTCCCTCTTGGACCTCGAAAGGGTCCTTCACATCCTTGCTGCTACTCAAGAAGTACCCCGACATACCCGTCTACACTCAAGAGGAACAAAGAGAGTTCTGCCACAGCTCAAGAGGAGCCCCGTTGTCCCCTCCTCAGCTTGGAATGAATATTCCCTTCCCTGCTTCGTTGGGGAAGGTTGCCTGGAGTTCCCTTCCCAGCTCAGGAGGATGTGATATTAACAGGAAGGGCTATAGGTATTTCAAACGTCGTGCCACCATTTCCAAAAACACCAAATATCTCAGTCCACTCCAGATGAACCTGATTTCCCTGCACTTCCTCGACTGTCACCACGAGTATCGACTCACAAAACGACAGCAGGTGTAACAGCCCTGTGGCACCTCGAGAGAAAGACACAGATACCTGTGTCAACTCGACGGGAACCCTGACATCGCTGCTACAGCTCGAGAGGAAAGCAGATGTGCATGTCTCCACTTGAGACGAGGACTGACTCCCCTCTGCAGACTCCCAAGGAACACAAACATCCATGGAAGTACTGGAGAGGAAAACTTACCTTCCATCCGAAACCACAAAGGAGGACTTAGAAACTGTCAATGACCGGAGAGAAATCCCGAGAAGCCCTTCGCAACTCACATGCAGAGTAACATTTCCTGAGTTCACAGGAGCGTATCCCTGAGTTTCCCGTCGTAACTAGAGAAGGACCTGCGGCAACTCGCGAAAAACTGGGAGATTTTCCCCTCCAGGCGACATGAATTCCATTCCCGCAGCGGCATGTAGAGGGAAATTACAGCTACCTCTTGGACCTCTATAGGGTCTTTCGCACCCTAGCTGCAACCTAAGAAGTACCCGACATACACGTTTCCACTCGAGAGGAACACCGAGGGTCCCGCCACTATTCAAGAGAAGTTACATTGTCCCTCTTCAGCTCGAGGTGAGGGTTCCTTTCCCTGCTTCGTTGGGAAAGGATTCCCAGCATTTCTGATGCATCTCAAGAGGAGGCGCTCTCCACAGGAAGTCGAGTGGAACTCCAGGTTTCGTGACACAATTCTAAAACACCATCAAATGTCTCAGTCCACTCCAGATGAACCTAATTTCCCTGCACTGTCTCTACTGGCACCCCGAGTATCGACTCACACCACAGTGGCACGGGTGACAGGCTAGTGGCACATTAAGGGAAAGCCACAGATCCCGGTGTACTTGCTGAAAGTCTGCTACCTCTGCTACCGCTCGGGAGGAAACGGACGTGCATGTATCTACCTGAGACGAGGCCTGACTCCCCTATGGAGAGACCAGAGGAACCCCAAGATCCATGTCAGCACTGGACAGGAAACCTCAGGTTCCGGCCTCAGCTCTAGACGAGGACTAAGAACCCGGAACCGACTGGAGAAGAATTCCAAGAGGCCCATCGCAACTTGCATGGAGACTGGCCTTTCCTGAGGCCACACGAACCCGTCCCTAAGGTCCCCGACATAACTCGAGAGGGACCTGTCATAACTCGAGAAAAACGAGGAGATGCTCCCCTCCAGACGAGATGAGGCCCTTTCTTGCTGCTGCATCTTAAGCAAAATCACACCTTCCCTCTGGAACCTTGAAAGGGACCTTTACAGCCGTGATGCAGTTCAAGAAGTTCCCTGACATGCCGGTCTCCACTCAAGAGAGGTTCCCAACACAGCTCAAGAGGAAACCCGTTCTCCACTCCTGAGCTCAAGATGAGGGTTCCTTTCTCTGCTTCGTCGGGAAAGGATTCCTGGCGTTCCTATCGCAACTCAGGAGGCGCTCTCCCCCCCAATGGGGGTCACCATTTCAAAAGACCCCCAAATGTATCAGTCCAATCCAGATGAACCTGATTTCCCTGCACTGGCTCTAGTGGCACCACGAGTTTCGACTCACACCATGGTGCCACGGGTGACAGGCCAGTGGCACATCAAGCGAAGGCCTCAGGTCCCTGTGTCTATTTGCCTAAAGCCTGACATCTCTGCTACAGCTCGGGAGGAAAGCGCATGTGCGTGTCTCCACTCGAGAAGAGGACTGACTCCCCTGTGGAGACTCCAGAGGAAACCCAAGATCAATGTCAGCACTGGACAGGAAACCTCAGGTTCCGGCCTCCAATCCAGATGAGGACTATGGACCCGGCACCGACTGGAGGTGTATTCCAAGAGGCCCATTGCAACTTGCATGGAGACTGTCCTTTCCTAGGCCACACGAGCAGGTCCCTGATGTCCCTGTCGTAACTCGAGAGGGATCTGCCACAACTCCATAATAACGAGGAGATTCTCCCCTGCAGACGAGATGAGACCATTTCCCACTGTGGTGTCAGAAGCAAAATCACACCTTCCCTCTGGAACATTGAAATGTTCCTTTACAGCCTTGCTGCAACTCAAGAAGTTCCCTAACATACACATCTCCACTTGAGAGAGGAACACCGAGGTTCACACCACAAGGAAAGAGGAAATCTGCTCTCCCCTCCTCAGCTCGAGATGCGGATTCCTTTCCCTGCTTCATTGGGAAAGGTTTCCGGCATTCCCGTTGCAACTCAGGAGGAGGCAATTTCCACAGGAAAATCGAGAAGAACTGCATGGTTCATGTCACCATTCCAAAAGGCCCCTAAATGTCTCAGTCCACTCCAGATGAACCTGATTTCCTGCACTTCCTCGACTGTCACCCCGAGTATCGACTCACACCATGGTTGCACGTGGAACAGCCCTATGACACCTTGAGAGAAAAACACAGATACCTGTGTCAACTCGACGGGAAGCCTGACAACGCTGCTACAGTTCGGGAGGAAAGCAGACGAGCATGTCTTCACTTGAGACGAGGACTGACTCCCCTGTGGAGACTCCCAAGGAACACAAACATCTATGGCAGCACTGGAGAGGAAAACTCACGTTTTGTCTGAAGCTCCAAACGAGGACTTGGGACCTGGCACCGACTGGAGAGGAATCCCGAGAAGCCTCTCGCAACTCGTATGCGCAGTAACCATTCCTGAGTCCACATGAGCGGATCCCTGATTTCCCTGTCATAACTCGAGAAGGACCTGCCACAACTCGGGAATAACTCAGAGATTCTCCTCTCCAGGCAACATTAGTTCCTTTGCCACTGTGGCGTGTAGAGGGAAATCACAGCTACCTCCAGGACCTCGAAATGGTCCTTCACACCCTGGTTGCAACTCAGGAAGTACCCGACATACTCTTTTCCCCGCGAGAGGAACACTGAGGGTCCCGGCACCATTCAAGAGGAGTGGCGTTTTCCCTCCCCAGCTCGAGGTGAGGGTTCCTTTCCCTGATTCGTTGGGAAAGGATTTCTGGCTTTTCTGATGCATCTCAAGAGGAGACACTCTCCACACGACGTCTAGCAGAACTCCAGGTTCATGACACAAATCTAAAAGACCATCAAATGTCTCAGTCCACTCCAGATGAACCTAATTTCCCTGCACTGTCTCTACTGGCAACCCGAGTATCCACTCACACCACAGTGGCATGGGTAACAGGCCAGTGACACATGAAGGGAAGGACACAGATCCCTGTGTTTACTAATCGAAAGTCTGACACCTCTGCTACCGCTCAGGAGGAAATGGACGTGCATGTATCTACCCGAGATGAGGCCTGACTCCCCTATGGAGAGACCAGAGGAACCCCAAGATCCATGTCAGCACTGGACAGGAAACCTCAGGTTCCTGCCTCAGTTCCAAAGGAGGACTATGGACCCGGCACCTACTGGAGGTGAATTCCAATAGGCCCATCACAACTTGCATGGAGACTGGCCTTTCCTAGGCGACAAGAGCAGGTCCCTGATGTCCCCGTTGAAACTCTAGAGGGACCTGCCGCAACTCGACAATAACCAGGACATTATCCGCTGTAGACGAGATGTGATCTTTTCCCACTGCGGCGTCTTGAGCAAAATCACACCTTCCCTCTGGAACCTTGAAAGGCAACTTTACAGCCTTGCTGCAACTCAAGAAGTTCCCCAACATGGCCGTCTCCACTCGAGAGAGGTTCCCAACACAACTCAAGGGGAAACCCTTTCACCACTCCTGACCTCGAGATGAGGGTTCCTTTCCCTGCTTCGTCGAGAAAGGATTACCAGCGTTCCTGTCACAACTCAGGAGGAGGCGCTCTCCACAGGAAAGTCGAGAGGAACTTCAGGGGTCCTGTCACCATTCCAAAAGACCCCCAAATATCTCAGTCCAATCCAGATGAACCTGATTTCCCTGCACTGGCTCTAATGATACCCCAAGTATCGACTCACACCACCGTGCCATGGGTGACAGGACGGTGGCACATCAAGCGAAAGCCACAGATCCCTGCATCTAGTCGCCTAAAGCCTGACACCTCTGCTACCACTCGCAAGGAAAGCAAATGTGCAAATCTCCACCCAGAAGAGGACTGACTCTCCTGTGGAGACTCCAGAGGAAAGCCAAGATCATGTCAGCACTGAACAGGAAACCTCAGGTTCCTGCCTCAGTTCCAGACGAGGACTATGGACCCAGCACCGACTGGAGGTGGAATCCAAGAGGCCCATCGCAACTTGCATGGAGACTGGCCTTTCCAAGGCCACACGAGCAGGTCCCTGATGTCCCCGTCGTAACTCGAGAGGGACCTGCCACAACTCGATAATAACCAGGAGATTCTCCCTTGCAGACAAGATGAGACCCTTTCCCGCGGTGTTGTCTCGAGCAAAATCACACCTTCCCTCTGGATCCTTGAAAGGGACCTTTACAGCCTTGATGCAACTCAAGAAGTTCCCTGACATGGCCGTCTCCACTCGAGAGAGGTTCGCAAAACAACTCAAGAGGAAACCCTTTCTCCACTCCTGAGCTCGAGATGAGGGTTCCTTTCCCTGCTTCGTTGGGTAAGGTTCCCGGCATTCCTGTCCCAACTCAGGCGCTTTCCACAGAAAAGTCGACAGGAACTCCAGGGGTCCTGTCACCATTCCAAAAGACCCCCAAATGTCTCAGTCCAATCCAGATGAACCTAATTTCCCTGCACTGTCTCTACTGGCATTCCGAGTATCGACTCACACCACAGTGGCACGGGTGACAGGCCAGTGGCACATCAAGGGAAAGCCACAGATTCCTGTGTCTACTCACCGAAAGTCTGACCCCTCTGCTACCACTAGGGAGGAAACAGACTTGCATATATCTCCTCGAGACGAGGCCTGACTCCCCTATGGAGATACCAGTGGAATCCCAAGATACATGTCAGCACTGGAGACGAACCCTCAGGTTCTGATCTCAGGTGTAACCGAGAAGTTTGGACCCAGCACCACCTGGAGAGGAATCCCGAGAGGCCCCTCAAAATTGGCATGGCGATTGGCCTTTCCAGAAGCCACACGAGCTGGTCCCTGAGTTCCCCGTCGTAACT
Organism: Budorcas taxicolor; assembly: GCF_023091745.1. Lineage (NCBI taxonomy): Eukaryota > Metazoa > Chordata > Mammalia > Artiodactyla > Bovidae > Budorcas > Budorcas taxicolor. The sequence continues at coordinate 193,397 of NC_068915.1, read as the reverse complement.
CGAGAGGAACTGCTTCAACTCGAGAGAAACCAGGTGATTCTCCCCTCCAGGCTTGATGCGGCCCTTTTCCACTATGGTGTCTCGAGTTAAATCACATCCTCTCTCTTGCACCTCGAAAGCGTCCTTCACATCCTTGCTATATTCAAGAAGTACCCCGACATACCCGTCTCCACTCAAGAGGAATAAAGAGAGTTCCGCCACAACTCAAGCGAGCCCCGTTGTCCCCTCCTCAGCTTGCGATTAATATTCCTTTCCCTGCCTTGTTGGGGAAGGTTTCCTGGAGTTCCCTTCCCATCTCAGGAGGAGGTGGTATCAACAGGAAAGGCTATAGGTATTCGAAGCGTCATGCCACCATTCCCAAAGGACACCAAATGACTCAGTCCACTCCAGATGAACCTGATTTCCCTGCACTTCCTCGACTGTAACACTGAGTATCGACTCACACCACGGTAGCACATGTAACAGCCCTGTGGCACCTCGAGAGAAAGACACAGATACCTGGGTCAACTCGACGGGAAGCCTGACAATGCTGCTACAGCTCGGGAAGAAAGCAGACGTGCATGTCTCCAATTGAGACGATGACTGACTCCCCTGTGGAGACTCTCAAAGAACACAAACATCCATGGCAGTACTGGAGAGGAAAACTCACCTTCCCTCCGAAGCTCCAAACTAGGACTTAGGACCTGGCAGCGACTGGAGAGGAATCCCGAGAGGGCCCTCGAAACTCCCATGCGGAGTAACCTTTCCTGAGTCAACATGAGTGGATCCCTGAGGTCCCCATCGTACCTCGAGAAAGAGCTGCTACAACACGCGAAAAACCCAGAGATTCTCCCCTCCAGGCGACGTGAGATTCATTCCAGCTGCGGCATGTAAGGGAAATCCCAGCTACCTCTTGGAACTTGAAATGGTCCTTCGGACCCTTGCTGCAACTCAAGAAGTACCCGACATACTCGTTTCCACTCGAGAGGAACACCGAGGGTCCCGCCACCATTCAAGAGGATTCGTGTTGTCCCTCCTCAACTCGAGGTGAGGGTTCCTTTCCTGCTTCGTTGGGAAAGGATTCCCAGCATTGCTGAGGCATCTCAAGAGGAGCACTCTCGACAGGAAGTCGAGAGGAACTCTAGGTTTCATGAAAAATTTCTAAAAGGCCATCAAATGTCTCAGTCCACTCCAGATGAACCTAATTTCCCTGCACTGTCTCTACTGGGACCCCGAGTGTTGACTCACACCATGGAGGCACGGGTGACAGGCCAGTGGCACATAAAGGGAAAGCCACAGATCCCTGTGTCTAGTTGCCTAAAGCCTGACACCTCTGCTACCGCTTGTGAGGAAAGTGGATGTGCATGTCTTGACTCGAGTAGAGGACTGACTCCCCTGTGAAGAGTCCAGAGGAATGCCAAGATCAATGTCAGCACTGGACAGGAAACCCCAGGTTCCTGCCTCAGTTCCAGATGAGGACTATGGACCCAGCACCGACTGGAGGTGAATTCCAAGAGGCCCATCGCAACTTGCATGGAGACTGGCTTTCCTGAGGCCACACGAGCGGGTCCCTGATGTCCCTGTCGTAACTCCAGAGGGACCTGCTGCAACTCCATAATTACCAGGAGATTCTCCCCTGTAGAGGAGATGAGTCCATTTACAGCCTAGCTGCAACTCAAGAATCTCCCAGACATATCCATCTCCACTTGAGAGAGGAACACCGAGGTTCCTGCCACAAGGCAAGAGGAAACCCGCTCTCCCCTCCTCAGCTCGAGATGAGGATTCCTTTCCCTGCTTCGTGGGGAAAGGTTTCTGGCATTCCCGTCGCAACTCAGGAGGAGGCTCTGTCCACAGGAAAGTCGAGAAGAACTGCATGGTTCGCGTCACCATTCCAAAAGACCCCCAAATGTCTCAGTCCACTTCAGATGAACCTGATTTCCCTGCACTTCCTGGACTGTCACCCCGAGTATCGACTCACACCATGGTACCACGTGTAACAGCCCTGTGGCACCTCGAGAGAAAGACACAGATACCTCTGTCAACTCGACGGGAAGCCTGACAATGCTGCTACAGCTCGGGAGGAAAGCAGACGTTCATGTGTCAACGTGAGACGAGTACTGACTCCCCTGTGGAGACTCCTAAGCAACACAAACTTCATAGCAGCACTGGAGAGGAAAACCCACGTTTCGTCCAAAGCTCCAAATAATACTTATGTCCTGGCACCGACAGGAGAGGAATTCCGAGAAGCCCCTCGCAACTCAAATGCAGAGTAACCTTTCCTGAGTCCACACGAGCGGATCCCTGAGGTCCCTGTCGTAACAAGAGAAGGACCTGCCGCAACTCGCAAAAAATATGGAGATTCTCCCCTCCAGGCGAAATGAGTTCCTTTCCCGCTACGGCGTGTAGAGTGAAATCACAGCTACCCCTAGACCACGAAATGGTCCTTCACATCCTTGCTGCAACTCGAGAAATACCCGACATACTCGTTTCCACTCGAGAGGATCACCAAGGGTCCCGCCACCATTCAAGAGGAGTCGCGTTGTACCTCCTCAGCTCGAGGTAAGGGTTCCTTTCCCTGCATTGTTGGGAAAGGATTCCCGGCGTTTCTGATGCATCTCAAGAGGAGGCACTCTCTACAGGATGTCGAGAGGAGCTCCAGGTTCATGAAATAATTCTAAAAGGCCATCAAATGTCTCACTCCACTCCAGATGAACCTAATTTCCCTGCACTGTCTCTACTGGCACCCCGAGTATCGACTCACACCACAAAGGCACGGGTGACAGGCCAGTGGCACATCAAGGGAAAGCCACAAATCCCTGTGTCTACTCTCCGAAAGTCTGATACCTCTGCTACCGCTCGGGAGGAAACGGACGTTCATGTATGTCCTCAAGACCAGGCCTGACTCCCCTATGGAGAGACCAAAGGAACCCCAAGATCCATGTCAGCAATGGACAGGCAACCTCAGGTTCTGGCCTCAGCTCCAGACGAGGACTAAGGACCCGGTACCGACTGGAGAGGAATTCCAAGAGGCCCCTCACAACTGATATGGACTCTGGCCTTTCCTGAGGCCACACGAGCGGGTCCCTGATGTCCCTGTCGTATTTCGAGACGGACTGGCGGCATCTTGAGAATACAAGGAGATTCTCCCCTCCAGGCGAGATGAGGCCCTTTCCCACTGCAGCATCTCGCGGGAAATCACATCTTCCCTCTCGGAGCTCTAAAGGGTCCTTCACACCCTTGCTGCAACTCAAGAAGTTCCCCGACACACCCATCACCATTCGAGAGGAACATCGAGGATCCCACCATAACTCAAGAGGAGCCCCATTGTCCCCTCCTCACCTCGAGATGAGGATTCCTTTCCCTGCTTCATCAGGAAAGTATTCCTGGTGTTCCTGTCATAGCTCAGGAGGAAGCGCCTTCAAGAGGTAAGTCGACAGGATCTCCAGGAGTCGTGTCCCCATTCCAAAAGACCCCCAGATGTCTCAGTCCACTCCAGATGAACCTGGTTTCCATGCACTGCCTCGATTGTCACCCCAAGTATCGACTAACCACGGTGGCAAGTGTGACAGCCCTTGGGACATTGAGGGAAAGCCACAGATCCCTGTGTCAACTCTCCGGGAAGACTGACACTGTTGCTACCGATCATATTGAAAGCGGACGTGCAGGTCTCCAGCCGGGACGAGGCATGAATCCCCTGTGGAGACCCCAGAGGAAACCCAAGATCCATGTCAGCACTGAACAGGAAACCTCATGTTCCGGCCTCAGTTCCAGACGTGGACTAAGGACCCGGCACCAACTGGAGAGGAATTCCAAAAGGTCCATCGCAACTTGCATGGAGACTCACTTTTCCTGAGGCCACATGTGCGGGTCCCTGAGGTTTCTGTCATAACTCGAGTGACCTGCGGGCAACTTGAGAAAAACCAGGGGATTCTCCCCTCCATGCGAGATGAGGCTCTTTTTCACTGTGGCGTCTCAACTCACACCATGGTGGCACAGGTGACAGGCCAGTGGCACATCAAGGGAAAACCACAGATATCTGTGTCTACTCGCTGAAAACCTGACACTGCTGCTACAGCTCGGGATGAAATGGATGTCCATGTCTCTACTCGAGACGAGGCCTGACTCCCCTGTGGAGACTCCAGGGAACCCCAAGATCCATGTCAGCACTGGACACAAAACCTCAGGTTCGGATCTCAGCTCTAGATGAGGACTTTGTACCCACCACCGACTGGAGAGGGATCCCGAGAGGCCCCTCACAACTGGCATGGAGACAGGATTTTCCTGAGGCCACCTGAGCGGTTCCCGGAGGTCCCTGACGTAACTCGAGAGGGACAGCCTCTACTCGAGAAAAACCAGGGGATTCTCCCCTCCAGGCTTGATGAGGCCCTTTTCCGCAGTGGTGTCTCAAGGGAAATCACAGCTTCCCTCTTGGACCTCAAAAGGGTCCTTCACACCCTTGCTGCTACTCAGTAAGTACCCCAACATACTCGTCTCCACTGGAGAGGAACACAGAGCGTCCCACCACAAATCAAGAGGAGCCCAGCTGTCCCCTCCTCAGCTCAAGAAGAGGGTTCCTTTCCCTGCTTCATCGGGAAAGGTTTCCTGGAGTTCCCGTCGGATCTCAGGTGGAGGCGGTAACAACAGGAAAGTCGGGAGTAAATCAAAGGGTCGTGCCACTATTTGAAAAACTACCAAATGTCTCTCTCAACTCCAGATGAACCTGATTTCCCTGCACGGCCAAGACTGTCACCGTGAGTATCGACTCACACCGTGGTGGCACTTGGTACCTCCCTGTGGCACCTCAGGGTAAGCCACAGATCCTTGTGTCAATGTGCTGGGAAGCCTGACACTGCTGCTACCGCTCGGGAGGAAAGCAAACATGCATGTCTCCACTCGAAACTTGTCCTGACTCTCCTGTGGGGAATCCGGAGGAACCCCAAGTTTCATGTCAGCACTGGTGAGGAAAACTCAGGTTTTGGCCTCAGCTCCATACGAGGACTTAGGACTCGGCACTGCCTCAGAGGAATCCTGAGAGAACCTTCCCAACTCCCATGGAAACTGGCCTTTCCTGAGGCCACACGAGCGGGTCCTTGAGTTCCCCATAGTAACTCGAGAGGGACCTGCCCCAACTCGAGAAAAACCGGGAGCTTCTCCCCTCCAGGCGAGATGAGGCACTTTTCCCCTGCAGTGTCTCGAGGGAAATGTCACCTCCACTTTGGACCTCGAAAGAGTCACTCACACCCTTGCTGCAACTCAAGACGTTCCCCGACTTACCTGTCTCCACAAAAGAGAAACCCCGAGGGTCCCGCCACAAAACCAGAGGAGCCCCGTTTCCCCCTCCACGTTTCGAATGAGGGTTCCTTTCCCTGATTCATCAGGAAAGGCTTCCCTGCGTACCTGTCGAATCTCAGGAGGAGGTGCTCCAAACAGGAAACTCGAGAGGAACTCCAGGGGTCCTGCCACCATTTCAACAGATGCCCAAATGTCTCAGTACTCTCCAGATTAACCTGGTTTCCCTGCACTGCCTCGATTGTCACCCCGAGTATCGACTAACACCACGGGGGCACGTGTGACAGCCCTGTGGCACCTAAAGGGAAAGCCACAGATCCCTGTATCAAAATGCCGGGAAGCCTGATACAGCTGCTACCGCATGGGTGGAAAGCAGACGTGCATGAGTCTACTTGAGACGAGGACTAACTCCCCTTTGGTTAGTCCAGAGGAACCCGAAGATGCATGTCAGCACTGGAGAGGAAACCACAGTTTCGGACCTCAGCTCCAGACGAGGATTTAGGACCCGGCACTAACTGGAGAGGAATCCTGAGAGTCCCCTAGCAACTCGCATGGAGACTGGCTTTTCCTGAGGCCACAGAAGCTGGTCCCTATTGTCCCGTCATAACTCAGAGGGACCTGCCGCAACTTGAGAAAAACAAGGAGGTTCTCCCCTCTAGGCGAGATGAGGCACTTTCCCGCTGCGGCATCCCAAGGAAAATCACACATTCCCTGTTGGACCTCAAAAGGGTCCTTCACACCCTTCCTGCAACTCAAGACGTTCCTCGACATACAACTTTCCACTCGAGAGGAACATCGAGGGTCCCACCACAACTCAAGAGAAGCCCTGTTCTCCCCTCCTCAGCTCGAGATGAGGGTTCCTTTCCCTGCTTCATCGGGAAAGGATTCCCAGTGTTCCTGTCCCATCTCGGGAGGAGGCTTTCTCAACAGGAATGTCGAGAAGAACTCCAGGGGTCATGCCACAATTCCAAAAGAGCCCAAAATGTCTCAGTCCACTCCAGATAAACCTGAATCCCTGCAGTGCCTCGACTGTCACCCCCAGAATCGACTCACACCACGGTGGCACTTTTGACAGTCCTGTGGCACCTCTAGGAAAAGACACTGATCCCTGAGTCAATTCACCGGGAAGCCTGACACTGATGCTTCCACACGGGAGGAAAGCGGACTTGCATGTCTCCACACAAAACGAGGCCTGACTCCCCTGTGGAGACTCCAGAGGAACCCCAAGATCCATGTCAGCACTGGAGAAGAAACCTCAGGATCTGGCCTCATCTCCAGACAAGGACTTAGCAGCAGGCACCGACTGGAGAGGAATCCCGAGAGTCCCCTAGCAACTCACATGGAGACTGGCCATTCCTGAGGCCACACGAGCGGGTCCCTGATGTTCCCGTGTTAACTCGAGGGGGACCTGCCGCAACTCGAGAAAAACCAGGAGATTCTCCCCTCCAGGCGAGAAGAGGCCCTTTTCCACCGTGGTGTCAGGACGGAAATCCCACCTTCCCTCTTGGACCTCGAACGGGTCTTTCACAACCTTGCTGCAACTCATGAAGTTCCCCGATATACCTGTCTCCACTCGAGAGGAACACCGAGGGTCCCGCCACAACTCAAGAGGAGCCACGTTGTCCCCTTTTGAGCTCGAGATGAGGGTTCCTTTCCCTGCTTCATTGGGAAAAGATCCCCACCATTCCCGTTGCATCTCAAGAGGAGGTACTCTCAACAGGAAAGTCGAGAGACACTGCAGGGGTCATGCCCTCATGCCCAAAAGCCCCCAGATGTCTCAGTCCACTCCAGATGAAGCTGGTTTTCCTGCACTGCCTCGATTGTCACCCCAAGTATCGACTAACACCACGGGGGCACGTGTGACAGCCCTGTGGCACCTAGAGGGAAAGCCACAGATCCTGTATCAACACGCTGGAAACCTGAAACTGCTGCTACCACTCGGGTGGAAAGCAGACATGCATGAGTCTACTCGAGACGAGGACTAACTCCCCTTTGAATACTCCAGAGTGACCCGAAGATGCATGTCAGCACTGGAGAGGAAACCACAGGTTCTGACCTCAGCTCGAGACAAGGATTTAGGACCCGGCACTGACTGGAGAGGAATCCCGAGAGTCCCCCAGCAACTCGCATGGAGACTGGCCTTTCCTGAGGCCACACGAGCAGCTCCCAGATTTCGCCGTCTTAACTATAGAGGGACATGCCACAACACGAGGAAAACCAGATTCTCGCCTCCAGGCGAGATGAGGTGCTTTTCCGCTGTGGCGTCTAGAGGAAAATCTCACGTTCCCTCATGGATCTCAAAAGGGAAATTCACATCTTTTCTGCAAGTCAAGAAATTCCCAAACATACCCGTCTGCACTCGAGAGGATCACCAAGGGTCCCGCCACAACTCAAGAAATGCCCCGTTGTCACCTCCTCAGCTCGAGATGAAGCTTCCTTTCCCTGCTTCGTCAGGAAAGGATTCCCGGTGTTCCTATCGCATCTCAGGAGGAGGCCCTCTCAACAGGAATGGCGAGAGGAACTCCAGGGTCGTGCCACCATTTCAAAAGACCCCCAACTGTCTCAGTCCACACCAGATAAACCTGATTTCCATGCACTGACTCGACTGTCACTCCAAGTATCGACTTACACCACAGTGGCACATGTGAGAGCCCTGTGACCCCTCAAGAGAAAGCTACAGATCCCTGTGTAAACTAGATGGGAAGAATGACACTGCTGCTACAACTCGGGGGGAAAGCGGAAGTGCATATCTCCACTCGAGATGAGGCCTGACTCCCCTGTGGAGCCTCCAGAGGGACACCAAGATCCATGTCATCACTGGAGAAGAAACCTCAGGTTCTGGCCTGAGCTCCAAACAAGGACTTAGCAGCTGGCACTGACTGGAGAGGAATGTCAAGAGTCCCGTAGCAACTCTCATGAAGACTGGCCTTTCCTGAGGCTACATGAGCGGGTCCTTGAGGTCCCCAACGTAACTCGAGAGGGACCTACCACATCTCGAGAAAAATTAGGAGATTCTCCCCTCCAGGTGAGATGAGGCACTTTTCCACTGTGGAGTCTCGAGGGAAATCACACCTTCTCTCTTGGACCTCGAAAGGTTCCTTCACACACTTGCTGCAACTCATGAAGTTCCCTGACATACCCATCTCCACTCCAGAGGAACACTGAGGATCCCGCAAAAACTCAAGTGGAGCCCCGTTGTCCCCTCCTCACCTCGAGATGAAGGATCCTTTCCCTGCTTCGTCGGGATTGATTCCCGCAGTTCCCGTCGCATCTGAGGAGGAGGCACTCTCAACAGGAAATTCGAGAGGAACTCCAGGGGTAGCACCACCATTTCAAAAGACCCCCAAATGTCTCGGTCCACTCCAGATGAACCTGATTTTCCTGCATTGCCTCAACTCTCACCCCGAGTATTGACTCATACCACGGTGGCACGTGAGACAGCCCTGTGGCCCCTCGAGGGAAAGCTACAGATCCCCGTGTCAACTAGACTTGAAGACCGGCACTGCTGACACCGCTCGGGAGGAAAGTGGACGTCCATGTCTCCAATCGAGATGAGGCCCTACTCCCCTGTGGAGACTCCAGAGGAACCCCAGTATCCATGTTAGCACTGAAGAGGAAACCTCAGGTTCTGGCCTTAGCTCCAGACGAGAACTTAGGACCCAGCACCTACTGGAGAGGAATCCTAAGAGTCCCCTAGCAACTCGCATGGAGACTGGCCTTTCTTGAGGCCACACGAGCAGGTCCCTGAGGTCCCCATCATAACTCGAGAGGGACCTGCCACAACTCACGAAAAACCAGGAAATTATCCCCTCCATTCGAGATGAGGCCCTTTTCCGCTGTGGCGTCTCGAGGGAAATCACACCTTCCCTCTTGGACCTTGAAAGGCTCCTTCACACCCTTGCTGCAACTCAAGAAGTTTCCTGACACACCCGTCTTCACTCGAGAGGAACACCAAGGGTCCTGCCACAACACAAAAGGAGCCCCGTTTTCCCCTCCTCAGCTCGAAATGAGGGTTCCTTTCCCTGCTCCGTCAGAAAATGATTCGCTGCATTCCCGTCACATCTCAGGAGGAGGCACTCTCAACAGGAAAGTTGAAAGGCACTTCAGGTGTCATACCACTGCCGGGATTCAGCCCCGTTGGATACAGGAAATCGAAATGTGGACGGCGTTGGCCAGGAAAAACTTATTTATTTATTAATATAAGATTAGATTAGAGAGAAATAGTGTAGTACGAAAATTAACTGGAGAAAGAATGTGGAATATCTTGGTTTGCGTGGGAAGGCAATAAAGTTCCAGACAAGGAGCTTGCACCATCTACTTTAGGTCTCCGGTGTCCTCTTGAATATCAGGGGCTGCCCCGCCTTCGGCTCTCCCTCACGTGGATCTTAAAAGCCGGGACATGTATGTAGACATGGTGAGCCTCCACGCCCCAGATGAGAATTCAGCCAGAAATTAGAGAGGAGACGGGGGACACCAGTCCAGTGACTGGCCCATATTCTATTGTTCAGAAGGCCTTTTATACTTTTTGATTATACCTAGAGATCAGTGGGTAACACAAAGTTATTCAGCTTTAGCAGCCCAGACTCTTATCAAAACCAGGCTTTTCTCTCTGCATACCTAGTTGTATACACAAGTCTTAGGTAATTTACATCATCTTCTGGCCAAAAGGGCCAATTAACATTTTACAGCCTTTTTTCTGATAAGGGTTTGTCAACCAGAAAACTTATTTGTGTTGATCTTCCCAAAGTCTGGTGCCACTCACAGAAAGCACTAAATAAAGTTACATTCTTACATAGCAAGGACACAAGAGGAGTGCAGTGATACATAACAAAGAGAAAAGTAATTAACTCAAAAGTCTAGAGTTGCTAACATCAAAACTATTATATATCGTTTCCATATCCCATTTACATTGATTAACATCCTCCCAGGTGCCTAAAAGATAAAGAATATGGAGGCCGACAGCAATCATAGAGTCAACAGTGAAATTCTTTCACCAATATGATATTTAGCTCTTAGAAAAGGCTATGTATCTTAAGATGCTTTAGGCTCTGTGCCTCTTTTGGTTGGGGGGCTGTAAGCAATTCACAAGCTTTAAGAGGTTCGGGGGACCTGTTAGGCAAGCTAGAGAGCTATCAGAGGGGTTTTAACTGAAACATCCCTTTCAAATGCAGAAGACTAAAGCCCTGATTTGACTTTTTCCAGAGAATATTAGAAGACTGGAAAAGCAGGCAGATTCTTATTTGGAGGGGGGGTTGGAAGCTCCGGAAATTCCAGGGGGAAAACCTGAGGTCTGTTTAGCCTTGCCATCAGAGCTCTGCCGCATGAACTTGTCATGGGTGGAATTCCTCACGCTGGCTCCCGGCATCTCCCCCTCTGACGTTTTTTTTAAATTAAAATACAAAATCAGGTGCAGTTCAGTCGCGAGATTCTGAACGTTCTGCCGAAGAATCCTGACAATACAGGGAAGAATGATTATAAGGAGCAAGATTTAGAGCAAAGTGAAAAGAGTAAACAGAGTAGTCTTTCCAGAAATGAAGTTAGGGAAGGTGTGGAAAAAGTCATTGGCTTCTCCTGTGGCGGTAAAATCTAATCATGAGTGTTCCAAGGTCTGAATCTGATTATGAAGTTTCCCTAAGTCTAGACTAATATCTGAGCTATTCCAAACACCTAAAACATATTGGGCATTTACACTTGTTGAGTCAATGATTGCTGCCATAGTAACAATAAAAATAACAGTAACAGTTGTTGTAACACAGCAAGACCATAATCATCATACCAATAAGTTGTTACGGTTACAGGCATCACAGGGTGGACTTTTTAAAACCACAAAAGAGCAAACATTATATTGAGGAGTTAAGCAGGATGAAAGCATACATTGTTCACAAGTCACTACATTAGGTCCATTTGTACATTAAGTCTTCCGGAATCATTGGTGAAAAGAAAAACAGAAGGAGAGGATAGACAAGCCAAAATACAGTAAATAGAATCATTTTCTGGTCGGAGTTAGCGCTGCAGCAGCTGTCAGTCCCGCCAGGATCTTGATGTTTATTTTGCCTCTTCTGCCAGTGCGGGTGGTGGCCCTCGCCCCGCCCTCCACTGAAATGGCTTTGGGCCTAGCAGCGGCCAATCAAGACGAAAAACTGAGCAAATAGTATACAGTTCCCACATATCTCCTTTCCCCATCAACCCTCTATCCCATAGTTTTGCAGACGGACTCGGGCACTGCTATGGGGCTGCGAGTGTGGCGCACTGGGTTCCATCAGTCAGTCAGGCTGGCCCCACCCACAGCTCCAGGCGGGCGGCTGTTGCACGCGGCGGCAGAGGAATTTCACTTTTTCTTTTGTGGTGAATCGGTCTGTCCGGGATCCAAATTGATGAATCTGCGTCCTGTGGAAAAAATACAAACACTTCCTTGACCAGCAGTTAATTTTGGGTCGGGATCTTTTTATTATTGTCTGGAGAGGAGTTCTTTTCACTTTACCAACGGTTTTACATTTTATTGCTCCAGACGAATCAGCATTCAATTTATTACCAAGAGAACATGTTGTAAAATCTGATGGGGGAAAACTATACTTAAATTCTCCTTTTTAAATTTTTGAATTAACAAAGCATGTGAGGGTAAATGATGCAAGATTTGACCACAGTAATTTCCTATAGCAATCTGCCAATCATCATCAAACATTTGAAAAGCATCAAGTTATATTCTCTGTTATATGGAATTACAATTTTTGATGGCTCTTTACTAAACAATTTAATAAATCAGTATACTTGAATTAATCTTTATATTAATATGTCAGTTTATATATATTGCAGCAATACAACATGCACACAGCCAATACCAACCAACAGAAACCAATGCATTGTAACAATACATGTCTCACACACACAATATAATTATATAATATATATAACATATGTTATCACAGCATGCCAATCTATACCAATTAATATAAGTCACATATATATTATATTACTGCAATATACACATTATGTATATATAATTACACAGTATATATTCAATATGCATATATATAGTGTACATATTAATTTATATATGGATTAATTAAGTATAGATTTATAAATAGAATTAGGTATACACACTTTTTTTTATACAAATCTTTATTCAAGGTTAGGTGCTTTATTATTGAACAGCATTATTTCTCTGAAATAATGAATGAATATATGACAGATATAAAGTAAATATACTACAGACCATTTGGTGGAGGGAGGGAAGGCAAGAGAAAAAAAGATGAGTTAAGGGACATTAAATGATTCTGGAAGTTTTTATATTCTCCTTATATGTTTAATTAGCTTCATTTGAGCTAAAAGCAGTGGCAAAACCATTTCAACATCAAGAATAAATACCAGTGCACTAAATGAAAATTCAAATATTACAGTTATCAGAATGGGTCAGAAATATCTACCTAATTAATTCCTTTAAAGTGCCAAAATTTTGAAGTGGTTTAAAATACTCACTCCAAAAAAAGTTATATAACATATTTCAAAGAATTACTATAAATAACTTGCATAAAATTTAGATTCTCATTATAACAATAGATTGTATAAAATATATAAAATGGTTCTCCAACTTTAAAATTCAACATAGTCTGTAACTAAATCTCTAAGATCTGATTTTTATTACCAAGGATATATTAATAGCTGTAAAAGATGCCTTGGATTCCCCACTGAATATATTTTCCCTTTTTTACACCCCTCTGATGCAACATATGAATGCTTCAAAATATTTACCACCCTTTGCCTATTATCTGAGTTGCCTATAACTACTTCAGCATCACCACTAGATTGTGAGTGAGTCCTTAGAAAATGTGGATTTTGGCTTTTCCATCTCTATATCACACAAAGGGCCAGACCAAGCATGATATTTTAAAAACTGTGTTCAACCAAATCAAAATGCGAAGAGATTCATCTTAAGCCACTCAACAGGATATATTTTTTCCAGTTTCAAGACACATTTAATATCTTGATATATCATCCTGGCTAATTTCAGGTGCCTTGAATAGCAATTAAATGTCTTATTCTCCTCCCATATTTTATCATTAGCATCTACAACTTGGGACATGAAGCAAAATCAATGAGAATGTGCGAACAGAAAGTAACCTGTAAGTGACACTGTACTGTCATCATAATGTTAGTTATTTCAGTTATCTTGAAAACGCCAAAAGAAAATTTAAAAGTAAAAGGCATTGTGCAAACAATTAGTATACTTAAGGGCTAATATCTCTATTAATCTATTCAACTTACTGCAATTTTTAAATGCACATAAAATACAGAAATTAATGCAATTAAACAAAATCTTTAGGATTTTTTTTTCTTTTTTTGCAAGTTTAATTACCGGTCTCCATGATCACCAGTGGTTATGGCTCAATTTAACTACACCAATTTATCAACCTTTCATATCCTTAAAGATAACATAAGTGAAAATTACAATTTCTTATCAAAAAGTTTTAGGGTTTTCTGAATTTTAAATATTTGCTCTCCCTCCTTCCCCCACCTTAAGACATTTCAAATAAACTAAAAAAATCACATCTCACCTGCAACATTCCTTAGCAATCATTTGATGTATAAAATTTTAACTATGTCCCCAGTTATTTTAAGACACAATGTTTGTACTTGTGGCTTCCGGATGTTACTGCACCATTGATATTTGTGTAACCCATGTTTATGTTCCTTATATGTAATCCTTTAAAACACTAGTAATTTAAAACACTAGTAGGTATACCTTTATAATATTTTATTTATGCCCATACTCAATCAGGTAAACTGTAATTAGGCAAATTTATTTATATTATGTATTTATATCAATATATGAAGTATTGTTAATTGTACTGCCTGTTGTTAACTAAGAAATTGAGAAATCCCTTTTCCAAGCAACTCCTATTTGAAACAGCACGTCCCTCCCCCATAGGGTAAAAGGGAGTGAAGGAACTACATAGAGTTAGGAAAGTTTCACAGGTATCCTCAAATTGCCAAGCTAACATTTTTGTACTTTTAACTGCTGTGGGGGCTTGAGGGCAAATGAAGCAAAATTTGACCCCTGAAGTCTATCAGAGCAACTTGCCAATCATCACTATTCTGTAAAAGACTTGCAGTTGATCCTTAATGAATGGAATTACTATATTTGTTACTTATTTTCTTTTTTTTTTTCAAAGTTCCACACTTCTCTTTCTTCCTTTTAAAATTAATTGTGCCACCAAGCTGGAATAAGATAAAACTATTTTTCTTGGGGTTACTGGTAGATGGAACCAATGGGCCTTCCTGTCACAAGTATCTTGTTTTGTGGCAAGAAAATTTAATCTCATCTTTTGGCAATATTAATCTTATTTAACTGATCATTTAAGCCTCATCTATTTTAACAAAAGCCAACTCTGTCTCACTAGTTCCCTTTCTCTTAGAACTGGGATTAGGATCGTTTTATAAGCAATCAAACAAAAGCCTTTAAATCTGCAGTAGTCAGTTTTAAATGTGGGCATATCCAATTAATATCCCCTAATGATTTCTGGAAATCATTTAAAGTTAGTAAACAATCTCTCTGCAGCTTTAAAGGGACATTATCAGTTTTTTAAAATTTTGGCAGACCTAAATATAAGAAGCAAGTAAAGAGGTGTTACACAATATCTTTATAAGCTTTTCTAATGATCTTTCTATAACCCAAATCTGGTCTAAGCTTGTTAGGTGACAAGTAACCATCTAATCTTTGCTTGAATACTTCTAGCAACGGGGAGCTCACTACTCACCAAGGTCTTAAACTCTTTTTCACCTCTTCCTCTACAGCATTCCCTTCCTGCATACCACTTTCTCTAATCCCACCAACTCACTTTCAGTAGTATATGTTGGTCAGGAGCTGGGCTAGTCTTCTTCAGCAATGTAAGAAACGTCCTGTCTGTTGTCTAACAGCCATGGCATTTTATATTCTTGAATTAAAAAAATCTTTTAAAGGCATAGAAGCTGCAATTTTCTGCACCCAAAAAGCTAGATCTAGTTCCTCTGGGGCCCCTAGCTTAAGAAGTCAAGGTTTTTCTGTCTGATAATAAGGTAAAAGCAAAAGCCGTGCTATTTTTTGACCTTTATTAATTTCCACCATTTTAGCAGGTGACAAGATCAAAACTTTAATTTCTCCAGTATAATCAGAATCTACTACACCAGGCACCACCAAAATTCCTTGAAAAGAAAGCAAGCTATTCCCTAGCACAAGTCTTACAATGTCCTCAGGTAGGGGGCTAGCCACTCCTGTTGGAATCTGAGCAACCGGCACATCAGGGGTTAATATTATTGCCATAGCGGAGCTGAGGTCTAGTCCTGAGCTGCTGCTGCTGCTGCTGCTAAGTCCTGGGGTTGATTGGTGCGGCTTTTTGTCTCTGTTTAGCAGGACATTGCCAACAAAATTGCCCCATTTGGCCACAAGAGAAACATTTTTTTTTATTTGTAAAATCCTTCTTATTCCAATTATTTTTCTTTCCTTTTCTCTTTTTTGTTTTCCTTTCTCTCTCTTTTCTCTCTCTCTCTTTTTTTTTTCCTCTCTTGGGTGAGGACCCTCCTGAGGGGATTTTTCTGCAAGGAGCAGGCTCTGTTTTAAAAGCTCTTTTGCTCAAAATATTCTCCCTATCCTATTCAAACTTAGGCAATGTTCTGTGAGGCTTTGGATGCAAAGTGGGGAGTTCTTAAGCCCTGGGGAGGTGCAAGAAGAGGTTGCAGTGGTCGCCTTAAATAAGCTAAATTTTTTAAAGATTTGGTTTGTGTAGAGGGGGAGGGGGCTCTCCAGGGTGCTCGGCCGCTGTGTCCTGTAAGCACTCTCCTTCCTCGCGAGGAAGAGTACAGTCTCCCTCCTTTTCTTTGCCAATGGCAGAAAATATGATCTGCATAGAAGGTGGAGACCCACTACCATCCACCGCTATAGCCTTTCCCATAGGCTAATTAACAGCCTCATGACGGGGGTCCAGAACATTTCTAATAATATTCCACAGAACAAAAGCATTTGCAAGCCCATGCAAAATATAATAAGTTTTTAGCTGTTTTCCTAGCTTTACCCAAGTATCTAAATCCGTTTTCTGGAAACCAAAGACATTGCTCTTGTAACACTAGCCTTTTTATCTTTAATTTATGTTTTAACAGTTGCTAAATTACTTCTATAAAGAATTGTCAATCTTTTGACTCATTGTTACCCGTGTGAGAAAATTAAGATTTATAGAAAAGTCTGCTTTAACAAAGGATTTACCTTAGCCAATGAGGGGTTTTCTTTTCAACCCTAAAAAGCAGGTTTCTTTCAACCCTTAGAAAGCAGGTTTGTTTTGACTCTTAGAAAGCAGGTTTGTTTCAACCCTTAAACTGGGTTTCTTTCAACCCTTAAACTGGGTTTCTTTCAACCCCTTAAACTGGGTTTCTTTCAAACCCTTAAACTGGGTGTTTTTTCAACCCAAAACGTCCCAACTTTCTTTCCCTACCTATCTTATGCAGGGAGGTCCGCGACACCCTGAGTGGGGTCCTAGCCATCCCGAAAAATGCACACTGGGGGAGACCTACTTTCGAATAGCCTGTTTGGCCGCCACTTGCCGGGGGTCCAGCCCCAGTGGATCCAGGGAATTCGAAGCGTGGACGGCATTGGCGAGGAAAGTCTCATTTATTTATTTATTTATATAAGATTAGATTAGGGAGAAATAGTGTAGTAGGAAAATTAAGTGGAGAAAGAAGGCTAAAGAACTTGGTTTACGTGGGAAGGCAATAAAGTTCCAGACAAGGAGCTTACGCCATCTACGTTAGGCCACCGGCATCCTCTTGAATATTGGGGGGGTGTCCCACCTCGGGCTCCTCTTTGCGTGGATCTTAAAAGTTGGGGCAAGTAAGTAGACATGGAGAGCCTCCACACCCCAGATGAGAATTCAGCCAGAAATTAGAGAGGAGACACAGGGAAAACCAGTCCAGCGACTGGCCCGTCTTCTATCGTTCAGAAGGCCTTTTATACTTCTTAATTATACATAGAGTTCAATGGGTAACACAAAGTTATGTAGCTTTAGCAGCCCAGACTCTTATCAAAACCAGGCTTTTCTCTCTGCATACCTAGTTGTATACACAAGTCTTAGGTAATTTACATCATCTTCTGGCCAAAAGGGCCAATTAACATTTTACAGCCTTTTTTCTGATAAGGGTTTGTCAACCAGAAAACTTATTTGTGTTGATCTTCCCAAAGTCTGGTGCCACTCGCAGAAAGCACTAAATAAAGTTACATTCTTACATAGCAAGGACACAAGAGAAGTGCAGTGATACGTAACAAAGAGAAAACTAATTAACTCAAAAGTCTAGAGTTGCTAATATCGAAACTATTATATATCTTTTTCCATATCCCGTTTACATTGATTAACATCCTCCCAGGTGCCTAAAAGATAAAGACTATGGAGGCCGACAGCAATCATAGAGTCAACAGTGAAATCCTATCACCAATATGATATTTAGCTCTTAGAAAAGGCTATGTATATTAAGACGCTTCAAGGTCTGTGCCTCTCGCGGTTGGGGGGCTGTAAGCAATTCACAAGCTGTAAGAGGTCCGGGGGAACCTGTTAGGCAAGCTAGAGAGCTATCCGAGGGGTTTTAACTGAAACATCCTTTTCAAATGCAGAAGACTAAAGCCCTGATTTGATTTTTTCCAGAGAATATTAGAAGAGTGGAAAAGCAGGCAGATTCTTAATTTTTGGGAGGTGGATGCTCAGGAAATTCCAGGGGGAAAACCTGAGGTCTGATTAGCCTTGCCATCAGAGCTCTGCTGCATGAACTTGTCACGGATGGAATTCTTCACGCTGGCTCCCGGCATGTCACCATTCCAGACCACCAAAAGTCTCAGTCCACTCCAGATGAACCTGATTTCCATGCACTGCCTCGACTGTCACACCGAGTATCGACTCACACCACGGTGGCACGTGTGACAGCCCTATGACAGCTCGAGGGAAACCCACAGATCCCTGTGTCATCTCGCCGGGAAGCCTGAAACTGCTGCTACAGCTCGGGAGGAAAGTGGAAGTGCATGTCTCCACTCGAGATGAGGCCTGACTTCCCTGTGGAGACTTCAGAGGAAACTCAAGATCCATGTCAGCATGGGAGAGGAAACCTCAGGTTGTGGCTTGAGCTCCAGACAAGGACTTAGGACCCGGCACCGACTGGAGAGGAATCTCGAGAGGCCCCTCACAACTCGCATGAAGACTGGCCTTTCCTGAGGACACATGAGCAGGTCCGTGAGGTCCCTGTCAGAACTCGAGAGGGACCTGCCCCAAATCGAGGAAAACCAGGAGATTCTCCCTTCCAGCCGAGATGAGGCCATTTTCCTCTTCGGCGTCTTGAGGGAAATCACACCTTCCCTCTTGGACCTCGAAAGGGTCCTTCACACCCTTGCTGCAACTCAAGAAGTTCCCCGACATACCCGTCTCAACTCGAGAGGAACACCGAGGGTCCCGCCCCAACTCAAGATGAGCCCCGTTGTCCATTCTTCAGTTCGAGATGAGAGTTTCTTTCCCTGCTTCGTCTGGAGAGGTATACCGGCGTTCCCATCGCATCTCAGGAGAAGCAACAAGAAGTTGCTTCTAAACAAGAAGTGGAGAGCAACTCCAGGGGTTGTGCCACCATTCCAAAAGACCCCCAAATGTCTCAGTCCACTCCAGATGAATCTGATTTCCCTGCACTTCCTCCTCTGTCACAACGAGTATCAACTCACACCCCGGTGGCACGGGTGACAGCCCAGTGGCACCTCGAGGGAAAACCACAGATAAATGTGTCAATTCAACAGGAAGCGTGACACTGCTGCTACAGCTTGGGAGGAAAGCGGACGTGAATGTCTCCGCTAGAAACGAGGCCTGCCTCCCCTGTAGAGACTCCAGAGGAAACACAAGATTCATGTCAGCACTGGAGAGGAAGCCTCAGGTTCCGGCCTGAGCTCCAGATGAGGACTTAGAACCCGGCACCGACCGGAGAGGAATCGCGAGAGGCCCCTCGCAACTCGCATGGAGATTGGCCTTTCCTGAGGCCACACGAGCGGGTCCCTGAGGTCCTCGTCGGAACTCGAGAGGGACCTGCCGCAACTCGAGGAAAACCAGGAAACGCTCACCTCCAAGTGAGATGAGGCCCTTTTTTGCTGCGGCGTCTTGAGGGAAATCACACCTTCCCTCTTGGACCTTGAAACGGTCCTTCACACCCTTGCTGCAACTCAAGAAGTTCCCCGACATACCCATCTCCACTCGAGAGGAACACCGAGGGTCCCTCCAACATCAAGCGGAGTCCCGTTTCCGCCTCGTAGCTCGAGATGAGGTTTCCTTTCCCTGCTTCGTCGGGAAAGGATTCCCAGCATTCCCGTCACATCTCAAGAAGAGGCGCTGTCAACAGGAAAGTTGAGAGGAACTCCAGGGGTCGTGCCAGCATTCCAAAAGACCCCCAAATGTCTCAGTCCAATCCAGAGGAACCTGATTTCCCTGCAATGCCTCGACTGTCACCCCGAGTATAGACTCACACCATGGCGGCACGTGTGAAAGTCATGTGGCACCTCAAGGGGAAGCCAGAGATCCCTGTGTCAACTTGTCGGGAAGACTGACACTGCTGCTACAGCTTGGGAGGAAAGCAGAAGTGTAAATCTCCAGTGGAGAGGAGGCCTGACTTCCCTTTGGAGACTTCAGAGGAACACCAAGATAGATGTCAGCACTGGAGAGGAAAACTCAAGTTCTGACCTCAGCTCCAGACGAGGACTTAGGCCCGGCACCGACTGGATAGGAATCCCGAGATGGCACTCGCAACTCACATGGAGACTGGGTTTTCCTGAGACCACACAAGCGGGTCCCTGAGGTATCCATTGTAACTCGAGATGGACCTGATGCATCTCGAGAAAAACTAGAGACTCTCCCCTCCAGACAAGATGAGGCCTTTTTCCACTGCAGCGTTTCGACGGAAAACAAACAAACAAACAAACAAACCTTGCCTCTTGGACCTCAAAAGTTTCCTTCAAGCCCTTGTTGCAACTCAAGAAGTTGCCCGACATACCCATCTCCACTCAAGAGGAACACCGAGGGACCTGCCCCAACTCAAGAGGAGCCCTGTTGTCCCCTCCTCAGTTCGAGATGAGGGTTCCTTTCCCTGCTTCGTTGGGAAAGGGTTCCGGCCTTCCATTCGCACCTCAAGAGGAGGCACTCTCAACAGGAAAGTCGGTTATGAACACTAGGGGCCCTGCCACCATTCCAAAAGACCCCCAAATGTCTCAGTCCACTCCAGAGCAACCTGATTTCCCCGCACTGCCTCGACTGTCACCCCGAGTATCGACTGACACCACGGTGGCACGTGTGACAGCCCTGTGGCACCTCGAGGGAAAGCCACAGATCAATGTGTCAACACAACGGGAAGCCTGACACTGCTGCTACAGCTCGAGAGGAAAGCAGACGTGCATATCTCCACTTGAGACGAGGCCTGACTCCCCTGTGGAGACTCCAGAGGAAACCCAAGATTCATGTCAGCACTGGAGAGAAAACCTCAGGTTCCGGCCTGAGCTCCAGATGAGGACTTAGGACCCGGCACTGATGGAGAGGAATCCCAAGAGAGCCCTCACAACTCGAATGGAAACTGGCATGTCCTGAGGCCACACAAGCGGGTCCCTGAGGTCCCTGTCTTAACTCCAGTGGGACCTGCTGCAATTCCAGTAAAACCAGGATATTTTCTCCTCCAGGCGAGATGAGACACTTTTCTGCTGCCGGGTCTCGAGGGAAATCACACTTTCCCTCTTGGACCTCAAATGAGTCTTTTACACCCTTACTGCAACTCAAGAAGCTCCCCGACATACCCGTCTCAACTCGAGAGTAACACCGAGGGTCCCACCACAACTCAAGATGAGCCCCGTTGACCCCTCCTCAGCTCGAGATGAGGGTTCCTTTCCATGCTTCATGGGAAAGGATTTCTGGCATACCCGTGGCATCTCAGGAGGAGGTGCTCTCAACAGGAAAGTCGAGTGCAACTCCGGGGACATGCCACCATTTTAAAAGACCGCCAAATACATCAGTCTAACCCAGATGAACCTGATTTCCGTGCACTGCCTGGACTGTCACCCCAAGTATCGACTCACACCACGGTGGCAGGTGTGAGAGTCCTGTGACACCGCGAAGTAAAGCCGCAGATCCTTGTGCCAACTCGACGGGAAGCCTGACACTGCTGCTCCAACTTGGGAGAAAAGCGAACATGCAAGGCTCCGCTCCAGACGAGACCTGACTCCCCTGTGAATCCTCCAGAGGAACCCGAAATCCATGTTCACATTGGAGAGGAAACCTCACGTTCAGGCCTCAGCTCCAGATGAAGAGTTACGACCCAGCCCCAATTGGAGAGGAATCCTGAGAGGCCCCTCGCAACTCGCAAGGAGACTGGCCTTTCCTGAGGGCACAAAAGCGGGTTGATGAGGTCCCCTTCGTAACTCAAGAGGGACCTGCCGAAACTCGAGAAAAACCAGGAGACGCTCACCTCCAGGTGAGATGAGGCCCTTTTTTTGCTGTGGCGTCTTGAGGGAAATCACACCTTCCCTCTTGGACCTTGAAAGGGTCCTTCACACCCTTACTGCAACTCAAGGAGCTCCCCGACATACCCGTCTCAACTCGAGAGTAACACCAAGGGTCCCACCACAACTCAAGATGAGCCCCGTTGACCCCTCCTCAGCTCGAGATGAGGGTTCCTTTCCATGCTTCATGGGAAAGGATTCCTGGCATACCCGTGGCATCTCAGGAGGAGGTGCTCTCAACAGGAAAGTCGAATGCAACTCCAGGGACATGCCACCATTTTAAAAGACCGCCAAATATCTCAGTCTAACCCAGATGAACCTGATTTCCGTGCACTGCCTGGACTGTGCCTCCGAGTATCTACTCACACCACGGTGGCAGGTGTGAGAGCCCTGTGACACCACGAAGGAAAGCCGCAGATCCTTGTGCCAACTCGATGGGAAGCCTGACACTGCTGCTCCAACTTGGGAGAAAAGTGAACATGCAAGGCTCCACTCCAGACGAGGCCTGACTCCCCTGTGAATCCTCCAGAGGAACCCGAAATCCATGTTCACATTGGAGAGGAAACCTCATGTTCAGGCCTCAGCTTCAGATGAGGAGTTACGACCCAGCCCCAATTGGAGAGGAATCCCGAGAGGCTCCTCACAACTCGCAAGGAGAGTGGCTTTTCCTGAGGGCACAAGAGCGGGTTGATGAGGTCCCCTTCGTAACTCAAGAGGGACCTGCCAAAACTCGAGAAAAACCAGGAGACGCTCACCTCCAGGTGAGATGAGGCCCTTTTTTGCTGCGGCATCTTGAGGGAAATCACACCTTCCCTCTTGGACCTTGAAAGGGTCCTTCACAACCTTGCTGCAACTCAAGAAGCTCCGCTACATACCATCTCCACTCGAGAGGAACACCGAGGGTCTGCCACAACTCAAGAGGAGCCCTGTTGTCCCCTCGTCACCTCGTGATGAGGGTTCCTTTCATTGCTTCTTGGGGAAAGAATTCCCGATGTTCTGGTCCCATCTCAGAAGGAGGCCCTCTCAACAGGAAAGTCTAGAGGAACTCCAGGGTCGTACCACCATTTTAAAGCCCTCCAAAATCCTCAGTCCACTCCAGGTGAACATGATTTGCCTGCATTTTCCCAACTGTCACCCCTAGTATCGACTCACACCACGGTGGCACGTGTGACAGCGCTGTGGGAATGCCTCGAGGGAAAGCCACAGATCCCTGTGTCAAAGCAATGGGAAGCCTGACACTGCTGGTACAGCTGGAGAGGATAGAGGGCATACATGTCTCCAGTCGAGACGAGGCCTGACTCCCCTGTGGAGACTCTAGAGGAACCACAGGATCCATGTCAGGACTGGAGAGGAAACCTCAGGTTCCTGCAGTGGCTCTCGACCAGGACTTAGGACCTGGCACAGACTGGAGAAGAATCCCAAGAGGGCCCTAGCATTCTCATGGAGACTGGCCTTTCCTGAGGCCCCACTAGCGGGTCACTGAAATCTCTGTCGTAACTCGAGAGGAAACTACCACAACTCCAGAAAAACCAGGATGTTCTCCCTTCCAGGTGAGATGAGGCCCTTTTTCTCGCATGGAGACAGGCCTTTCCTGAGGCCACACAAGCGGGTCCCTGAGGTCCCGCTCATAACTCGAGAGGTATCGACATCAACTTGAGAAAAAGCAGGAGGTTCTCCACTTCAGGCTATATGAGGCCCATTTCCGCTGCTGCGTCTCGAGGGAATCACACCTTCCCTCTTGAATCAGGAAAGGGTCCTTCACGACCTTGCTGTAACTCAAGAATTCCCGACTAACCCATCTACACTCGAGAGGAATACCGAGGGTCACTCCAAACTCAAGAGGAGCTCCGTTGTCCCCTTGTCACCTCGAGATGAGGGTTCCTTTCCCTGCTTCTTGGGGAAAGAATTCCCGGCGTTCATGTCGCATTTCAAGAGGAGGCGCTCTCCACAGGAAAGTCGAGAGGAATTCTATGGGTCGTGCTACCATTCCAAAAGACACCCAAAGGTCTCTGTCCACTCCAGAGGAACGTCATTTCCCTGCATTGCCTCGACTGTCACCCTGAGTATCGACTCACACCATGGTGGCACATGTGACAGCCCTGTGGGCAAGCCTCCAGGGAAAGCAGCAGATCCCTGTGTGAAGTCAACGGAAAGCCTGATACTGCTGCAACAGCTCAGAAGGAAAACAGACGTGCATGTGAGACGAGGCCCCACTCCCCTTTGGAGACTCCAGGGGAACCCCAAATTCCATGTCATCACTGGAGAGGAAAACACAGGTTCCGGTTTTGGCTCCAGACGAGGACTTAGGACCCGGCACTGACTGGAGAGACGCTCCTCACAACTCACATAGAGACTGGCCTTTCCTGAGGCCCCACGAGCTGGTCACTTAAATATCCGTCGTGACTCGAGAGGAAACTGCAAAAACTCCAGAAAAACCAGGATGTTCTTCCCTCCAGGCGAGATGAGGCCCTTTTCAACTGGGGCATCTCAAGGGAAATCACAATTTCCCTCTTGAACCTCAAAAGGGTCCTTCACACCGTTGCTGCAACTCAAGAAGTTCTGTAACATATCCATCTCCACTTGAGATGAACACCGAGGGTCGTGCCAAACTAAAGAAGAGCCCTGTTTCCCTCTCTTTTGCTCGAGATGAGGGTTCCTTTTCCTGCTTCGTCGGGAAAGGATTCCCGGCATTCCCGTCGCATCTCAAGAGGAGGCAATCACAACAAGAAAGTTGAGAAGAACTCCAGAGTTCGTGCCACCATTCCAGATGACCCCCAAATGTCTCAGGCCACTCCAGAGGAACCTGATTTCCCTCCAATGCCTCGACTCTCACCCCGAGTATTGATTCACACCACGGTGGCACGTGTGAAAGCCTTGTCATAAAGCCTCTAGGGAAAGCCACAGATCCCTGTATCAACGCAACAAGAAGCCTGACACTGCTGCTACAGCTTGGGAGGAAAGCGGACGTGCATGTCTCCACACGAGAAGAGGTCTGACTCCCCTGTGGAGTCTCCAGAGGAACCCCAAGAATCAGGTCAGCACTGGAGAGGAAAACTCAGGTTCAAGCCTCAGCTCCAAACGAGGACTCAGACCCGGGAGCGACTGGAGAGAAATCCCGAGAGGCCCCTCGCAACTCGCGTGGAGACTGGCCTTTCTGAGGCCACACGAGAAGGTCCCTGAGGTCCCGTTGTAACTCGAGTGGAACCTGCCACAACTCGAGAAAGACAAGGAGGTTCTCCCCTCCAGGCGAGATGAGGCCCATTTCTGCAGCGGCATCTTGAGGGAAATCACACCTTTCCTCTTGAACATCGAAAGGGTCCTTCACACCCTTGCAACAGTTCAAGAAGTTCCCCGACATACCCATCTCCACTTGAGAGGAACACAGATTGTCCCACCACAAGTCAAGAGGAGAAGCTTTTCCCCCTCCTCTGCTCGAAATGAGGGTTCCTTTCAGTGATTTGTTGGGAAAGGATTCCCTGCCTTCCTGTTGCATCTCAAGTGGAGGCGCTCTCCACAGGAAAGTAAAGAGGAACTCTAGTGGTCGTCCTACCATTTCAAAAGACCCTCAAATGTCTCAGTCTACTCCAGAAGAACCTGATTTCCCTGCACTGCCTTGACTGTCACCACGAGTATCGACTCACACCATGGTGGCATGTGTGACAGACCTGTGGGATAGCCTCGAGGGAAAGAGGCAGGTCCTTGTGTCAACTCGACAGGAAGCCTGAGACTGCTGCTACAGTTCAGGAGGAAAACTGACGTGCATGTCTCCACTCGAGACGAGGCCTGACTTCATTGTGTAGACACCAAAGGTATTCTAGATCCATGTCAAGACTGGATAGGAATCCTCAGGATCCGGCCTGGGCTCCAGATGACCACTCAGGACCCAGCACCAAATGCAGAGGAATCTCGAGAGGAGCCTCCCAACACACATGGAGACTGCATTTCCTGAGGCCACATGAGCCGGTCCCTGAGGTCCCGGTCGTAATTAGAGAGGAACGTGTTCAAATCGAGAAAAGCCAAGAGGTTCTCCCCTCCAGGTGAGATGAGGCCCTTTTCTGCTGTGGCGTCTCGAGGGAAATCACCCCTTCCTTCTTGAACCTCGAACGGTTCCTTCACACCCTTGCTGCAACTCAAGAATTTCCCCAACATACACGTCTCCAATCGAGAGGAACACCGAGGGTTCCGCCAAACTCAAGAGGAGCCCCGTTTCCCCCTCCTCCACTCGAGATGATTGTTCCTTTCACCGCTTCTTCGGGAAAGGTTTCCCAGCGTTGCTGTCACATCTCAAGAGGAGGCGCTCTCAACAGGAAAGTTGAGAAGAACCCCAGGTGTCGTGCAC
Organism: Budorcas taxicolor; assembly: GCF_023091745.1. Lineage (NCBI taxonomy): Eukaryota > Metazoa > Chordata > Mammalia > Artiodactyla > Bovidae > Budorcas > Budorcas taxicolor. Next base: position 167,271 of record NC_068915.1, on the reverse strand, counting down.
CACTTCAAAAGACCCCCAAATGACACAGACGAGTCTAGAGGAACCTGATTTCCCTGCACTGCCTCGACTGTCACCAGAGTATTGACTCACACAGCGGTGGCAGGTGTGACAGCCCTGTGGGAAAGCCTCGAGGGAAAGCCACAGATCCCTGTGTCAACACGATGGGAGGCCTGACACTGCTGCTACAGCTCGGGAGGAAAGCAGACGTACATGTCTCAACTCGAGATGAGGCCTGATTCACTTGTGTAGACTACAGAGGGAAGCCAAGATCCATGTCAGCACTGGAGAAGAAACCTCAAGTTCCGCCCTCGGCTCCGACGAGAACATAGGACCTGGCAGTGACTAGAGAGGAATCCCGAGAGGCCCCTCGCAACTCGCATGGAGACTGGCCTTTCCTGAGGCCACCAGAGCGGGTTCCTGAGGTCCCCTTCGTAACTCGAGAGGAACCTGCCGCAACTCGAGAAAAACCAGGAGGTTCTCCCCTCCAGGTGAGTTGAGGCCCTTATCTGCTGTGGTGTCTCCAGGGAAATCACACCTTCCCTCTTGATCATGGAAAGGGATCTTGACACCCTTTCTGTAACTCAAGAATTTCCCTGACATACCCGTCTACAAATGAGAGGAACACCGAGATCCGGCCATATCTCAAGAGGAACCCCGTTCCCCTTCCTCCACTCGAGACGAGGGTTCCTTTCCCTAATTGGTCGGGAAAGGATTCCCGGTGTTCCATCGCATCTCAAGAGGAAGCGCTCTCAATAGGATAGTCGAGAGGAACTCCAAGGATCATGCCACCATTACAAAAGACCCTCAAATGCCTCAGTCTACTCCAGAGGAACCTGACTACCCTGCACTGCCTCGACTGTCACCACGAGTATCGACACACACCATGGTGGCACATGTGACAGCCCTGTGGGAAAGCCTCGAGGGAAAGCCACAGATCCTTGTGCCAACTCAACGGACAGCCTAACACTGCTGCTACAGCTCAGTAGGAAACCGGTCGTGCATGTCTCCACTGGAGACGAGGACTGACTCCCCTGGGGAGACTCCAGAAGTACCCCAAGATCCATGTCAGCACTGGAGAGGAATCCTCAGGTTCCTCCCTCGGGTCCAGACGAGGACTTAGGACCCAGCACCGACTGGAGAGGAATCCCAAATGGCCACTCGCAACTTGCATGGAGTCTGGCCTTTCCTGAGGCCACACGAGCGGGTCCCTGAGATCCCAGTAGTATCTCGAAAGGAACCTGCTCTTACTCGAAAATAACCAGGAGGTTCTCCCCTCCAGGCGAGATGAGGTTCTTTTCCGTTGTGGCTTCTCGAGGGAAATCACACCTTCCCTCTTGAACCCTGAAAGGGTCCTTCACACCCTTGGTGCAACTCAATAAGTTCCCCAACATATCCGTCTCCACTTGAGAGGAACACAAAGGCCTCACTCCCCTGTCGAGACTCCAGAGGGATCCAAGATCCATGTAAAGACTGCATAGAAAACTTCAGGTTCCTGCCTGGGCTCCATAGGAGGACTTAGGACCTGGCACCGAGTGGAGAGGAATTCTGAAAGGCCCCTCGCAACGCGCATGGAGACTGGTTTTTCCTGAGGCCCCACGAGCCGGTCCCTGAAGTCCCCATCATAACTTGAGAGGAACCTGTCTCAACTAGAAAAAATCCAGGAAGTTCTCCCCTTCACGCGAGATGAGGCCCAATTCCGCAGCAACATCTTGAAGCAAATCACACCTTCGCTTTTGAACGTCGAAAGGGTCCTCCACACCCTTGCATCAGCTCAAGAATTTCCCGAGAAGCCCCTTGCAACTCGCATGGAGATTGGAATTTCCTGAGGCCACATGAGTGGGTCCCTGAGGTTCTGATCGTAAATCGAGAGGAAGCTGCCACAACTGGAGAAAAACCAGGATGTTCTGCCCTCCAGGCGAGATGAGGCCCTTTTCTGCTGCAGCCTCTCGAGGGATATCACACCTTCCCTCTTGTACCTCGAAAGCATCCTTCACACACTTGGTGCAAATCAAGAAGTTCCCCGACATACCAGTCTGGACTCGAGAGAAACACCAAGAGTCCCGCCAAAGTCAAAGGAGCCCGGTTTCCACCTCCTCCACTCGAGATGACGGTTCCTTTCCCTGCTTCTTCGGGAATGGTTTCCCGGCATTCCAATCGCATTTCAAGAGGATGCGCTCTCAACAGGAAAGTCGAGAGGAACTCCAGGGGTCATGCGCCCATTCCAAAAGACCGCCAAAATTCTAAGTCCATTCCAGAGGAAACTTATTTCCATGCACTATCTCGACTGTCACACGAGTATCGACTCACACCACACTGACAAATGTGACAGCCCTGTGGGAAAGCCTCGAAGGAAAGACCAAACTTCCTGTGTCAACTCGACAGAAAGACTGACACTGCTGCTGCAGCTGGGGAGGAAAGCGGACGTGCATGTCTCCACTGGAGACGAGGACTGACTCCCCTGGGGAGACTCCAGAAGTACCCCAAGATCCATGTCAGCACTGGAGAGGAATCCTCAGGTTCCTCCCTCGGGTCCAGACGAGGACTTAGGACCCAGCACCGACTGGAGAGGAATCCCAAAAGGCCACTCGCAACTCGCATGGAGTCTGGCCTTTCCTGAGGCCACACGAGCAGGTCCCTGAGATCCCAGTAGTATCCCAAAAGGAACCTGCCCTTATTTGAAAATAACCAGGAGGTTCTCCCCTTCAGGCGACATGAGGTTCTTTTCTGTTGTGGCTTCTTGAGGGAAATCACACCTTCCCTTTTGAACCTCGAAAGGGTCCTTCACACCCTTGGTGCAGCTCAATAAGTTCCCCAACATATCCGTCTCCACTTGAGAGGAACACAAAGGCCCCGACAAACTCAAGAGGAGTCCCATTTCCCCCTCCTCCGCTCAAGATGAGGGTTCCTTTCACTGCTTCATCGGGAAAAGATTCCCGGAGTTGCTGTCACATCTCAAGAGGAGTCGCTCTCAACAGGAAAGTCGAGTGGAACTCCAGAGGTCATGCCCCCATTCTAAAAAAACCGCATATGTCTCAATCCAATCCAGATGAACCTGATTTCCCTGCACTGCCTCGACTGTCATCCCGAGTATCAACTCATACAAAGGTGGCACTTGTGACAGCCCTGTGGGAGAGCACGAAGGATAGCCACAGATCCCTTTGTCAACTGGACAAGAGCCTGACAGTGCTTTTACAGCTCAGGAGGAAAGCGGACATACATTTCTCAACTCGAGACAAGGCCTTATTCTCCTTTGGAGACTCCAGAGGAACCCCAAGATCCATGGAAGCAACGGAGGGGAAGCCTCAGGTTCCAGCCTCGGCTCCAGACGAGAACTTAGGACCCGGCAGCGACTAGAGGGGGATTCCGAAAGGCCCCTCGCAACTCGCATGGAGACTGGCTTTTCCTGAAGCCACACGAGAGGGTTCCTGAGATCCCCGTCGAAACTCGGGAGGAACCTGACGCAACTCGAGAAAATCCAGGAGGTTCTCCCCACCAGGCGAGATGAGGCCCATTTCGGATGAGGCGTCTTGAGGAAATCAAACCTTCCCTCTTGAACCTGGAAAGGGTCCTTCACACGCTTGCTGCAACTCAAGAAGTTCCCCGACATACTCGGCTCCACTGGAGAGGAACACCGAGTGTCCCGCCAAACTCAAGAGGAGCCCCATTTTCTCTCCTCCGCTGGAGATGAGGGTTCCTTTTCCTGCTTCGTTGGGAAAGGATTCCCGGCGTTCTGGTCTCATCTCAAGAGGAGGCGCTATCAACAGGAATGTCGAGAGGAAATCTAGGGGTCGTGCACCTTCCAAAAGACCCCAAATGTCTCAGTCCACTCCAGGGAACCTGATTGCCCTGCACTTCTTCGACTGTCACCCCAAGTTTCGACTAATACAAAGGTGTCACGAGTGACAGCCCTGTGGGAAAGCCTCGAGGAAAAGCCACAGATGCCTGTGTCAACTCGATGGGAAGCGTGATACTGCTGCTACAGCTCGGGAGAAAAGTGGACGTTCATGTCTCCATTCGAGAAGAGGTCTGATTCCCCTGTGGAGACACCAGAGAAACGATAAGATCCATATTAGCCCTGTAGAGGAAAACTCAGGTTCTGGCGTCGGCTCCAGACGAGGACTGAGGACCTGGAACGGACTGGAGAGGAATACCAAGAGGCCCCACGCAACTCGCATGGAGGCTGGAATTTCCTGAGGCCACACGAGCGGGTCCCTGTGGTCCACGTTGTAACTTGAGAGGAAGCTGACGCAAATCGAGAAAAACCAGGAGGTTCTGCCCTCCAGGCAAGATGAGGCCCTTTTCCACTGTGGCATCTTGCGAGAAATTGATGTTCCTTTTGAACCTCAAAAGGGTCCCTCACACACGTGTTGAAACTTAAGTTCACCGAGATACCTGTCTCCACTCGAAGGAATACCGAGTGTCTTGCCAAACTCAATAGGAGACGCATTTCCCCCTCTTCCAATTGAGATGATGGTTCCTTCACCCGTTTCGTTAGGAAAGCATTCCTGGTGTTCCCGTCGCAAAACAAGAGAAGGTGCTCTAAACAGGAAATTCGAAAAGGAACTCCAGGGGTCGTGCCACCATTCCAAAAGACCCCTAAATATCTCAGTCCACTCCAGAGGACTCTGAGTTACCTGCACTGCCACGACTTTCACACCGAGGGTCGACTCACACCACGGTGGCACGTGGCACAGCCCTCTGGGAAAGACTCGTGGGAAAGCCTCGAGGGAAAGCCACAAATCCCTATATAAACGCGATGGGAAGCGTGACACTGCTGCTACAGCTTGGGAGGAAAGCGGACGTGCATGTCCCCACTCGAGAAGAGGACTGCCTCCACTGTGGGGACTCCAGAAGGACCCCAAGATCCATGTCAGCACCGGAAAGGAATCCTCTGGTTCCGGCCCGGACTCCACTCATGGTCTTAGGCCTCAGCATCCACGGCATAGGAATCCAGAGAGGCCCCCAGCAACTCGCATGGGGACTGGTCTTTCCTGAGGCCACTAGAGCGGGTCCATGAGGTCCCGGTCAAAACTCGAGAACACCTGCTGCAACTCGAGAAAATCCAGGTGGTTCTCCCCTCCAGGCGAGATGAGGCCCATTTCCGCTGAGTCGTATCGAGGCTAATCACACCTAAACACTGGAATTTCGAACGGGTCTTTCACATCCCTGCTGCAACTCAAGAAGTTCCCCGACATACCCGTCTCCACTCGAGAGGAAGCAGGAGGGTCCGCCCACATCCAGAGGAGCCCCGTTTCCGCCTAGTAGCTCGAGATGAGGGATCCTTTCCCTGCTTCGTCGGGAAAGAATGATCGGCATTCCCGTCGCACCTCAAGAGGAGGCACTCTCAACAGGAAAGGCGAGAGGAAGTCCAGGGTCGTGCCACCATTCCAAGAGTCCCCCAGATGTTTCAGCTCATTCCAGAGGAACCTCTTTTCCCTGCACAGGCTCGTACTTCATGCCGAGGATCGACTCACCCCACGATGGGACGTGGCACAGCCCTGTGGCAAAGCCTCGTGGGAAAGCCTCGAGGGAAAGCCACAGATCCCTTGATCCACGTGACAGGAAGCGTGACACTACTGCTGCAGCTCGGGAGGAAAGTGCACGTGCATGCCCCCACTCGAGACGAGGCCTGAGTCCCCTGGGGAGACTCAGAAGTATCCCAAGGTCCATGTCAACAGTGGAGAGGAATCCTCAGGTTCCGGCCCCGACTCCACACGAGGTCTTAGGCCCCGGCATCGATGGGAGAGGAATCCCGAGATGGCCCCTAACAACTTGCATGGGGACTGGCCTTTCCTGAGGCCACCAGAGCAGGTCCCTGAGGTCCCCGTCGTAACTCGAGAAGACCTGCCGCAACTCGAGAATATCCAGGAGGTTCTCCCCTCCAGGCGAGATGAGGCCCATTTCCACTGAGGCGTCTCGAGGCTGATCACACCTCACCTCTGGAAATTCGAAAGGGTCTTTCACACACTTGGTGCAAATCAAGTAGTTCCCTGACATACCCGTCTCCACTCTAGAGGAAACACGAGGTTCCCGCCCACATCCAGAGGAGCCCCGTTTCTGCCTCGTAGCTCGAGATGAGGGATCCTTTCCCTGCTTCGTCGGGAAAGAGTTCCCGGCCTTCCCGTCGCATCTCAAGAGGAGGCCCTCTCAACAGGAATGGCGAGAGGAAATCCAGGGTCGTGCCACCATTCCAAGACTCCCCCAGATGTCTCAGTCCATTCCAGAGGAACCTCTTTCCCTTCACCGGCTCGTCTTTCACGCCGAGGATCGACTCACACCAAGGTGGCACGTGGCAGAGCCCTGTGGCAAAGCCTCGTGGGAAAGCTTCGAGGGAAAGCCACAGATCCCTTGATCCATGTGACAGGAAGCGTGACACTACTGCTGCAGCTCGGGAGGAAAGCGCACGTGTATGCCCCCACACGAGACGAGGCCTGACTCCCCTGGGGAGACTCAGAAGCACCCCAAGATCCATGGCAACACTGGAGAGGAATCCTCAGGTTCCGGCCTCGACTCCACACAAGGTCTTAGGCCCCGGCATCGACGGGAGAGGAATCCCGAGATGGCCCCTAGCAACTCGCATGGGGACTGGCCTTTCCTGAGGCGTCCAGAGCGGGTCCCTAAGGTCCCCGGCGTAACTCGAGAAGAGCTGCCGCAACTCGAGAAAATCCAGGAGGTTCTCGCGTCCAGGCGAGATGAGGCCCATTTCCGCTGAGGCGTCTCGAGGCTGATGACACCTCACCTCTGGAACTTCAAAAGGGTCCTTCACACCCTTGGTGCCAATCAAAAAGTTCCCCGACTTACCCGTCTCCACTCGAGAGGAAATACGAGGGTCCCGCCCACATCCAAAGGAGCCCCGTTTCCGCCTCGTAGCTCGAGATGAGGGATCCTTTGCCTGCTTCATTGGGAAAGAGTTCCCGGCCTTCCCGTCGCATCTCAAAAGGAGGCCCTCTCAAAAGGAATGGCGAGAGGAACTCCAGGGTAGTGCCACCATTCCAAGAATCCCCCAGATGTCTCAGTCCATTCCAGAGGAACCTCTTTTCCCTTCACCGGCTCGTCTTTCACGCCGAAGATCGACTCACACCAAGGTGGCACGTGGCACAGCCCTGTGGGAAAGCCTCGAGGAAAGCCACAGATCCCTTGATCCACGTGACAGGAAGCGTGACACAACTGCTGCAGCTCGGAAGGAAAGCGCACGTGCATGTCCCCAATCGAGACGAGGCCTGACTTCCCTGGGGTGACTCAGAATCACCCCAAGATCCTGGCAACACTGGAGAGGAATCCTCAGGTTCCATCCCCGAATTCACACAGGGATTTAGGCCCCGGCATGGACGGGAGAGGAATCCCGAGATGGCCCCTAGCAACTCGTATGAGGACAGGTCTTTCCTGAGGCCACCAGAGCGGGTCCCTGAGGTCCCCGTCGTAACTCGAGAAGACCTGCCGCAACTCGAGAGAATCCAGGAGGTTCTCCCCTCCAGGCGAGATGAGGCCCATTTCCGCTGAGGCATTTCAAGGCTGATCACACCTCACCTCTGGAACTTCGAAAGGGTCCTTCACACCCTTGGTGCAAATCAAGAAGTTCCCCGACATACCTGTCTCCACTCGATTGGATACACGAGGGTCCCGCCCACATCCAGAGGAGCCCCGTTCCGACTCGTAGCTCGAGATGAGGGATCCTTTACCTGCTTCGTTGGGAAAGAGTTCCCGGCGTTCCCGTCGCATCTCAAGAGGAGGCCCTCTCAACAGGAACAGCTAGAGGAACTCCAGGGTCGTGCCACCATTCCAAGAGTCCCCCAGATGACTCAGTCCATTCCAGAGGAACCTCTTTTCCCTTCACCGGCTCGTCTTTCACGCCGAGGATCGACTCCCAACTAGGTGGCACGTGGCACAGCCCTGTGGGAAAGCCTCGTGGGAAAGCCTCGAGGGATAGCCTCGAGGGAAAGCCACTTATCCCTTGATCCACGTGACAGGAACCGTGACACTACTGCTGCAGCTCGGGAGGAAAGCGCACGTGCATGCCCCTACTCGAGACGAGTCCTGACTCACCTGGGGAGACTCAGAAGCACCCCAAGATCCATGGCAACACTGGAGAGGAATCCTCAGGTTCCGGCCCCGACTCCACACAAGGTCTTAGGCCCCGGCATCGATGGGAGAGGAATTCCGAGAGGGCCCCTAGCAACTCGCCTGGGGAATGGCCTTTCCTGACGCCATCAGAGCGGGTCCCTGAGGTCCCCGTCATAACTCGAGAAGACCTGCCGCAACTCGAGAAAATACAGGAGGTTCTCCCCTCCAGGCGAGATGAGGCCCATTTCCTCTGAGGCGTCTCGAGGCTGATCACACTTCACCTCTGGAACTTCGAAAGCGTCCTTCACACCCTTGGAGCAATTCAAGAAGTTCCGCGACATACCCGTCTCCACTCGAGAGGAAAACGAGGGTCCCGCCCACATCCAGAGGAGCCCCGTTTCTGCCTCGTAGCTTGAGATGAGGGATCCTTTCCCTGCTTCGTCGGAAAAGAGTTCCCGGCCTTCCCGTCGCATCTCAAGAGGAGGCCCTCTCAACAGGAATGGCGAGAGGAACTCCAGGGTCGTGCCACCATTTCAAGAGTCCCCCAGATGTCTCAGTCCATTACAGAGGAACATCTTTTCCCTTCACCGGTTCGTCTTTCACGCCGAGGATCGACTCACACCAAGGTGGCACGTGGCACAGCCCTGTGGGAAATCCTCGAGGGACAGCCTCGAGGGATAGCCTCGAGGGAAAGCCACTTATCCCTTAATCCACGTGACAGGAAGCGTGACACTACTGCTGCAACACGGGAGGAAAGCGCACGTGCATGCCCCCAGTCGAGACGAGGCCTGACTCCCCTGGGGAGACTCAGAAGCACCCCAAGATCCATGGCAACACTGGAGAGGAATCCTCAGTTTCCCGCCCCGACTCCACACAAGGTCTTAGGCCCCGGCATGGACGGGAGAGGAATCCCGAGATGGCCCCTAGCAACTCGCATGGGGACTGGCCTTTCCTGAGGCCAGCAGAGCGGGTCCCTGAGGTCCCCGTCGTAACTCGAGAAGACCTGCCACAACTCGAGAAAATACAGGAGATTCTCCCCTGCAGGCGAGATGAGGCCCTTTTCCGCTGAGGCGTCTCGAGGCTGATCACACCTCACCTCTGGAACTTCGAAAGGGTCCTTCCCACCCTTGGTGCAAATCAAGAAGTTCCCCGACATACCCTTCTCCACTCGAGAGGAAACACGAGGGTCCCACCCACATCCAGAGGAGCCCCGTTTCCGCCTCGTAGCTCGAGATGAGGGAACCTTTCCCTGCCTCGTCGGGAAAGAGTTTCCGGAGTTCCTGTCCCATCTAAAGAGGAGGCCCTCTCAACAGGAACGGCGAGAGGAACTCCAGGGTCCTGCCACCATGCCAAGAGTCCCCCAGATGTCTCAGTGCATTCCAGAGGAACCTCTTTTCCCTTCACCTGCTCGTCTTTCATGGCGAGGATCGACTCACACCAAGGTGGCGCGTGGCACAGCCCTGTGGGAAATCCTCGAGGGACAGCCTCGAGGGAAAGCCACAGATCCCTTGATCCACGTGACAGGAAGCATGACACCACAGCTGCAGCTCGGGAGGAAAGCACACGTGCATGCCCCCACTCGAGACGAGGCCTGACTCCCCTGGGGAGACTCAGAAGCACCCCAAGATCCATGGCAACACTGGAGAGGAATCCTCAGGTCCGGGCCCCGACTCCACACAAGGTCTTAGGCCCCAGCATGGACGGGAGAGGAATCCGGAGATGGCCCCTAGCAAGTCGCCTGGGGACTGGCCTTTCCTGAGGCCACCAGAGCGGGTCCCTGAGGTCCCCGTAGTAACTCGAGAAGAGCTGCCGCAACTCGAGAAAATCCAGGAGGTTCTCCCATCCAGGCGAGATGAGGCCCATTTCGGCTGAGGCATCTCGAGGCTGATCACACCTCACCTCTGGAAATTTGAAAGGGTCCTTCACACCCTTGGTGCAAATCAAGAAGTTCCCAGACATACCCATCTCCACTCGAGAGGAAACACGAGGGTGCCGCCCACATCCAGAGGAGCCCCGTTTCCGCCTCGTAGCTCGAGATGAGGGATCCTTTCCCTGCCTCGTCGGGAAAGAGTTCCCGGCGTTCCTGTCCCATCTAAAGAGGAGGTCCTCTCAATAGGAACGGCGAGAGGAACTCCATGGTCGTGCCACCATTCCAAGAGTCCCCCAGATGTCTCAGTCCATTCCAGAGGAACCTCTTTTCCCTTCACCGGCTCGTCTTTCACGCCGAGGAGCGACTCACACCAAGGTGGCACGTGGCACAGCCCTGTGGGAAAGCCTGGAGGAAAGCCACAGATCCCTTGATCCACGTGACAGGAAGCGTGACACTACTGCTGCAGCTCGGGAGGAAAGCGCACGTGCATGCCCCTACTCGAGACGAGTCCTGACTCACCTGGGGAGACTCAGAAGCACCCCAAGATCCATGGCAACACTGGAGAGGAATGCTCAGGTTCCGGCCCCGACTCCACACAAGGTCTGAGGCCCCGGAATGGACGGGAGAGGAATCCGGAGATGGCCCCTAGCAACTCGCATGGGGACTGGCCTTTCCTGAGGCCACCAGAGCGTGTCCCTGAGGTCCCCGTCGTAACTCGAGAAGACCTGCCGCACCTCGAGGAAATCCAGGAGGTTCTCCCCACCAGGCGAGATGAGGCCCATTTCCACTGAGGCGTCTCGAGGCTGATCACACCTCACCTCTGGAACTTCGAAAGGGTCCTTCCCACCCTTGGTGCAAATAAAGAAGTTCCCCGACATACACGTCTCCACTCGAGAGGAAACACGAGGGTCCCGCCCACATCCAGAGGAGCCCCGTTTCCGCCTCGTAGCTCGAGATGAGGGATCCTTTCCCTGCCTCGTCGGGAAAGAGTTTCCAGCGTTCCTGTCCCATCTAAAGAGGAGGCCCTCTCAACAGGAACGGCGGGAGGGACTCCAGAGTCGTGCCACCATGCCAAGAGTCCCCCAGATGTGCCAGTCCATTCCACAGGAACCTCTTTTCCCTTCACCTGTTCGTCTTTCATGGCGAGGATCGACTCACACCAAGGTGGCGAGTGGCACAGCCCTGTGGGAAATCCTCGAGGGACAGCCTCGAGGGAAAGCCACAGATCCCTTGATCCACGTGACAGGAAGCATGACACTACTGCTGCAGTTCGCGAGGAAAGGGCACGTGCATGCCCCCACTCGAGTCGAGGCCTGACTCCCCTGGGGACACTAAGAGCACCCAAAGATCCATGGGAACACTGGAGAGGAATCCTCAGGTTCCCGCCCCGACTCCACACAAGGTCTTAGGCCCCGGCATGGACGGGAGAGCAATCCCGAGAGGGCCCCTAGCAACTCACATGGGGACTGTTCTTTCCTGAGGCCACCAGAGTTGGTCCCTGAGGTCCCCATCGTAACTCGAGAAGAGCTGCCGCAACTCGAGAAAATCCAGGAGGTTCTCCCCTCCAGGCGACATGAGGCCCATTTCCGCTGAGGCGTCTCGAGGCTGATCACACCTCACCTCTGGAACTTAGAAAGGGTCCTTCACACCCTTGGTGCAAATCAAGAAGTTCCCCGACATACCCGTCTCCACTCGTGAGGAAGCACGAAGGTCCCGCCCACATCCAGAAGAGCCCCGTTTCCGCCTCGTAGCTCGAGATGAGGGATCCTTTCCCTGCCTCGTCGGGAAAGAGTTCCCAGCGTTCCTGTCCCATCTAAAGAGGAGGTCCTCTCAACAGGAACGGCGAGAGGAACTCCAGGGTCGTGCCACCATTCCAAGAGTCCCCCTGATGTCTCAGTGCATTCCAGAGGAACCTCTTTTCCCTTCACCAGCTCGTCTTTCACGCCGAGGATCGACTCACACCAAGGTGGCACGTGGCACAGCCCTGTGGGAAATCCTCGAGGGACAGCCTCGAGGGAAAGCCACAGATCCCTTGATCCACGTGACAGGAAGCATGACACTACTGCTGCAGCTTGGGAGGAAAAGCGCACGTGCATGCCCCCACTCGAGACGAGGCCTGACTCCCCTAGGGAGACACAGAGGCATCCCAAGATCCATGGCAACACTGTAGAGGAATCCTCAGGTCCCGGCCCCGACTCCACACAAGGCCTTAGGCCCCGGCATACTCGGGAGAGTAATCCCGAGAGGGCCCCTAGCACCTCGAATGGGGACTGTTCTTTCCTGAGGCCACAAGATCGGGTCCCTGAAGTCCCCGTCGTAACTCGAGAAGACCTGCCGCAGCTCGAGAAAATCCAGGAGGTTCTCCCCTCCAGGCGACATGAGGCCCATTTCCGCTGAGGCGTCTCGAGGCTGATCACACCTCACCTCTGGAACTTCGAAAGGGTCCTTCACACCCTTGGTGCAAATCAAGAAGTTCCCCGACATACCCGTCTCCACTCGAGAGGAAACACGAGGGTGCCGCCCACCTCCAGAGGAGCCCCGTTTCCGCCTCATAGCTCGAGATGAGGGATCCTTTCCCTGCTTCGTCTGGAAAGAGTTCCCGGGATTCCCGTCGCATCTCAAGAGGAGGCCCTCTCAACAGGAATGGCGAGAGGAACTCCAGGGTCCTGCCACCATGCCAAGAGTCCCCCAGATGTCTCAGACCATTCCAGAGGAACCTCTTTTCCCGTCACCGGCTCGTCTTTCACGCCGAAGATCGACTCACACCAAGGTGGCGCTTGGCACAGCCCTGTGGGACATCCTCGAGGGAAAGCCTCGATGGAAAGCCACAGATCGCTTGATCCACGTGCCAGGAAGAGTGACACTACTGCTGCAGCTCGGGAGGAAAGCGCACGTGCATGCCCCCACTCGAGACGAGGCCTGACTCCCCTGGGGAGACTCAGAAGCACCCCAAGATCCATGGCAACACTGGAGAGGAATCCTCAGGTCCCGGCCCCGACTCCACACAAGGTCTTAGGCCCCAGCATGGACTGGAGAGGAATCCGGAGATGGCCCCTATCAAGTCGCCTGGGGACTGGCCTTTCCTGAGGCCACCAGAGCGGGTCCCTGAGGTCCCCGTAGTAACTCGAGAAGACCTGCCGCAACTCGAGAGAATCCAGGAGGTTCTCCCCTCCAGGCGAGATGAGGCCCATTTCCGCTGAGGCGTTTCAAGGCTGATCACACCTCACCTCTGGAACTTCGAAAGGGTCCTTCACACCCTTGGTGCAAATCAAGAAGTTCCCCGACATACCTGTCTCCACTCGATTGGATACACGAGGGTCCCGCCCACATCCAGAGGAGCCCCGTTCCGACTCGTAGCTCGAGATGAGGGATCCTTTACCTGCTTCGTTGGGAAAGAGTTCCCGGCGTTCCCGTCGCATCTCAAGAGGAGGCCCTCTCAACAGGAACAGCTAGAGGAACTCCAGGGTCGTGCCACCATTCCAAGAGTCCCCCAGATGACTCAGTCCATTCCAGAGGAACCTCTTTTCCCTTCACCGGCTCGTCTTTCACGCCGAGGATCGACTCCCAACTAGGTGGCACGTGGCACAGCCCTGTGGGAAAGCCTCGAGGAAAGCCACAGATCCCTTGATCCACATGACAGGAAGCGTGACACTACTGCTGCAGCTCGGGAGGAAAGCGCACGTGCATGCCCCTACTCGAGACGAGTCCTGACTCACCTGGGGAGACGTAGAAGCACCCCAAGATCCATGGCAACACTGGAGAGGAATGCTCAGGTTCCGGCCCCGACTCCACACAAGGTCTTAGGCCCCGGCATGGACGGGAGAGGAATCCGGAGATGGCCCCTAGCAACTCGCATGGGGACTGGCCTTTCCTGAGGCCACCAGAGCGTGTCCCTGAGGTCCCCGTCATAACTCGAGAAGACCTGCCGCACCTCGAGAAAATCCAGGAGGTTCTCCCCACCAGGCGAGATGAGGCCCATTTCCGCTGAGGCGTCTCGAGGCTGATCACACCTCACCTCTGGAACTTCGAAAGGGTCCTTCCCACCCTTGGTCCAAATAAAGAAGTTCCCCGACATACACGTCTCCACTCGAGAGGAAACACGAGGGTCCCGCCCACATCCAGAGGAGCCCCGTTTCCGCCTCGTAGCTCGAGATGAGGGATCCTTTCCCTGCCTCGTCGGGAAAGAGTTTCCAGCGTTCCTGTCCTATCTAAAGAGGAGGCCCTCTCAACAGGAAAGGCGGGAGGGACTCCAGAGTCGTGCCACCATGCCAAGAGTCCCCCAGATGTGCCAGTCCATTCCACAGGAACCTCTTTTCCCTTCACCTGTTCGTCTTTCATGGCGAGGATCGACTCACACCAAGGTGGCGAGTGGCACAGCCCTGTGGCAAATCCTCGAGGGACAGCCTCGAGGGAAAGCCACAGATCCCTTGATCCACGTGACAGGAAGCATGACACTACTGCTGCAGTTCGAGAGGAAAGGGGACGTGCATGCCCCCACTCGAGTCGAGGCCTGACTCCCCTGGGGACACTAAGAGCACCCAAAGATCCATGGCAACACTGGAGAGGAATCCTCAGGTTCCCGCCCCAACTCCACACAAGGTCTTAGGCCCCGGCATGGACGGGAGAGCAATCCCGAGAGGGCCCCTAGCAACTCACATGGGGACTGTTCTTTCCTGAGGCCACCAGAGTTGGTCCCTGAGGTCCCCATCGTAACTCGAGAAGAGCTGCCGCAACTCGAGAAAATCCAGGAGGTTCTCCCCTCCAGGCGACATGAGGCCCATTTCCGCTGAGGCGTCTCGAGGCTGATCACACCTCACCTCTGGAACTTAGAAAGGGTCCTTCACACCCTTGGTGCAAATCAAGAAGTTCCCCGACATACCCGTCTCCACTGGTGAGGAAGCACGAGGGTCCCGCCCACATCCAGAAGAGCCCCGTTTCCGCCTCGTAGCTCGAGATGAGGGATCCTTTCCCTGCCTCGTCGGGAAAGAGTTCCCGGCGTTCCTGTCCCATCTAAAGAGGCGGTCCTCTCAACAGGAACGGCGAGAGGAACTCCAGGGTCGTGAAACCATTCCAAGAGTCCCCCTGATGTCTCAGTGCATTCCAGAGGAACCTCTTTTCCCTTCACCAGCTCGTCTTTCACGCCGAGGATCGACTCACACCCAGGTGGCGTGTGGCACAGCCCTGTGGGAAATCCTCGAGGGACAGCCTCGAGGGAAAGCCACAGATCCCTTGATCCACGTGACAGGAAGTATGACACTACTGCTGCAGCTTGGGAGGAAAAGCGCACGTGCATGCCCCCACTCGAGACGAGGCCTGACTCCCCTGGGGAGACTCAGAGGCATCCCAAGTCCATGGCCACACTGGAGAGAAATCCTCAGGTCCCGGCCCCGACTCCACACAAGGTCTTAGGCCCCGGCATACACGGGAGAGTAATCCCGAGAGGGCCCCTAGCACCTCGAATGGGGACTGTTCTTTCCTGAGGCCACAAGATCGGGTCCCTGAAGTCCCCGTCGTAACTCGAGAAGATCTGCCGCAACTCGAGAAAATCCAGGAGGTTCTCCCCTCCAGGCGACATGAGGCCCATCCGCTGAGGCGTCTCGAGGCTGATCACACCTCACCTCTGGAACTTCGAAAGGGTCCTTCACACCCTTGGTGCAAATCAAGAAGTTCCCCGACATACCCGTCTCCACTCGAGAGGAAACACGAGGGTGCCGCCCACCTCCAGAGGAGCCCCGTTTCCGCCTCATGGCTCGAGATGAGGGATCCTTTCCCTGCTTCGTCTGGAAAGAGTTCCCGGGATTCCCGTCGCATCTCAAGAGGAGGCCCTCTCAACAGGAATGGCGAGAGGAACTCCAGGGTCCTGCCACCATGCCAAGAGTCCCCCAGATGTCTCAGACCATTCCAGAGGAACCTCTTTTGCCTTCACCGGCTCGTCTTTCACGCCGAGGATCGACTCACACCAAGGTGGCGCTTGGCACAGCCCTGTGGGACATCCTCGAGGGAAAGCCTCGATGGAAAGCCATAGATCCCTTGAACCACGTGCCAGGAAGCGTGACACTACTGCTGCAGCTCGGGAGGAAAGCGCACGTGCATGTCCCCACACGAGACGAGGCCTGACTCCCCTGGGGAGACTCAGAAGCACCCCAAGATCCATGGCAACACTGGAGAGGAATCCTCAGGTCCCGGCCCCGACTCCACACAAGGTCTTAGGCCCCAGCATGGACGGGAGAGGAATCCGGAGATGGCCCCTAGCAAGTCGCCTGGGGACTGGCCTTTCCTGAGTCCACCAGAGCGTGTCCCTGAGGTCCCCGTAGTAACTCGAGAAGAGCTGCCGCAACTCGAGAAAATCCAGGAGGCTCTCCCCTCCAGGCGAGATGAGGCCCATTTCCGCTGAGGCGTCTCGAGGCTGATCACACCTCACCTCTGGAACTTCGAAAGGGTCCTTCACACCCTTGGTGCAAATCAAGAAGTTCCCCGACATACCCGTCTCCACTCGAGAGGAAACACGAGGGTGCCGCCCACCTCCAGAGGAGCCCCGTTTCCGCCTCATAGCTCGAGATGAGGGATCCTTTCCCTGCTTCGTCTGGAAAGAGTTCCCGGGATTCCCGTCCCATCTCAAGAGGAGGCCCTCTCAACAGGAATGGCGAGAGGAACTCCAGGGTCCTGCCACCATGCCAAGAGTCCCCCAGATGTCTCAGACCATTCCAGAGGAACCTCTTTTCCCTTCACCGGCTCGTCTTTCACGCCGAAGATCGACTCACACCAAGGTGGCGCTTGGCACAGCCCTGTGGGACATCCTCGAGGGAAAGCCTCGATGGAAAGCCACAGAACCCTTGATCCACGTGCCAGGAAGAGTGACACTACTGCTGCAGCTCGGGAGGAAAGCGCACGTGCATGCCCCCACTCGAGACGAGGCCTGACTCCCCTGGGGAGACTCAGAAGCACCCCAAGATCCATGGCAACACTGGAGAGGAATCCTCAGGTCCCGGCCCCGACTCCACACAAGGTCTTAGGCCCCAGCATGGACTGGAGAGGAATCCGGAGATGGCCCCTAGCAAGTCGCCTGGGGACTGGCCTTTCCTGAGGCCACCAGAGCGGGTCCCTGAGGTCCCCGTAGTAACTCGAGAAGAGCTGCCGCAACTCGAGAAAATCCAGGAGGTTCTCCCCTCCAGGCGAGATGAGGCCCATTTCGGCTGAGGCATCTCGAGGCTGATCACACCTCACCTCTGGAAATTTGAAAGGGTCCTTCACACCCTTGGTGCAAATCAAGAAGTTCCCAGACATACCCATCTCCACTCGAGAGGAAACACGAGGGTGCCGCCCACATCCAGAGGAGCCCCGTTTCCGCCTCGTAGCTCGAGATGAGGGATCCTTTCCCTGCCTCGTCGGGAAAGAGTTCCCGGCGTTCCTGTCCCATCTAAAGAGGAGGTCCTCTCAATAGGAACGGCGAGAGGAACTCCATGGTCGTGCCACCATTCCAAGAGTCCCCCAGATGTCTCAGTCCATTCCAGAGGAACCTCTTTTCCCTTCACCGGCTCGTCTTTCACGCCGAGGAGCGACTCACACCAAGGTGGCACGTGGCACAGCCCTGTGGGAAAGCCTGGAGGAAAGCCACAGATCCCTTGATCCACGTGACAGGAAGCGTGACACTACTGCTGCAGCTCGGGAGGAAAGCGCACGTGCATGCCCCTACTCGAGACGAGTCCTGACTCACCTGGGGAGACTCAGAAGCACCCCAAGATCCATGGCAACACTGGAGAGGAATGCTCAGGTTCCGGCCCCGACTCCACACAAGGTCTGAGGCCCCGGAATGGACGGGAGAGGAATCCGGAGATGGCCCCTAGCAACTCGCATGGGGACTGGCCTTTCCTGAGGCCACCAGAGCGTGTCCCTGAGGTCCCCGTCGTAACTCGAGAAGACCTGCCGCACCTCGAGGAAATCCAGGAGGTTCTCCCCACCAGGCGAGATGAGGCCCATTTCCGCTGAGGCGTCTCGAGGCTGATCACACCTCACCTCTGGAACTTCGAAAGGGTCCTTCCCACCCTTGGTGCAAATAAAGAAGTTCCCCGACATACACGTCTCCACTCGAGAGGAAACACGAGGGTCCCGCCCACATCCAGAGGAGCCCCGTTTCCGCCTCGTAGCTCGAGATGAGGGATCCTTTCCCTGCCTCGTCGGGAAAGAGTTTCCAGCGTTCCTGTCCCATCTAAAGAGGAGGCCCTCTCAACAGGAACGGCGGGAGGGACTCCAGAGTCGTGCCACCATGCCAAGAGTCCCCCAGATGTGCCAGTCCATTCCACAGGAACCTCTTTTCCCTTCACCTGTTCGTCTTTCATGGCGAGGATCGACTCACACCAAGGTGGCGAGTGGCACAGCCCTGTGGGAAATCCTCGAGGGACAGCCTCGAGGGAAAGCCACAGATCCCTTGATCCACGTGACAGGAAGCATGACACTACTGCTGCAGTTCGCGAGGAAAGGGCACGTGCATGCCCCCACTCGAGTCGAGGCCTGACTCCCCTGGGGACACTAAGAGCACCCAAAGATCCATGGGAACACTGGAGAGGAATCCTCAGGTTCCCGCCCCGACTCCACACAAGGTCTTAGGCCCCGGCATGGACGGGAGAGCAATCCCGAGAGGGCCCCTAGCAACTCACATGGGGACTGTTCTTTCCTGAGGCCACCAGAGTTGGTCCCTGAGGTCCCCATCGTAACTCGAGAAGAGCTGCCGCAACTCGAGAAAATCCAGGAGGTTCTCCCCTCCAGGCGACATGAGGCCCATTTCCGCTGAGGCGTCTCGAGGCTGATCACACCTCACCTCTGGAACTTAGAAAGGGTCCTTCACACCCTTGGTGCAAATCAAGAAGTTCCCCGACATACCCGTCTCCACTCGTGAGGAAGCACGAAGGTCCCGCCCACATCCAGAAGAGCCCCGTTTCCGCCTCGTAGCTCGAGATGAGGGATCCTTTCCCTGCCTCGTCGGGAAAGAGTTCCCAGCGTTCCTGTCCCATCTAAAGAGGAGGTCCTCTCAACAGGAACGGCGAGAGGAACTCCAGGGTCGTGCCACCATTCCAAGAGTCCCCCTGATGTCTCAGTGCATTCCAGAGGAACCTCTTTTCCCTTCACCAGCTCGTCTTTCACGCCGAGGATCGACTCACACCAAGGTGGCACGTGGCACAGCCCTGTGGGAAATCCTCGAGGGACAGCCTCGAGGGAAAGCCACAGATCCCTTGATCCACGTGACAGGAAGCATGACACTACTGCTGCAGCTTGGGAGGAAAAGCGCACGTGCATGCCCCCACTCGAGACGAGGCCTGACTCCCCTAGGGAGACACAGAGGCATCCCAAGATCCATGGCAACACTGTAGAGGAATCCTCAGGTCCCGGCCCCGACTCCACACAAGGCCTTAGGCCCCGGCATACTCGGGAGAGTAATCCCGAGAGGGCCCCTAGCACCTCGAATGGGGACTGTTCTTTCCTGAGGCCACAAGATCGGGTCCCTGAAGTCCCCGTCGTAACTCGAGAAGACCTGCCGCAGCTCGAGAAAATCCAGGAGGTTCTCCCCTCCAGGCGACATGAGGCCCATTTCCGCTGAGGCGTCTCGAGGCTGATCACACCTCACCTCTGGAACTTCGAAAGGGTCCTTCACACCCTTGGTGCAAATCAAGAAGTTCCCCGACATACCCGTCTCCACTCGAGAGGAAACACGAGGGTGCCGCCCACCTCCAGAGGAGCCCCGTTTCCGCCTCATAGCTCGAGATGAGGGATCCTTTCCCTGCTTCGTCTGGAAAGAGTTCCCGGGATTCCCGTCGCATCTCAAGAGGAGGCCCTCTCAACAGGAATGGCGAGAGGAACTCCAGGGTCCAGCCACCATGCCAAGAGTCCCCCAGATGTCTCAGACCATTCCAGAGGAACCTCTTTTCCCGTCACCGGCTCGTCTTTCACGCCGAAGATCGACTCACACCAAGGTGGCGCTTGGCACAGCCCTGTGGGACATCCTCGAGGGAAAGCCTCGATGGAAAGCCACAGATCGCTTGATCCACGTGCCAGGAAGAGTGACACTACTGCTGCAGCTCGGGAGGAAAGCGCACGTGCATGCCCCCACTCGAGACGAGGCCTGACTCCCCTGGGGAGACTCAGAAGCACCCCAAGATCCATGGCAACACTGGAGAGGAATCCTCAGGTCCCGGCCCCGACTCCACACAAGGTCTTAGGCCCCAGCATGGACTGGAGAGGAATCCGGAGATGGCCCCTATCAAGTCGCCTGGGGACTGGCCTTTCCTGAGGCCACCAGAGCGGGTCCCTGAGGTCCCCGTAGTAACTCGAGAAGACCTGCCGCAACTCGAGAGAATCCAGGAGGTTCTCCCCTCCAGGCGAGATGAGGCCCATTTCCGCTGAGGCGTTTCAAGGCTGATCACACCTCACCTCTGGAACTTCGAAAGGGTCCTTCACACCCTTGGTGCAAATCAAGAAGTTCCCCGACATACCTGTCTCCACTCGATTGGATACACGAGGGTCCCGCCCACATCCAGAGGAGCCCCGTTCCGACTCGTAGCTCGAGATGAGGGATCCTTTACCTGCTTCGTTGGGAAAGAGTTCCCGGCGTTCCCGTCGCATCTCAAGAGGAGGCCCTCTCAACAGGAACAGCTAGAGGAACTCCAGGGTCGTGCCACCATTCCAAGAGTCCCCCAGATGACTCAGTCCATTCCAGAGGAACCTCTTTTCCCTTCACCGGCTCGTCTTTCACGCCGAGGATCGACTCCCAACTAGGTGGCACGTGGCACAGCCCTGTGGGAAAGCCTCGAGGAAAGCCACAGATCCCTTGATCCACATGACAGGAAGCGTGACACTACTGCTGCAGCTCGGGAGGAAAGCGCACGTGCATGCCCCTACTCGAGACGAGTCCTGACTCACCTGGGGAGACGTAGAAGCACCCCAAGATCCATGGCAACACTGGAGAGGAATGCTCAGGTTCCGGCCCCGACTCCACACAAGGTCTTAGGCCCCGGCATGGACGGGAGAGGAATCCGGAGATGGCCCCTAGCAACTCGCATGGGGACTGGCCTTTCCTGAGGCCACCAGAGCGTGTCCCTGAGGTCCCCGTCGTAACTCGAGAAGACCTGCCGCACCTCGAGAAAATCCAGGAGGTTCTCCCCACCAGGCGAGATGAGGCCCATTTCCGCTGAGGCGTCTCGAGGCTGATCACACCTCACCTCTGGAACTTCGAAAGGGTCCTTCCCACCCTTGGTCCAAATAAAGAAGTTCCCCGACATACACGTCTCCACTCGAGAGGAAACACGAGGGTCCCGCCCACATCCAGAGGAGCCCCGTTTCCGCCTCGTAGCTCGAGATGAGGGATCCTTTCCCTGCCTCGTCGGGAAAGAGTTTCCAGCGTTCCTGTCCTATCTAAAGAGGAGGCCCTCTCAACAGGAAAGGCGGGAGGGACTCCAGAGTCGTGCCACCATGCCAAGAGTCCCCCAGATGTGCCAGTCCATTCCACAGGAACCTCTTTTCCCTTCACCTGTTCGTCTTTCATGGCGAGGATCGACTCACACCAAGGTGGCGAGTGGCACAGCCCTGTGGCAAATCCTCGAGGGACAGCCTCGAGGGAAAGCCACAGATCCCTTGATCCACGTGACAGGAAGCATGACACTACTGCTGCAGTTCGAGAGGAAAGGGGACGTGCATGCCCCCACTCGAGTCGAGGCCTGACTCCCCTGGGGACACTAAGAGCACCCAAAGATCCATGGCAACACTGGAGAGGAATCCTCAGGTTCCCGCCCCAACTCCACACAAGGTCTTAGGCCCCGGCATGGACGGGAGAGCAATCCCGAGAGGGCCCCTAGCAACTCACATGGGGACTGTTCTTTCCTGAGGCCACCAGAGTTGGTCCCTGAGGTCCCCATCGTAACTCGAGAAGAGCTGCCGCAACTCGAGAAAATCCAGGAGGTTCTCCCCTCCAGGCGACATGAGGCCCATTTCCGCTGAGGCGTCTCGAGGCTGATCACACCTCACCTCTGGAACTTAGAAAGGGTCCTTCACACCCTTGGTGCAAATCAAGAAGTTCCCCGACATACCCGTCTCCACTGGTGAGGAAGCACGAGGGTCCCGCCCACATCCAGAAGAGCCCCGTTTCCGCCTCGTAGCTCGAGATGAGGGATCCTTTCCCTGCCTCGTCGGGAAAGAGTTCCCGGCGTTCCTGTCCCATCTAAAGAGGCGGTCCTCTCAACAGGAACGGCGAGAGGAACTCCAGGGTCGTGAAACCATTCCAAGAGTCCCCCTGATGTCTCAGTGCATTCCAGAGGAACCTCTTTTCCCTTCACCAGCTCGTCTTTCACGCCGAGGATCGACTCACACCCAGGTGGCGTGTGGCACAGCCCTGTGGGAAATCCTCGAGGGACAGCCTCGAGGGAAAGCCACAGATCCCTTGATCCACGTGACAGGAAGTATGACACTACTGCTGCAGCTTGGGAGGAAAAGCGCACGTGCATGCCCCCACTCGAGACGAGGCCTGACTCCCCTGGGGAGACTCAGAGGCATCCCAAGTCCATGGCCACACTGGAGAGAAATCCTCAGGTCCCGGCCCCGACTCCACACAAGGTCTTAGGCCCCGGCATACACGGGAGAGTAATCCCGAGAGGGCCCCTAGCACCTCGAATGGGGACTGTTCTTTCCTGAGGCCACAAGATCGGGTCCCTGAAGTCCCCGTCGTAACTCGAGAAGACCTGCCGCAACTCGAGAAAATCCAGGAGGTTCTCCCCTCCAGGCGACATGAGGCCCATCCGCTGAGGCGTCTCGAGGCTGATCACACCTCACCTCTGGAACTTCGAAAGGGTCCTTCACACCCTTGGTGCAAATCAAGAAGTTCCCCGACATACCCGTCTCCACTCGAGAGGAAACACGAGGGTGCCGCCCACCTCCAGAGGAGCCCCGTTTCCGCCTCATGGCTCGAGATGAGGGATCCTTTCCCTGCTTCGTCTGGAAAGAGTTCCCGGGATTCCCGTCGCATCTCAAGAGGAGGCCCTCTCAACAGGAATGGCGAGAGGAACTCCAGGGTCCTGCCACCATGCCAAGAGTCCCCCAGATGTCTCAGACCATTCCAGAGGAACCTCTTTTCCCTTCACCGGCTCGTCTTTCACGCCGAGGATCGACTCACACCAAGGTGGCGCTTGGCACAGCCCTGTGGGACATCCTCGAGGGAAAGCCTCGATGGAAAGCCACAGAACCCTTGATCCACGTGCCAGGAAGAGTGACACTACTGCTGCAGCTCGGGAGGAAAGCGCACGTGCATGCCCCCACTCGAGACGAGGCCTGACTCCCCTGGGGAGACTCAGAAGCACCCCAAGATCCATGGCAACCCTGGAGAGGAATCCTCAGGTCCCGGCCCCGACTCCACACAAGGTCTTAGGCCCCAGCATGGACTGGAGAGGAATCCGGAGATGGCCCCTAGCAAGTCGCCTGGGGACTGGCCTTTCCTGAGGCCACCAGAGCGGGTCCCTGAGGTCCCCGTAGTAACTCGAGAAGAGCTGCCGCAACTCGAGAAAATCCAGGAGGTTCTCCCCTCCAGGCGAGATGAGGCCCATTTCGGCTGAGGCATCTCGAGGCTGATCACACCTCACCTCTGGAAATTTGAAAGGGTCCTTCACACCCTTGGTGCAAATCAAGAAGTTCCCAGACATACCCGTCTCCACTCGAGAGGAAACACGAGGGTGCCGCCCACATCCAGAGGAGCCCCGTTTCCGCCTCGTAGCTCGAGATGAGGGATCCTTCCCCTGCCTCGTCGGGAAAGAGTTCCCGGCGTTCCTGTCCCATCTAAAGAGGAGGTCCTCTCAATAGGAACGGCGAGAGGAACTCCAGGGTCGTGCCACCATTCCAAGAGTCCCCCAGATGTCTCAGTCCATTCCAGAGGAACCTCTTTTCCCTTCACCGGCTCGTCTTTCACGCCGAGGAGCGACTCACACCAAGGTGGCACGTGGCACAGCCCTGTGGGAAAGCCTCGAGGAAAGCCACAGATCCCTTGATCCACATGACAGGAAGCGTGACACTACTGCTGCAGCTCGGGAGGAAAGCGCACGTGCATGCCCCTACTCGAGACGAGTCCTGACTCACCTGGGGAGACGCAGAAGCACCCCAAGATCCATGGCAACACTGGAGAGGAATGCTCAGGTTCCGGCCCCGACTCCACACAAGGTCTGAGGCCCCGGCATGGACGGGAGAGGAATCCGGAGATGGCCCCTAGCAACTCGCATGGGGACTGGCCTTTCCTGAGGCCACCAGAGCGTGTCCCTGAGGTCCCCGTCGTAACTCGAGAAGACCTGCCGCACCTCGAGAAAATCCAGGAGGTTCTCCCCACCAGGCGAGATGAGGCCCATTTCCGCTGAGGCGTCTCGAGGCTGATCACACCTCACCTCTGGAACTTCGAAAGGGTCCTTCCCACCCTTGGTGCAAATAAAGAAGTTCCCCGACATACACGTCTCCACTCGAGAGGAAACACGAGGGTCCCGCCCACATCCAGAGGAGCCCCGTTTCCGCCTCGTAGCTCGAGATGAGGGATCCTTTCCCTGCCTCGTCGGGAAAGAGTTTCCAGCGTTCCTGTCCCATCTAAAGAGGAGGCCCTCTCAACAGGAACGGCGGGAGGGACTCCAGAGTCGTGCCACCATGCCAAGAGTCCCCCAGATGTGCCAGTCCATACCACAGGAACCTCTTCTCCCTTCACCTGTTCGTCTTTCATGGCGAGGATCGACTCACACCAAGGTGGCCAGTGGCACAGCCCTGTGGGAAATCCTCGAGGGACAGCCTCGAGGGAAAGCCACAGATCCCTTGATCCACGTGACAGGAAGCATGACACTACTGCTGCAGTTCGAGAGGAAAGGGCACGTGCATGCGCCCACTCGAGTCGAGGCCTGACTCCCCTGGGGACACTAAGAGCACCCAAAGATCCATGGCAACACTGGAGAGGAATCCTCAGGTTCCCGCCCCGACTCCACACAAGGTCTTAGGCCCCGGCATGGACGGGAGAGCAATCCCGAGAGGGCCCCTAGCAACTCACATGGGGACTGTTCTTTCCTGAGGCCACCAGAGTTGGTCCCTGAGGTCCCCATCGTAACTCGAGAAGAGCTGCCGAAACTCGAGAAAATCCAGGAGGTTCTCCCCTCCAGGCGACATGAGGCCCATTTCCGCTGAGGTGTCTCGAGGCTGATCACACCTCACCTCTGGAACTTAGAAAGGGTCCTTCACACCCTTGGTGCAAATCAAGAAGTTCCCCGACATACCCGTCTCCACTCGTGAGGAAGCACGAAGGTCCCGCCCACATCCAGAAGAGCCCCGTTTCCGCCTGGTAGCTCGAGATGAGGGATCCTTTCCCTGCCTCGTCGGGAAAGAGTTCCCGGCGTTCCTGTCCCATCTAAAGAGGCGGTCCTCTCAACAGGAGCGGCGAGAGGAACTCCAGGGTCGTGCCACCATTCCAAGAGTCCCCCTGATGTCTCAGTGCATTCCAGAGGAACCTCTTTTCCCTTCACCAGCTCGTTTTTCACGCCGAGGATCGACTCACACCAAGGTGGCGCGTGGCACAGCCCTGTGGCAAATCCTCGAGGGACAGCCTCGAGGGAAAGCCACAGATCCCTTGATCCACGTGACAGGAAGCATGACACTACTGCTGCAGCTTGGGAGGAAAAGCGCACGTGCATGCCCCCACTCGAGACGAGGCCTGACTCCCCTGGGGAGACTCAGAGGCATCCCAAGTCCATGGCAACACTGGAGAGGAATCCTCAGGTCCCGGCCCCGACTCCACACAAGGTCTTAGGCCCCGGCATACACGGGAGAGTAATCCCGAGAGGGCCCCTAGCACCTCGAATGGGGACTGTTCTTTCCTGAGGCCACAAGATCGGGTCCCTGAAGTCCCCGTCGTAACTCGAGAAGACCTGCCGCAACTCGAGAAAATCCAGGAGGTTCTCCCCTCCAGGCGACATGAGGCCCATTTCCGCTGAGGCGTCTCGAGGCTGATCACACCTCACCTCTGGAACTTCGAAAGGGTCCTTCACACCCTTGGTGCAAATCAAGAAGTTCCCCGACATACCCGTCTCCACTCGAGAGGAAACACGAGGGTGCCGCCCACCTCCAGAGGAGCCCCGTTTCCGCCTCATAGCTCGAGATGAGGGATCCTTTCCCTGCTTCGTCTGGAAAGAGTTCCCGGGATTCCCGTCGCATCTCAAGAGGAGGCCCTCTCAACAGGAATGGCGAGAGGAACTCCAGGGTCCTGCCACCATGCCAAGAGTCCCCCAGATGTCTCAGTGCATTCCAGAGGAACCTCTTTTCCCTTCACCGGCTCGTCTTTCACGCCGAGGATCGACTCACACCAAGGTGGCGCTTGGCACAGCCCTGTGGGACATCCTCGAGGGAAAGCCTCGATGGAAAGCCATAGATCCCTTGAACCACGTGCCAGGAAGCGTGACACTACTGCTGCAGCTCGGGAGGAAAGCGCACGTGCATGCCCCCTCACGAGACGAGGCCTGACACCCCTGGGGAGACTCAGAAGCACCCCAAGATCCATGGCAACACTGGAGAGGAATCCTCAGGTCCCGGCCCCGACTCCACACAAGGTCTTAGGCCCCAGCATGGACGGGAGAGGAATCCGGAGATGGCCCCTAGCAAGTCGCCTGGGGACTGGCCTTTCCTGAGGCCACCAGAGCGTGTCCCTGAGGTCCCCGTAGTAACTCGAGAAGAGCTGCCGCAACTCGAGAAAATCCAGGAGGTTCTCCCCTCCAGGCGAGATGAGGCCCATTTCCGCTGAGGCGTCTCGAGGCTGATCACACCTCACCTCTGGAACTTCGAAAGGGTCCTTCACACCCTTGGTGCAAATCAAGAAGTTCCCCGACATAGCCGTCTCCACTCGAGAGGAAACACGAGGGTGCCGCCCACATCCAGAGGAGCCCCGTTTCCGCCTCGTAGCTCGAGATGAGGGATCCTTTCCCTGCTTCGTCGGGAAAGAATTCCCGGCGTTCCCGTCGCATCTCAAGAGGAGGCCCTCTCAACAGGAATGGAGAGAGGAACTCCAGGGTATTGCCACCATTTCAAGATTCCCCCAGATTTCTCAGTCCATTCCAGAGGGACCTCTTTTCCCTTCACCGACTCGACTTTCACGCCGAGGATCGACTCACACCGAGGTGGCCCGTGGCACAGGCCTGTGGGAAATCCTCGAGGGAAAGCCTCGAGGGAAAGCCACAAATCCCTTGATCCACGTAACAGGAAGCGTGACACTACTGCTGCAGCTTGGGAGGAAAGCGCACGTGCATGTCCCCACTCTAGACGAGGCCTGACTTCCCTGGGGAGACTCAGAAGCACCCCAAGATCCATGGCAACATTGGAGAGGAATCCTCAGGTCACGGCCCAGACTCCACACAAGGTCTTAGGCCACGGCATGGATGGGAGAGTAATCCCGAGAGGGCCCCTAGCACCTCGAATTGGGACTGGCCTTTCCTGAGGCCACAAGATCGGGTCCCTGAAGTCCCCGTCGTAACTCGAGAAGACCTGCCGCAACTCGAGAAAATCCAGGAGGTTCTCCCCTCCAGGCGACATGAGGCCCATTTCCGCTGAGGCGTCTCGAGGCTGATCACACCTCACCTCTGGAACTTCGAAAGGGTCCTTCACACCCTTGGTGCAAATCAAGAAGTTTCCCGACATACCCGTCTCCACTCGAGAGGAAACACGAGTGTCCCGCCCACATCCAGAGGAGCCTCGTTTCAGCCCTGTAGCTCTAGATGAGGGATCCTTTCCCTGCTTCGTCGGGAAAGAGTTCCCGGCATTCCCGTCGCATCTCAAGAGGAGGCCCTCTAAACAGGAACGGCCAGAGCAACTCCAGGGTCCTACCACCATTCCAAGAATCCCCCAGATGTCTCAGTGCATTCCAGAGGAACCTCTTTTCCCTTCACCGGCTCGTCTTTCACGCCGAGGATCGACTCACACCAAGGTGGCGCGTGCAAGAGCCCTGTGGGACATCCTCGAGGGAAAGCCTCGAGGGAAACCCACAGATCCCTTGATCCACGTGAGAGGAAGCGTGACACTACTGCTGCAGCTCGGGAGGAAAGCGCACGTGCATGCCCCCACTCGAGACGAGGCCTGAATCCCCTGGGGAGACTCAGAAGCACCCCAAGATCCATGGCAACACTGGAGAGGAATGCTGAGGTCCCGGCCCCGACTCCACACAAGGTCTTAGGCCCCGGCATGGACGGGAGAGGAATCACGAGATGGCCCCTAGCAACTCGCCTGGGGACTGGCCTTTCCTGAGGCCACCAGAGAGGGTCCCTGAGGTCCCCGTCGTAACTCGAGAAGAGCTGCCGCAACTCGAGAAAATCCAGGAGGTTCTCCCATCCAGGTGACATGAGGCCCATATCCACTGAGGCGTCTCGAGGCTGATCACACCTCACCTCTGGAACTTCGAAAGAGTCCTTCACACCCTTGGTGCCAATCAAGAAGTTCCCCGACATACCCGTCTCCACTCGAGATGAAACACGAGGGCCCGCCCACATCCAGAGGAGACCCGTTTCCGCCTCGTAGCTCGAGATGAGGGATCCGTTCCCTGCTTCGTCGGAAAAGAATTCCCGGCATTCCCGTCGCCTCTCAAGATGAGGCCCTCTCAACAGGACCGGCGAG
The DNA here is from genome assembly GCF_023091745.1 of Budorcas taxicolor. Lineage (NCBI taxonomy): Eukaryota > Metazoa > Chordata > Mammalia > Artiodactyla > Bovidae > Budorcas > Budorcas taxicolor. The sequence goes on along the minus strand of NC_068915.1, from coordinate 138,695 downwards.
AGGAACTCCAGGGTCGTGCCACCATTCCAAGAGTCCCACAGATGTCTCAGTCCATGCCAGAGGAACCTCTTTTCCCTTCACTGGCTCGTCTTTCACGCCGAGGTACGACTCACACCAAGGTGGCACGTGGCACAGCCCTGTGGGAAATCCTCGAGGGACAGCCTCGAGGGAAAGCCAAAGATCCCTTGATCCACGTGACAGGAAGCGTGACACTACTGCTGCAGCTCGGGAGGAAAGCGCACGTGCATGCCCCCACTCGAGACGAGGCCTGACTCCCCTGGGGAGACTCAGAAGCACCCCAAGATCCATGGCAACACTGGAGAAGAATCCTCAGGTTCCGGCCCCGACTCCACACAAGGACTGAGGACCCGGCATGGACGGGAGAGGAATCCCGAGAGGTCCCCTAGCAATTCGCATGGGGACTGGCCTTTCCTGAGGCCACCAGAGCGGGTCCCTGAGGTCCCCGTCGTAACTCGAGAAGACCTGCCGCAACTCGAGAAAATCCAGGAGGTTCTCCCCTCCAGGCGAGATGAGGCCCATTTCCGCTGAGGCGTCTTGAGGCTGATCACACCTCCCCTCTGGAACTTCGAAAGGGTCCTTCACACCCTTGGTGCTAATCAAGAAGTTACCCGACATACCCGTCTCCACTCGAGAGGAAACACGAGGGTCCCGCCCACATCCAGAGGGGCCCCCTTTCCGCCTCGTAGCTCGAGATGAGGGATCCTTTCCCTGCTTCGTCGGGAAAGAGTGCCCGGCGTTCCCGTCGCATCTCAAGAGGAGGCCCTCTCAATAGGAACTGCGAGATGAACTCCAGGGTCGTGCCACCATTCCAAGAGTCCCCCAGATGTCTCAGTCCATTCCAGAGGAACCTCTTTTCCCTTCACCGGCTCGTCTCTCACGCTGAGGATCGACTCACACCAAGGTGGCACGTGGCACAGCCCTGTGGGAAAGCCTCGTGGTAAAGCCTCGAGGAACAGCCTCGAGGGAAAGCCACAGATCCCTTGATCCACGTGACAGGAAGCGTGACACTACTGCTGCAGCTCGGGAGGAAAGCGCACGTGCATGCCCCCACTCGGGACGAGGCCTGACTCCCCTGGGGAGACTCAGAAGCACCCCAAGATCCATGGCACCACTGGAGAGGAATCTTCAGGTTCCAGCCCCGACTCCACACAAGTACTGAGGCCCCGGCATGGACGGGAGAGGAATCCCGAGAGGTCCCCTAGCAACTCGCATGGGGACTGGCCTTTCCTGAGGCCACCAGAGCGGGTCCCTGAGGTCCCCGTCGTAACTCGAGAAGACCTGCGAAACTCGAGAAAATCCAGGAGGTTCTCCCCTCCAGGCGAGATGAGGCCCATTTCCGCTGAGGCGTCGGGAGGCTGATCACACATCACTTCTGGAACTTCGAAAGGGTCCTTCACACCCTTGGTGCAAATCCAGAAGTTCCCAGACATACCCGTCTCCACTCGAGAGGAATCACGAGGGTCCCGTCCACATCCAGAGGAGCGCCGTTTCCGCCTCGTAGCTCGAGATGAGGGAATCTTTCCCTGCTTCGTCGGGAAAGAGTTCCCGGCCTTCCCGTCGCATCTCAAGAGGAGGCCCTCTCAACAGGAACGGCGAGAGGAACTCCAGGGTCGTGCAACCATTCCAAGAGACCCCAGATGTCTCAGTCCAATACAGAGGAACCTCTTTTCCCTACACCGGCTCGTCTTTCACGCCGAGGTACGACTCACACCAAGGTGGCACGTGGCACAGCCCTGTGGGAAAGCCTCGTGGGAAAGCCTCGAGGGACAGCCTCGAGGGAAAACCACAGATCCCTTGATCCACGTGACAGGAAGCGTGACACTACTGCTGCAGCTCGGGAGGAAAGCGCACGTGCATGCCCCCACTCGAGACGAGGCCTGACTCCCCTGGGGAGACTCAGAAGCACCCCAAGATCCAAGGCAACACTGGAGAGGAATCCTCAGGTTCGGGACCCGACTCCACACAAGGACTGAGGCCCCGGCATGGACAGGAGAGGAATCCCGAGAGGTCCCCTAGCAACTCGCATGGGGACTGGCCTTTCCTGAGGCCACCAGAGCGGGTCCCTGAGGTCCCCGTCGTAACTCGAGAAGACCTGCGCAACTCGAGAAAATCCAGGAGGTTCTCCCCTCCAGGCGAGATGAGGCCCATTTCCGTTGAGGCGTATCGAGGCTGATCACACATCACTTCTGGAACTTCAAAAGGGTCCTTCACACCCTTGGTGCAAATCAAGAAGTTCCCAGACATACCCGTCTCCACTCGAGAGGAATCACGAGGGTCCCGCCCACATCCAGAGGAGCGCCGTTTCCACCTCGTAGCTCGAGATGAGGGAATCTTTCCCTGCTTCGTCGGGAAAGAGTTCCCGGCCTTCCCGTCGCAGCTTAAGAGGAGGCCCTCTCAACAGGACCGGCGAGAGGAACTCCAGGGTCGTGCCACCATTCCACGAGTCCCCCAGATATCTCAGTCCATTCCAGAGGAAACTCTTTTCCCTTCACCGGCTTGTCTTTCAAACCGAGGATCGACTCACACCATGTGGCACGTGGCACAGCCCTGTGGGAAATCCTCGAGGGACAGCCTCGAGGGAAAGCCACAGATCCCTTGATCCACGTGACAGGAAGCGTGACACTACTGCTGCAGCTCGGGAGGAAATTGCACGTGCATGCCCCGACTCGAGACGAGGCCTGACTCCCCTGGGGAGACTCACAAACACCCCAAGATCCATGGCAACACTGGAGAGGAATCCTCAGGTCCCGGCCCCGACTCCACACAAGGACTGAGGCCCTGGCATGAACGGGAGAGGAATCCCGAGAGGTCCCCTAGCAACTCGCATGGGGACTGGCCTTTCCTGAGGCCACCAGAGCGGGTCCCTGAGGTCCCCGTCGTAACTCGAGAAGACCTGCCGCACCTCGAGAAAATCCAGGAGGTTCTCCCCTCCAGGCGAGATGAGGCCCATTTCCGCTGAGGCGTCTCGAGGCTGATCACACCTCACCTCTGGAACTTCGAAAGGGTCCTTCACGTCCTTGGTGCAAATCAAGAAGTTCCCCGACATACCCGTCTCCTCTCGAGAAGAAACACGAGGGTTCCGCCCACATCCAGAGGAGCCCCGTTTCCGCCTCGTAGCTCGAGATGAGGGATCCTTTCCCTGCTTCGTCGGGAAAGAGTTCCCGGCGTTCCCGTCGCCTCTCAAGAGGAGGCCCTCTCAACAGGAGCGGCGAGAGGAACTCCAGGGTCGTGCCACCATTCCAATAGTCCCCCAGATGTCTCAGTCCATACCAGAGGAACCTCTTTTCTCTACACCGCCTCTTCTTTCACGCCGAGGTACGATTCACACCAAGGTGGCACGTGGCACAGCCCTGTGGGAAAGCCTCGTGGGAAAGCCTCGAGGGACAGCCTCGAGGGAAAGCCACAGATCCCTTGATCCACGTGACAGGAAGCGTGACACTACTGCTGCAGCTCGGGAGGGAAGCGCACGTGCATGCCCCCACTCGCGACGAGGCCTGACTCCCCTGGGGAGACTCAGAAGCTCCCCAAGATCCATGGCAACACTGGAGAGGAATCCTCAGGTTCCGGCCCCGACTCCACACAAGGACTGAGGCCCCGGCATGGATGGGAGAGGAATCCCGAGTGGTCCCCTAGCAACTCGCATGGGGACTGGCCTTTCCTGAGGCCACCAGAGCGGGTCCCTGAGGTCCCCGTCGTAACTCGAGAAGACCTGCTGCAACTCGAGAAAATCCAGGAGGTTCTCCCCTCCAGGCGAGATGAGGCCCATTTCCGCTGAGGCGTCTCGAGGCTGATCACACCTCACCTCTGGAACTTCGAAAGGGTCCTTCACACCCTTGGTGCAAATCAAGCAATTCCCCGACATACCCGTCTCCACTCGAGAGGAAACACGAGGGTCCCGCCCACATCCAGAGGAGCCCCGTTTCCGCCTCGTAGCTCGAGATGAGGGATCCTTTCCCTGCTTCGTCGGGAAAGAGTTCCCGGCGTTCCCGTCGCATCTCAAGAGGAGGCCCTCTGAACAGGAGCCGCGAGAGGAACTCCATGGTCGTGCCAGCATTCCAAGAGTCCCCCAGATGTCTCAGTCCATTCCAGAGGAACCTCTTTTCCCTACACCGGCTCGTCTTTCACGCCGAGGTACGACTCACACCAAGGTGGCACGTGGCACAGCCCTGTGGGAAAGCCTCGTGGGAAAGCCTCGAGGGACAGCCTCGAGGGAAAACCACAGATCCCTTGATCCACGTGACAGGAAGCGTGACACTACTGCTGCAGCTCGGGAGGAAAGCGCACGTGCATGCCCCCACACGAGACGAGGCCTGACTCCCCTGGGGAGACTCAGAAGCACCCCAAGATCCAAGGCAACACTGGAGAGGAATCCTCAGGTTCGGGACCCGACTCCACACAAGGACTGAGGCACCGGCATGGACGGGAGAGGAATCCCGAGAGGTCCCCTAGCAACTCGCATGGGGACTGGCCTTTCCTGAGGCCACCAGAGCGGGTCCCTGAGGTCCCCGTCGTAACTCGAGAAGACCTGCGCAACTCGAGAAAATCCAGGAGGTTCTCCCCTCCAGGCGAGATGAGGCCCATTTCCGTTGAGGCGTCTCGAGGCTGATCACACATCACTTCTGGAACTTCAAAAGGGTCCTTCACACCCTTGGTGCAAATCAAGAAGTTCCCAGACATACCCGTCTCCACTCGAGAGGAATCACGAGGGTCCCGCCCACATCCAGAGGAGCGCCGTTTCCACCTCGTAGCTCGAGATGAGGGAATCTTTCCCTGCTTCGTCGGGAAAGAGTTCCCGGCCTTCCCGTCGCAGCTCAAGAGGAGGCCCTCTCAACAGGAGCGGCGAGAGGAACTCCAGGGTCGTGCCACCATTCCAAGAGTCCCCCAGATATCTCAGTCCATTCCAGAGGAAACTCTTTTCCCTTCACCGGCTTGTCTTTCAAACCGAGGATCGACTTACACCATGTGGCACGTGGCACAGCCCTGTGGGAAATCCTCGAGGGACAGCCTCGAGGGAAAGCCACAGATCCCTTGATCCACGTGACAGGAAGCGTGACACTACTGCTGCAGCTCGGGAGGAAATTGCACGTGCATGCCCGGACTCGAGACGAGGCCTGACTCCCCTGGGGAGACTCAGAAGCACCCCAAGATCCATGGCAACACTGGAGAGGAATCCTCAGGTTCCGGCCCCGACTCCACACAAGGACTGAGGCCCCGGCATGAACGGGAGAGGAATCCCGAGAGGTCCCCTAGCAACTCGCATGGGGACTGGCCTTTCCTGAGGCCACCAGAGCGGGTCCCTGAGGTCCCCGTCGTAACTCGAGAAGACCTGCCGCACCTCGAGAAAATCCAGGAGGTTCTCCCCTCCAGGCGAGATGAGGCCCATTTCCGCTGAGGCGTCTCGAGGCTGATCACACCTCACCTCTGGAACTTCGAAAGGGTCCTTCACACCCTTGGTGCAAATCAAGAAGTTCCCCGACATACCCGTCTCCTCTCGAGAAGAAACACGAGGGTTCCGCCCACATCCAGAGGAGCCCCGTTTACGCCTCGTAGCTCGAGATGAGGGATCCTTTCCCTGCTTCGTCGGGAAAGAGTTCCCGGCGTTCCCGTCGCCTCTCAAGAGGAGGCCCTCTGTACAGGAGCGGCGAGAGGAACTCCAGGGTCGTGCCACCATTCCAAGAGTCCCCCAGATGTCTCAGTCCATACCAGAGGAACCTCTTTTCTCTACACCGCCTCTTCTTTCACGCCGAGGTACGATTCACACCAAGGTGGCACGTGGCACAGCCCTGTGGGAAAGCCTCGTGGGAAAGCCTCGAGGGACAGCCTCGAGGGAAAGCCACAGATCCCTTGATCCACGTGACAGGAAGCGTGACACTACTGCTGCAGCTCGGGAGGGAAGCGCACGTGCATGCCCCCACTCGAGACGAGGCCTGACTCCCCTGGGGAGACTCAGAAGCACACCAAGATCCATGGCAACACTGGAGAGGAATCTTCAGGTTCCAGCCCCGAATCCACACAAGGACTGAGGCCCCGGCATGGACGGGAGAGGAATCCCGAGAGGTACCCTAGCAACTCGCATGGGGACTGGCCTTTCCTGAGGCCACCAGAGCGGGTCCCTGAGGTCCCCGTCGTAACTCGAGAAGACCTGCCGCAACTCGAGAAAATCCAGGAGGTTCTCCCCTCCAGGCGAGATGAGGCCAATTTCCGCTGAGGCGTCTCGAGGCTGATCACACCTCCCCTCTGGAACTTCGAAAGGGTCCTTCACACCCTTGGTGCTAATCAAGAAGTTCCCCGACATACCCGTCTCCACTCGAGAGGAAACACGAGGGTCCCGCCCACATCCAGAGGAGCCCCGTTTCCGCCTCGTAGCTCGAGATGAGGGATCCTTTCCCTGCTTCGTCGGGAAAGAGTTCCCGGCGTTCCCGTCGCATCTCAAGAGGAGGCCCTCTGAACAGGAGCGGCGAGAGGAACTCCATGGTCGTGCCAGCATTCCAAGAGTCCCCCAGATGTCTCAGTCCATTCCAGAGGAACCTCTTTTCCCTACACCGGCTCGTCTTTCACGCCGAGGTACGACTCACACCAAGGTGGCACGTGGCACAGCCTCGTGGGAAAGCCTCGAGGGACAGCCTCGAAGGAAAGCCACAGATCCCTTGATCCACGTGACAGGAAGCGTGACACTACTGCTGCAACTCAGGAGGAAAGCGCACGTGCATGCCCCCATTCGAGACGAGGCCTGACTCCCCTGGGGAGACTCAGAAGCACCCCAAGATCCATGGCAACACTGGAGAGGAATCCTCAGGTTCCGGCCCCGACTCCACACAAGGACTGAGGCCCCGGCATGGACGGGAGAGGAATCCCGAGAGGTCCCCCAGCAACTCGCATGGGGACTGGACTTTCCTGAGGCCACCAGAGTGGGTCCCTGAGGTCCCCGTCGTAACTCGAGAAGACCTGCTGCAACTCGAGAAAATCCAGGAGGTTCTCCCCTCCAGGTGAGTTGAGGCCCATTTACGCTGAGGCGTCTCGAGGCTGATCACACCTCACCTCTGGAACTTTGAATGGGTCCTTCACACCCGTGGTGCAAATCAAGAAATTCCCCGACATCCCCGTCTCCACTCGAGAGGAATCACGGGGGTCCCGCCCACATCCAGAGGAGCCCCGTTTCTGCCTCGTAGCTCGAGATGAAGGATCCTTTCCCTGCTTCGTCGGGAAAGAGTTCCCGGCGTTCCCGTCGCATCTCAAGAGGAGGCCCTCTCAACAGGAACGGCGAGAGGAACTCCAGGGTCGTGCCACCATTCCACGAGTACCCCATATGTCTCAGTCCATTCCAGAGGAACCTCTCTTCCCTTCACCGGCTCGTCTTTCACGCCAAGGATCGACTCACACCAAGGTGGCACGTGGCACAGCCCTGTGGGAAACCCTCGTGGGAAAGCCTCGAGGGACAGCCTTGAGGGAAAACCACAGATCCCTTGATCCACGTGACAGGAAGCGTGACACTACTGCTGCAGCTCGGGAGGAAAGCGCACGTGCATGCCCCCACTCGAGACGAGGCCTGACTCCCCTGGGGAGACTCAGAAGCACCCCTAGATCCATGGCAACACTGGAGAGGAATCCTCAGGTTCCGGACCCGACTCCACACAAGGACTGAGGCCCCGGCATGAACGGGAGAGGAATCCCGAGAGGTCCCCTAGCAACTCGCATGGGGACAGGCCTTTCCTGAGGCCACCAGAGCGGGTCCCTGAGGTCCCCGTCGTAACTCGAGAAGACCTGCCGCACCTCGAGAAAATCCAGGAGGTTCTCCCCTCCAGGCGAGATGAGGCCCATTTCCGCTGAGGCGTCTCGAGGCTGATCACACCTCACCTCTGGAACTTCGAAAGGGTCTTTCACACCCTTGGTGCTAATCAAGAAGTTCCCCGACATACCCGTCTCCACTCGAGAGGAAACACGAGGGTCCCGCCCACATCCAGAGGAGCCCCGTTTCCGCCTCGTAGCTCGAGATGAGGGATCCTTTCCCTGCTTCGTCGGGAAAGAGTTCCCGGCGTTCCCGTCGCATCTCAAGAGGAGGCCCTCTGAACAGGAGCGGCGAGAGGAACTCCAGTGTCGTGCCACCATTCCACGAGTACCCCATATGTCTCAGTCCATTCCAGAGGAACCTCTCTTCCCTTCACCGGCTCGTCTTTCACGCCGAGGATCGACTCACACCAAGGGGGCACGTGGCACAGCCCTGTGGGAAAGCCTCGTGGGAAAGCCTCGAGGGACAGCCTTGAGGGAAAACCACAGATCCCTTGATCCACGTGACAGGAGGCGTGACACTACTGCTGCAGCTCGGGAGGAAAGCGCACGTGCATGCCCCCACTCGAGACGAGGCCTGACTCCCCTGGGGAGACTCAGAAGCACCCCTAGATCCATGGCAACACTGGAGAAGAATCCTCAGGTTCCGGCCCCGACTCCACACAAGGACTGAGGCCCCGGCATGGACGGGAGAGGAATCCCGAGAGGTACCCTAGCAACTCGCATGGGGACTGGCCTTTCCTGAGGCCACCAGAGCGGGTCCCTGAGGTCCCCGTCGTAACTCGAGAAGACCTGCCGCAACTCGAGAAAATCCAGGAGTTTCTCCCCTCCAGGCGAGATGAGGCCAATTTCCGCTGAGGCGTCTCGAGGCTGATCACACCTCCCCTCTGGAACTTCGAAAGGGTCCTTCACACCCTTGGTGCTAATCAAGAAGTTCCCCGACATACCCATCTCCACTCGAGAGGAAACACGAGGGTCCCGCCCACATCCAGAGGAGCCCCGTTTCCGCCTCGTAGCTCGAGATGAGGGATCCTTTCCCTGCTTCGTCGGGAAAGAGTTCCCGGCGTTCCCGTCGCATCTCAAGAGGAGGCCCTCTGAACAGGAGCGGCGAGAGGAACTCCATGGTCGTGCCAGCATTCCAAGAGTCCCCCAGATGTCTCAGTCCATTCCAGAGGAACCTCTTTTCCCTACACCGGCTCGTCTTTCACGCCGAGGTACGACTCACACCAAGGTGGCACGTGGCACAGCCTCGTGGGAAAGCCTCGAGGGACAGCCTCGAAGGAAAGCCACAGATCCCTTGATCCACGTGACAGGAAGCGTGACACTACTGCTGCAACTCAGGAGGAAAGCGCACGTGCATGCCCCCATTCGAGACGAGGCCTGACTCCCCTGGGGAGACTCAGAAGCACCCCAAGATCCATGGCAACACTGGAGAGGAATCCTCAGGTTCCGGCCCCGACTCCACACAAGGACTGAGGCCCCGGCATGGACGGGAGAGGAATCCCGAGAGGTCCCCCAGCAACTCGCATGGGGACTGGACTTTCCTGAGGCCACCAGAGTGGGTCCCTGAGGTCCCCGTCGTAACTCGAGAAGACCTGCCGCAACTCGAGAAAATCCAGGAGGTTCTCCCCTCCAGGTGAGTTGAGGCCCATTTACGCTGAGGCGTCTCGAGGCTGATCACACCTCACCTCTGGAACTTTGAATGGGTCCTTCACACCCGTGGTGCAAATCAAGAAATTCCCCGACATCCCCGTCTCCACTCGAGAGGAATCACGGGGGTCCCGCCCACATCCAGAGGAGCCCCGTTTCTGCCTCGTAGCTCGAGATGAAGGATCCTTTCCCTGCTTCGTCGGGAAAGAGTTCCCGGCGTTCCCGTCGCATCTCAAGAGGAGGCCCTCTCAACAGGAACGGCGAGAGGAACTCCAGGGTCGTGCCACCATTCCACGAGTACCCTATATGTCTCAGTCCATTCCAGAGGAACCTCTCTTCCCTTCACCGGCTCGTCTTTCACGCCAAGGATCGACTCACACCAAGGTGGCACGTGGCACAGCCCTGTGGGAAACCCTCGTGGGAAAGCCTCGAGGGACAGCCTTGAGGGAAAACCACAGATCCCTTGATCCACGTGACAGGAAGCGTGACACTACTGCTGCAGCTCGGGAGGAAAGCGCACGTGCATGCCCCCACTCGAGACGAGGCCTGACTCCCCTGGGGAGACTCAGAAGCACCCCTAGATCCATGGCAACACTGGAGAGGAATCCTCAGGTTCCGGACCCGACTCCACACAAGGACTGAGGCCCCGGCATGAACGGGAGAGGAATCCCGAGAGGTCCCCTAGCAACTCGCATGGGGACAGGCCTTTCCTGAGGCCACCAGAGCGGGTCCCTGAGGTCCCCGTCGTAACTCGAGAAGACCTGCCGCACCTCGAGAAAATCCAGGAGGTTCTCCCCTCCAGGCGAGATGAGGCCCATTTCCGCTGAGGCGTCTCGAGGCTGATCACACCTCACCTCTGGAACTTCGAAAGGGTCTTTCACACCCTTGGTGCTAATCAAGAAGTTCCCCGACATACCCGTCTCCACTCGAGAGGAAACACGAGGGTCCCGCCCACATCCAGAGGAGCCCCGTTTCCGCCTCGTAGCTCGAGATGAGGGATCCTTTCCCTGCTTCGTCGGGAAAGAGTTCCCGGCGTTCCCGTCGCATCTCAAGAGGAGGCCCTCTGAACAGGAGCGGCGAGAGGAACTCCAGGGTCGTGCCACCATTCCACGAGTACCCCATATGTCTCAGTCCATTCCAGAGGAACCTCTCTTCCCTTCACCGGCTCGTCTTTCACGCCGAGGATCGACTCACACCAAGGGGGCACGTGGCACAGCCCTGTGGGAAAGCCTCGTGGGAAAGCCTCGAGGGACAGCCTTGAGGGAAAACCACAGATCCCTTGATCCACGTGACAGGAGGCGTGACACTACTGCTGCAGCTCGGGAGGAAAGCGCACGTGCATGCCCCCACTCGAGACGAGGCCTGACTCCCCTGGGGAGACTCAGAAGCACCCCTAGATCCATGGCAACACTGGAGAAGAATCCTCAGGTTCCGGCCCCGACTCCACACAAGGACTGAGGCCCCGGCATGGACGGGAGAGGAATCCCGAGAGGTCCCCTAGCAACTCGCATGGGGACTGGCCTTTCCTGAGGCCACCAGAGCGGGTCCCTGAGGTCCCCGTCGTAACTCGAGAAGACCTGCCGCAACTCGAGAAAATCCAGGAGGTTCTCCCCTCCAGGCGAGATGATGCCCATTTTCGATGAGGCGTCTCGAGGCTAATCACACTTCCCCTCTGGAACTTCGAAAGGGTCCTTCACACCCTTGGTGCAAATCAAGAAGTTCCCCGACATACCCGTCTCCACTCGAGAGGAATCACGAGGGTCCCGACCACATCCAGAGGAGCCCCGTTTCCGCCTCGTAGCTCGAGATGAGGGACCCTTTCCCTGCTTCGTCGGGAAAGAGTTCCCGGCCTTCCCGTCGCATCTCAAGAGGAGGCCCTCTCAACAGGAACGGCGAGAGGAACTCCAGGGTCGTGCCACCATTCCAAGAGTCCCCCAGATGTCTCAGTCCATACCAGAGGAACCTCTTTTCCCTACACCGGCTCGTCTTTCACGCCGAGGTACAACTCACACCATGGTGGCACGTGGCACAGCCCTGTGGGAAAGCCTCGTGGGAAAGCCTCGAGGGACAGCCTCGAGGGAAAGCCACAGATCCCTTGATCCACGTGACAGGAAGCGTGACACTACTGCTGCAACTCAGGAGGAAAGCGCACGTGCATGCCCCCATTCGAGACGAGGCCTGACTCCCCTGGGGAGACTCAGAAGCACCCCAAGATCCATGGCAACACTGGAGAGGAATCCTCAGGTTCCGGCCCCGACTCCACACAAGGACTGAGGCCCCGGCATGGACGGGAGAGGAATCCCGAGAGGTCCCCCAGCAACTCGCATGGGGACTGGACTTTCCTGAGGCCACCAGAGTGGGTCCCTGAGGTCCCCGTCGTAACTCGAGAAGACCTGCCGCAACTCGAGAAAATCCAGGAGGTTCTCCCCTCCAGGCGAGATGAGGCTCCTTTCCGCTGAGGCGTCTCGAGGCTGATCACACCTCCCCTCTGGAACTTCGAAAGGGTCTTTCACACCCTTGGTGCTAATCAAGAAGTTCCCCGACATACCCGTCTCCACTGGAGAGGAAACACGAGGGTCCCGCCCACATCCAGAGGAGCCCCGTTTCCGCCTCGTAGCTCGAGATGAGGGATCCTTTCCCTGCTTCGTCGGGAAAGAGTTCCCGGCGTTCCCGTCGCATCTCAAGAGGAGGCCCTCTGAACAGGAGCGGCGAGAGGAACTCCATGGTCGTGCCAGCATTCCAAGAGTCCCCCAGATGTCTCAGTCCATTCCAGAGGAACCTCTTTTCCCTACACCGGCTCGTCTTTCACGCCGAGGTACGACTCACACCAAGGTGGCACGTGGCACAGCCTCGTGGGAAAGCCTCGAGGGACAGCCTCGAGGGAAAGCCACAGATCCCTTGATCCACGTGACAGGAAGTGTGACACTACTGCTGCAACTCAGGAGGAAAGCGCACGTGCATGCCCCCATTCGAGACGAGGCCTGACTCCCCTGGGGAGACTCAGAAGCACCCCAAGATCCATGGCAACACTGGAGAGGAATCCTCAGGTTCCGGCCCCGACTCCACACAAGGACTGAGGCCCCGGCATGGACGGGAGAGGAATCCCGAGAGGTCCCCCAGCAACTCGCATGGGGACTGGACTTTCCTGAGGCCACCAGAGTGGGTCCCTGAGGTCCCCGTCGTAACTCGAGAAGACCTGCCGCAACTCGAGAAAATCCAGGAGGTTCTCCCCTCCAGGTGAGTTGAGGCCCATTTACGCTGAGGCGTCTCGAGGCTGATCACACCTCACCTCTGGAACTTTGAATGGGTCCTTCACACCCGTGGTGCAAATCAAGAAATTCCCCGACATCCCCGTCTCCACTCGAGAGGAATCACGGGGGTCCCGCCCACATCCAGAGGAGCCCCGTTTCTGCCTCGTAGCTCGAGATGAAGGATCCTTTCCCTGCTTCGTCGGGAAAGAGTTCCTGGCGTTCCCGTCGCATCTCAAGAGGAGGCCCTCTCAACAGGAACGGCGAGAGGAACTCCAGGGTCGTGCCACCATTCCACGAGTACCCCATATGTCTCAGTCCATTCCAGAGGAACCTCTCTTCCCTTCACCGGCTCGTCTTTCACGCCAAGGATCGACTCACACCAAGGTGGCACGTGGCACAGCCCTGTGGGAAACCCTCGTGGGAAAGCCTCGAGGGACAGCCTTGAGGGAAAACCACAGATCCCTTGATCCACGTGACAGGAAGCGTGACACTACTGCTGCAGCTCGGGAGGAAAGCGCACGTGCATGCCCCCACTCGAGACGAGGCCTGACTCCCCTGGGGAGACTCAGAAGCACCCCTAGATCCATGGCAACACTGGAGAGGAATCCTCAGGTTCCGGACCCGACTCCAAACAAGGACTGAGGCCCCGGCATGAACGGGAGAGGAATCCCGAGAGGTCCCCTAGCAACTCGCATGGGGACTGGCCTTTCCTGAGGCCACCAGAGCGGGTCCCTGAGGTCCCCGTCGTAACTCGAGAAGACCTGCCGCAACTCGAGAAAATCCAGGAGGTTCTCCCCTCCAGGCGAGATGAGGCCCATTTCCGCTGAGGCGTCTCGAGGCTGATCACACCTCACTTCTGGAACTTCGAAAGGGTCCTTCACACCCTTGGTGCAAATCAAGAAGTTCCCCGACATACCCGTCTCCTCTCGAGAAGAAACACGAGGGTTCCGCCCACATCCAGAGGAGTCCCGTTTCCGCCTCGTAGCTCGAGATGAGGGATCCTTTCCCTGCTTCGTCGGGAAAGAGTTCCCGGCGTTCCCGTCGCCTCTCAAGAGGAGGCCCTCTCAACAGGAGCGGCGAGAGGAATTCCAGGGTCGTGCCACCATTCCAAGAGTCGCCCAGATGTCTCAGTCCATACCAGAGTAACCTCTTTTCTCTACACCGCCACTTCTTTCACGCCGAGGTACGATTCACACCAAGGTGGCACGTGGCACAGCCCTGTGGGAAAGCCTCGTGGGAAAGCCTCGAGGGACAGCCTCGAGGGAAAGCCACAAATCCCTTGATCCACGTGACAGGAATCGTGACACTACTGCTGCAGCTCGGGAGGAAAGCGCACGTGCATGCCCCCACTCGAGACGAGGCCTGACTCCCCTGGGGAGACTCAGAAGCACCCCTAGATCCATGGCAACACTGGAGAGGAATCCTCAGGTTCCGGCCCCGACTCCACACAAGGGCTGAGGCCCCGGCATGGACGGGAGAGGTATCCCGAGAGGTCCCCTAGCAACTCGCATGGGGACTGGCCTTTCCTGAGGCCACCAGAGCGGGTCCCTGAGGTCCCCGTCGTAACTCGAGAAGACCTGCCGCAACTCGAGAAAATCCAGGAGGTTCTCCCCTCCAGGCGAGATGAGGTCCATTTCCACTGAGGCCTCTCGAGGCTGTTCACACCTCCCCTCTGGAACTTCGAAAGGGTCCTTCACACCCTTGGTGCAAATCAAGAAGTTCCCCGACATACACGTCTCGACTCGAGAATAAACACGAGGGTCCCGACCACATCCAGAGGAGCCCCGTTTCCGCCTCGTAGCTCGAGATGAGAGATCCTTTCGCTGCTTCGTCGGGAAAGAGTTCCCGGCGTTCCCGTCGCATCTCAAGAGGAGGCCCTCTCAACAGGAACTGCGAGAGGAACTCCAGGGTCGTGCCACCATTCCAAGAGTCCCCCAGATGTCTCAGCCCATTCCACAGGAACCTCTTTTCCCTTCACCGGCTCGTCTTTCACGCCGAGGATCGACTGACACCAAGTTGGCACGTGGCACAGCCCTGTGGGAAAGCCTCGTGGGAAAGCCTCGAGGGACAGCCTCGAGGGAAAGCCACAGATCCCTTGATCCACGTGACAGGAAGCGTGACACTACTGCTGCAGCTCGGGAGGGAAGCGCACGTGCATGCCCCCACTCGAGACGAGGCCTGACTCCCCTGGGGAGACTCAGAAGCACACCAAGATCCATGGCAACACTGGAGAGGAATCTTCAGGTTCCAGCCCCGACTCCACACAAGGACTGAGGCCCCGGCATGGACGGGAGAGGAATCCCGAGAGCTACCCTAGCAACTCGCATGGGGACTGGCCTTTCCTGAGGCCACCAGAGCGGGTCCCTGAGGTCCCCGTCGTAACTCGAGAAGACCTGCCGCAACTCGAGAAAATCCAGGAGGTTCTCCCCTCCATGCGAGATGAGGCCAATTTCCGCTGAGGCGTCTCGAGGCTGATCACACCTCCCCTCTGGAACTTCGAAAGGGTCCTTCACACCCTTGGTGCTAATCAAGAAGTTCCCCGACATACCCGTCTTCACTCGAGAGGAAACACGAGGGTCCCGCCCACATCCAGAGGAGCCCCGTTTCAGCCTCGTAGCTCGAGATGAGGGATCCTTTCCCTGCTTCGTCGGGAAAGAGTTCCCGGCGTTCCCGTCGCATCTCAAGAGGAGGCCCTCTCAACAGGAGCGGCGAGAGGAACTCCATGGTCGTGCCAGCATTCCAAGAGTCCCCCAGATGTCTCAGTCCATTCCAGAGGAACCTCTTTTCCCTTCACAGGCTCGTCTTTCACGCCGAGGATCGACTCACAACAAGGTGGCAGGTGGCACAGCCCTGTGGAAAAGCCTCGTGGGAAAACCTCGAGGGACAGCCTCGAGGGAAAACCACAGATCCCTTGATCCACGTGACAGGAAGCGTGACACTACTGCTGCAGCTCGGGAGGAAAGCACACGTGCATGCCCCACTCGAGACGAGGCCTGACTCCCCTGGGGAGACTCAGAAGCACACCAAGATCCAAGGCAACACTGGAGAGGAATCCTCAGGTTGGGGCCCCGACCCCACACAAGGACTGAGGCCCCGGCATGGACGGGAGAGGAATCCCGAGAGGTCCCCTAGTAACTCGCATGGGGACTGGCCTTTCCTGAGGCCACCAGAGCGGGTCCCTGAGGTCCCCGTCGTAACTCGAGAAGACATGCCGCAACTCGAGAAAATCCAGGAGGTTCTCCCCTCCAGGTGAGTTGAGGCCCGTTTACGCTGACGCGTCTCGAGGCTGATCACACCTCACCTCTGGAACTTTGAATGGGTCCTTCACACCCGTGGTGCAAATCAAGAAGTTCCCCGACATCCCCGTCTCCACTCGAGAGGAATCACGGGGGTCCCGCCCACATCCAGAGGAGCCCCGTTTCCGCCTCTTAGCTCGAGATGAGGGATCCTTTCCCTGCTTCGTCGGGAAAGAGTTCCCGGCGTTCCCGTCGCATCTCAAGAGGAGGCCCTCTCAACAGGAACGGCGAGAGGAACTCCAGGGTCGTGCCACCATTCCACGAGTACCCCATATGTCTCAGTCCATTCCAGAGGAACCTCTCTTCCCTTCACCGGCTCGTCTTTCACGCCAAGGATCGACTCACACCAAGGTGGCACGTGGCACAGCCCTGTGGGAAACCCTCGTGGGAAAGCCCCGAGGGACAGCCTTGAGGGAAAGCCACAGATCCCTTGATCCACGTGACAGGAAGCGTGACACTACTGCTGCAGCTCGGGAGGAAAGCGCACGTGCATGCCCCCACTCGAGACGAGGCCTGACTCCCCTGGGGAGACTCAGAAGCACCCCTAGATCCATGGCAACACTGGAGAGGAATCCTCAGGTTCCGGCCCCGAGTCCACACAAGGACTGAGGCCCCGGCATGGACGGGAGAGGAATCCCGAGAGGTCCCCTAGCAACTCGCATGGGGACTGGCCTTTCCTGAGGCCACCAGAGCGGGTCCCTTAGGTCCCCGTCGTAACTCGAGAAGACCTGCTGCAACTCGAGAAAATCCAGGAGGTTCTCCCCTCCAGGCGAGATGAGGCCCATTTCCGCTGAGGCGTCTCGAGGCTAATCACACTTCCCCTCTGGAACTTCGAAAGGGTCCTTCACACCCTTGGTGCAAATCAAGAAGTTCCCCGACATACCCGTCTCCACTCGAGAGGAATCACGAGGGTCCCGACCACATCCAGAGAAGCCCCGTTTCCGTCTCGTAGCTCGAGATGAGGGACCCTTTCCCTGCTTCGTCGGGAAAGAGTTCCCGGCCTTCCCGTCGCATCTCAAGAGGAGGCCCTCTCAACAGGAACGGCGAGAGGAACTCCAGGGTCGTGCCACCATTCCAAGAGTCCCCCAGATGTCTCAGTCCATACCAGAGGAACCTCTTTTCCCTACACCGGCTCGTCTTTCACGCCGAGGTAAGACTCACACCATGGTGGCACGTGGCACAGCCCTGTGGGAAAGCCTCGTGGGAAAGCCTCGAGGGACAGCCTCGAGGGAAAGCCACAGATCCCTTGATCCACGTGACAGGAAGCGTGGCACTACTGCTGCAACTCAGGAGGAAAGCGCACGTGCATGCCCCCATTAGAGACGAGGCCTGACTCCCCTGGGGAGACTCAGAAGCACCCCAAGATCCATGGCAACACTGGAGAGGAATCCTCAGGTCCCGGCCCCGAATCCACACAAGGACTGAGGCCCCGGCATGGACGGGAGAGGAATCCCGAGAGGTCCCCCAGCAACTCGCATGGGGACTGGCCTTTCCTGAGGCCACCAGAGCGGGTCCCTGAGGTCCCCATCATAACTCGAGAAGACCTGTCGCAACTCGAGAAAATCCAGGAGGTTCTCCCCTCCATGCGAGATGAGGCCCATTTCCGCTGAGGCGTCTCGAGGCTAATCACACTTCCCCTCTGGAACTTCGAAAGGGTCCTTCACACCCTTGTTGCAAATCAAGAAGTTCCCGACATACCCGTCTCCACTCGAGAGGAAACATGAGGGTCCCGACCACATCCAGAGGAGCCCCGTTTCCGCCTCGTAGCTCGAGATGAGGGACCCTTTCCCTGCTTCGTCGGGAAAGAGTTCCCGGCGTTCCCGTCACATCTCAAGAGAAGGCCCTCTCAACAGGAACGGCGAGAGGAACTCCAGGGTCGTGCCACCATTCCAAGAGTCCCCCAGATGTCTCAGTCCATACCAGAGGAACCTCTTTTCCCTACACCGGCTCGTCTTTCACGCCGAGGTACGACTCACACCATGGTGGCACGTGGCACAGCCCTGTGGGAAAGCCTCGTGGGAAAGCCTCGAGGGACAGCCTCGAGGGAAAGCCACAGATCCCTTGATCCACGTGACAGGAAGCGTGACACTACTGCTGCAACTCAGGAGGAAAGCGCACGTGCATGCCCCCATTAGAGACGAGGCCTGACTCCCCTGGGGAGACTCAGAAGCACCCCAAGATCCATGGCAACACTGGAGAGGAATCCTCAGGTTCCGGCCCCGACTCCACACAAGGACTGAGGCCCCGGCATGGACGGGAGAGGAATCCCGAGAGGTCCCCCAGCAACTCGCATGGGGACTGGACTTTCCTGAGGCCACCAGAGTGGGTCCCTGAGGTCCCCGTCGTAACTCGAGAAGACCTGCCGCAACTCGAGAAAATCCATGAGGTTCTCCCCTCCAGGCGAGATGAGGCCCCATTCCGCTGAGGCGTCTCGAGGCTGATCACACCTCCCCTCTGGAACTTCGAAAGGGTCTTTCACACCCTTGGTGCTAATCAAGAAGTTCCCCGACATACCCGTCTTCACTCGAGAGGAAACACGAGGGTCCCGCCCACATCCAGAGGAGCCCCGTTTCAGCCTCGTAGCTCGAGATGAGGGATCCTTTCCCTGCTTCGTCGGGAAAGAGTTCCCGGCGTTCCCGTCGCATCTCAAGAGGAGGCCCTCTCAACAGGAGCGGCGAGAGGAACTCCATGGTCGTGCCAGCATTCCAAGAGTCCCCCAGATGTCTCAGTCCATTCCAGAGGAACCTCTTTTCCCTTCACAGGCTCGTCTTTCACGCCGAGGATCGACTCACAACAAGGTGGCACGTGGCACAGCCCTGTGGAAAAGCCTCGTGGGAAAACCTCGAGGGACAGCCTCGAGGGAAAACCACAGATCCCTTGATCCACGTGACAGGAAGCGTGACACTACTGCTGCAGCTCGGGAGGAAAGCACACGTGCATGCCCCACTCGAGACGAGGCCTGACTCCCCTGGGGAGACTCAGAAGCACACCAAGATCCAAGGCAACACTGGAGAGGAATCCTCAGGTTGGGGCCCCGACCCCACACAAGGACTGAGGCCCCGGCATGGACGGGAGAGGAATCCCGAGAGGTCCCCTAGCAACTCGCATGGGGACTGGCCTTTCCTGAGGCCACCAGAGCGGGTCCCTGAGGTCCCCGTCGTAACTCGAGAAGACATGCCGCAACTCGAGAAAATCCAGGAGGTTCTCCCCTCCAGGTGAGTTGAGGCCCGTTTACGCTGACGCGTCTCGAGGCTGATCACACCTCACCTCTGGAACTTTGAATGGGTCCTTCACACCCTTGGTGCAAATCAAGAAGTTCCCCGACATCCCCGTCTCCACTCGAGAGGAATCACGGGGGTCCCGCCCACATCCAGAGGAGCCCCGTTTCCGCCTCTTAGCTCGAGATGAGGGATCCTTTCCCTGCTTCGTCGGGAAAGAGTTCCCGGCGTTCCCGTCGCATCTCAAGAGGAGGCCCTCTCAACAGGAACGGCGAGAGGAACTCCAGGGTCGTGCCACCATTCCACGAGTACCCCATATGTCTCAGTCCATTCCAGAGGAACCTCTCTTCCCTTCACCGGCTCGTCTTTCACGCCAAGGATCGACTCACACCAAGGTGGCACGTGGCACAGCCCTGTGGGAAACCCTCGTGGGAAAGCCCCGAGGGACAGCCTTGAGGGAAAGCCACAGATCCCTTGATCCACGTGACAGGAAGCGTGACACTACTGCTGCAGCTCGGGAGGAAAGCGCACGTGCATGCCCCCACTCGAGACGAGGCCTGACTCCCCTGGGGAGACTCAGAAGCACCCCTAGATCCATGGCAACACTGGAGAGGAATCCTCAGGTTCCGGCCCCGACTCCACACAAGGACTGAGGCCCCGGCATGGACGGGAGAGGAATCCCGAGAGGTCCCCTAGCAACTCGCATGGGGACTGGCCTTTCCTGAGGCCACCAGAGCGGGTCCCTTAGGTCCCCGTCGTAACTCGAGAAGACCTGCTGCAACTCGAGAAAATCCAGGAGGTTCTCCCCTCCAGGCGAGATGAGGCCCATTTCCGCTGAGGCGTCTCGAGGCTAATCACACTTCCCCTCTGGAACTTCGAAAGGGTCCTTCACACCCTTGGTGCAAATCAAGAAGTTCCCCGACATACCCGTCTCCACTCGAGAGGAATCACGAGGGTCCCGACCACATCCAGAGAAGCCCCGTTTCCGTCTCGTAGCTCGAGATGAGGGACCCTTTCCCTGCTTCGTCGGGAAAGAGTTCCCGGCCTTCCCGTCGCATCTCAAGAGGAGGCCCTCTCAACAGGAACGGCGAGAGGAACTCCAGGGTCGTGCCACCATTCCAAGAGTCCCCCAGATGTCTCAGTCCATACCAGAGGAACCTCTTTTCCCTACACCGGCTCGTCTTTCACGCCGAGGTAAGACTCACACCATGGTGGCACGTGGCACAGCCCTGTGGGAAAGCCTCGTGGGAAAGCCTCGAGGGACAGCCTCGAGGGAAAGCCACAGATCCCTTGATCCACGTGACAGGAAGCGTGGCACTACTGCTGCAACTCAGGAGGAAAGCGCACGTGCATGCCCCCATTAGAGACGAGGCCTGACTCCCCTGGGGAGACTCAGAAGCACCCCAAGATCCATGGCAACACTGGAGAGGAATCCTCAGGTCCCGGCCCCGAATCCACACAAGGACTGAGGCCCCGGCATGGACGGGAGAGGAATCCCGAGAGGTCCCCCAGCAACTCGCATGGGGACTGGCCTTTCCTGAGGCCACCAGAGCGGGTCCCTGAGGTCCCCATCATAACTCGAGAAGACCTGTCGCAACTCGAGAAAATCCAGGAGGTTCTCCCCTCCATGCGAGATGAGGCCCATTTCCGCTGAGGCGTCTCGAGGCTAATCACACTTCCCCTCTGGAACTTCGAAAGGGTCCTTCACACCCTTGTTGCAAATCAAGAAGTTCCCGACATACCCGTCTCCACTCGAGAGGAAACACGAGGGTCCCGACCACATCCAGAGGAGCCCCGTTTCCGCCTCGTAGCTCGAGATGAGGGACCCTTTCCCTGCTTCGTCGGGAAAGAGTTCCCGGCGTTCCCGTCACATCTCAAGAGAAGGCCCTCTCAACAGGAACGGCGAGAGGAACTCCAGGGTCGTGCCACCATTCCAAGAGTCCCCCAGATGTCTCAGTCCATACCAGAGGAACCTCTTTTCCCTACACCGGCTCGTCTTTCACGCCGAGGTACGACTCACACCATGGTGGCACGTGGCACAGCCCTGTGGGAAAGCCTCGTGGGAAAGCCTCGAGGGACAGCCTCGAGGGAAAGCCACAGATCCCTTGATCCACGTGACAGGAAGCGTGACACTACTGCTGCAACTCAGGAGGAAAGCGCACGTGCATGCCCCCATTAGAGACGAGGCCTGACTCCCCTGGGGAGACTCAGAAGCACCCCAAGATCCATGGCAACACTGGAGAGGAATCCTCAGGTTCCGGCCCCGACTCCACACAAGGACTGAGGCCCCGGCATGGACGGGAGAGGAATCCCGAGAGGTCCCCCAGCAACTCGCATGGGGACTGGACTTTCCTGAGGCCACCAGAGTGGGTCCCTGAGGTCCCCGTCGTAACTCGAGAAGACCTGCCGCAACTCGAGAAAATCCATGAGGTTCTCCCCTCCAGGCGAGATGAGGCCCCATTCCGCTGAGGCGTCTCGAGGCTGATCACACCTCCCCTCTGGAACTTCGAAAGGGTCTTTCACACCCTTGGTGCTAATC
This sequence comes from Budorcas taxicolor, assembly GCF_023091745.1. Taxonomy (NCBI): domain Eukaryota; kingdom Metazoa; phylum Chordata; class Mammalia; order Artiodactyla; family Bovidae; genus Budorcas; species Budorcas taxicolor. Next base: position 116,935 of record NC_068915.1, on the reverse strand, counting down.
AAGAAGTTCCCCGACATACCCGTCTCCACTCGAGAGGAAACACGAGGGTCCCGCCCACATCCAGAGGAGCCCCGTTTCCGCCTCGTAGCTCGAGATGAGGGATCCTTTCCCTGCTTCGTCGGGAAAGAGTTCCCGGCGTTCCCGTCGCATCTCAAGAGGAGGCCCTCTGAACAGGAGCGGCGAGAGGAACTCCATGGTCGTGCCAGCATTCCAAGAGTCCCCCAGATGTCTCAGTCCATTCCAGAGGAACCTCTTTTCCCTACACCGGCTCGTCTTTCACGCCGAGGTACGACTCACACCAAGGTGGCACGTGGCACAGCCTCGTGGGAAAGCCTCGAGGGACAGCCTCGAGGGAAAGCCACAGATCCCTTGATCCACGTGACAGGAAGTGTGACACTACTGCTGCAACTCAGGAGGAAAGCGCACGTGCATGCCCCCATTCGAGACGAGGCCTGACTCCCCTGGGGAGACTCAGAAGCACCCCAAGATCCATGGCAACACTGGAGAGGAATCCTCAGGTTCCGGCCCCGACTCCACACAAGGACTGAGGCCCTGGCATGGACGGGAGAGGAATCCCGAGAGGTCCCCCAGCAACTCGCATGGGGACTGGACTTTCCTGAGGCCACCAGAGTGGGTCCCTGAGGTCCCCGTCGTAACTCGAGAAGACCTGCCGCAACTCGAGAAAATCCAGGAGGTTCTCCCCTCCAGGTGAGTTGAGGCCCATTTACGCTGAGGCGTCTCGAGGCTGATCACACCTCACCTCTGGAACTTTGAATGGGTCCTTCACACCCGTGGTGCAAATCAAGAAATTCCCCGACATCCCCGTCTCCACTCGAGAGGAATCACGGGGGTCCCGCCCACATCCAGAGGAGCCCCGTTTCTGCCTCGTAGCTCGAGATGAAGGATCCTTTCCCTGCTTCGTCGGGAAAGAGTTCCCGGCGTTCCCGTCGCATCTCAAGAGGAGGCCCTCTCAACAGGAACGGCGAGAGGAACTCCAGGGTCGTGCCACCATTCCACGAGTACCCCATATGTCTCAGTCCATTCCAGAGGAACCTCTCTTCCCTTCACCGGCTCGTCTTTCACGCCAAGGATCGACTCACGCCAAGGTGGCACGTGGCACAGCCCTGTGGGAAACCCTCGTGGGAAAGCCTCGAGGGACAGCCTTGAGGGAAAACCACAGATCCCTTGATCCACGTGACAGGAAGCGTGACACTACTGCTGCAGCTCGGGAGGAAAGCGCACGTGCATGCCCCCACTCGAGACGAGGCCTGACTCCCCTGGGGAGACTCAGAAGCACCCCTAGATCCATGGCAACACTGGAGAGGAATCCTCAGGTTCCGGACCCGACTCCAAACAAGGACTGAGGCCCCGGCATGAACGGGAGAGGAATCCCGAGAGGTCCCCTAGCAACTCGCATGGGGACTGGCCTTTCCTGAGGCCACCAGAGCGGGTCCCTGAAGTCCCCGTCGTAACTCGAGAAGACCTGCCGCAACTCGAGAAAATCCAGGAGGTTCTCCCCTCCAGGCGAGATGAGGCCCATTTCCGCTGAGGCGTCTCGAGGCTGATCACACCTCACTTCTGGAACTTCGAAAGGGTCCTTCACACCCTTGGTGCAAATCAAGAAGTTCCCCGACATACCCGTCTCCTCTCGAGAAGAAACACGAGGGTTCCGCCCACATCCAGAGGAGTCCCGTTTCCGCCTCGTAGCTCGAGATGAGGGATCCTTTCCCTGCTTCGTCGGGAAAGAGTTCCCGGCGTTCCCGTCGCCTCTCAAGAGGAGGCCCTCTCAACAGGAGCGGCGAGAGGAATTCCAGGGTCGTGCCACCATTCCAAGAGTCCCCCAGATGTCTCAGTCCATACCAGAGTAACCTCTTTTCTCTACACCGCCACTTCTTTCACGCCGAGGTACGATTCACACCAAGGTGGCACGTGGCACAGCCCTGTGGGAAAGCCTCGTGGGAAAGCCTCGAGGGACAGCCTCGAGGGAAAGCCACAAATCCCTTGATCCACGTGACAGGAATCGTGACACTACTGCTGCAGCTCGGGAGGAAAGCGCACGTGCATGCCCCCACTCGAGACGAGGCCTGACTCCCCTGGGGAGACTCAGAAGCACCCCTAGATCCATGGCAACACTGGAGAGGAATCCTCAGGTTCCGGCCCCGACTCCACACAAGGGCTGAGGCCCCGGCATGGACGGGAGAGGTATCCCGAGAGGTCCCCTAGCAACTCGCATGGGGACTGGCCTTTCCTGAGGCCACCAGAGCGGGTCCCTGAGGTCCCCGTCGTAACTCGAGAAGACCTGCCGCAACTCGAGAAAATCCAGGAGGTTCTCCCCTCCAGGCGAGATGAGGCCCATTTCCACTGAGGCCTCTCGAGGCTGTTCACACCTCCCCTCTGGAACTTCGAAAGGGTCCTTCACACCCTTGGTGCAAATCAAGAAGTTCCCCGACATACACGTCTCGACTCGAGAATAAACACGAGGGTCCCGACCACATCCAGAGGAGCCCCGTTTCCGCCTCGTAGCTCGAGATGAGAGATCCTTTCGCTGCTTCGTCGGGAAAGAGTTCCCGGCGTTTCCGTCGCATCTCAAGAGGAGGCCCTCTCAACAGGAACTGCGAGAGGAACTCCAGGGTCGTGCCACCATTCCAAGAGTCCCCCAGATGTCTCAGCCCATTCCACAGGAAACTCTTTTCCCTTCACCGGCTCGTCTTTCCCGCCGAGGATCGACTGACACCAAGTTGGCACGTGGCACAGCCCTGTGGGAAAGCCTCGTGGGAAAGCCTCGAGGGACAGCCTCGAGGGAAAGCCACAGATCCCTTGATCCACGTGACAGGAAGCGTGACACTACTGCTGCAGCTCGGGAGGGAAGCGCACGTACATGCCCCCACTCGAGACGAGGCCTGACTCCCCTGGGGAGACTCAGAAGCACACCAAGATCCATGGCAACACTGGAGAGGAATCTTCAGGTTCCAGCCCCGACTCCACACAAGGACTGAGGCCCCGGCATGGACGGGAGAGGAATCCCGAGAGGTCCCCTAGCAACTCGCATGGGGACTGGCCTTTCCTGAGGCCACCAGAGCGGGTCCCTGAGGTCCCCGTCGTAACTCGAGAAGACCTGCCGCAACTCGAGAAAATCCAGGAGGTTCTCCCCTCCAGGCGAGATGAGGCCAATTTCCGCTGAGGCGTCTCGAGGCTGATCACACCTCCCCTCTGGAACTTCGAAAGGGTCCTTCACACCCTTGGTGCTAATCAAGAAGTTCCCCGACATACCCGTCTTCACTCGAGAGGAAACACGAGGGTCCCGCCCACATCCAGAGGAGCCCCGTTTCTGCCTCGTAGCTCGAGATGAGGGATCCTTTCCCTGCTTCGTCGGGAAAGAGTTCCCGGCGTTCCCGTCGCATCTCAAGAGGAGGCCCTCTCAACAGGAGCGGCGAGAGGAACTCCATGGTCGTGCCAGCATTCCAAGAGTCCCCCAGATGTCTCAGTCCATTCCAGAGGAACCTCTTTTCCCTTCACAGGCTCGTCTTTCACGCCGAGGATCGACTCACAACAAGGTGGCACGTGGCACAGCCCTGTGGAAAAGCCTCGTGGGAAAACCTCGAGGGACAGTCTCGAGGGAAAACCACAGATCCCTTGATCCACGTGACAGGAAGCGTGACACTACTGCTGCAGCTCGGGAGGAAAGCACACGTGCATGCCCCACTCGAGACGAGGCCTGACTCCCCTGGGGAGACTCAGAAGCACACCAAGATCCAAGGCAACACTGGAGAGGAATCCTCAGGTTGGGGCCCCGACCCCACACAAGGACTGAGGCCCCGGCATGGACGGGAGAGGAATCCCGAGAGGTCCCCTAGCAACTCGCATGGGGACTGGCCTTTCCTGAGGCCACCAGAGCGGGTCCCTGAGGTCCCCGTCGTAACTCGAGAAGACATGCCGCAACTCGAGAAAATCCAGGAGGTTCTCCCCTCCAGGTGAGTTGAGGCCCGTTTACGCTGAGGCGTCTCGAGGCTGATCACACCTCACCTCTGGAACTTTGAATGGGTCCTTCACACCCGTGGTGCAAATCAAGAAGTTCCCCGACATCCCCGTCTCCACTCGAGAGGAATCACGGGGGTCCCGCGCACATCCAGAGGAGCCCCGTTTCCGCCTCTTAGCTCGAGATGAGGGATCCTTTCCCTGCTTCGTCGGGAAAGAGTTCCCGGCGTTCCCGTCGCATCTCAAGAGGAGGCCCTCTCAACAGGAACGGCGAGAGGAACTCCAGGGTCGTGCCACCATTCCACGAGTACCCCATATGTCTCAGTCCATTCCAGAGGAACCTCTCTTCCCTTCACCGGCTCGTCTTTCACGCCAGGAATCGACTCACACCAAGGTGGCACGTGGCACAGCCCTGTGGGAAACCCTCGTGGGAAAGCCCCGAGGGACAGTCTTGAGGGAAAGCCACAGATCCCTTGATCCACGTGACAGGAAGCGTGACACTACTGCTGCAGCTCAGGAGGAAAGCGCACGTGCATGCCCCCACTCGAGACGAGGCCTGACTCCCCTGGGGAGACTCAGAAGCACCCCTAGATCCATGGCAACACTGGAGAGGAATCCTCAGGTTCCGGCCCCGAGTCCACACAAGGACTGAGGCCCCGGCATGGACGGGAGAGGAATCCCGAGAGGTCCCCTAGCAACTCGCATGGGGACTGGCCTTTCCTGAGGCCACCAGAGCGGGTCCCTGAGGTCCCCGTCGTAACTCGAGAAGACCTGCTGCAACTCGAGAAAATCCAGGAGGTTCTCCCCTCCAGGCGAGATGAGGCCCATTTCCGCTGAGGCGTCTCGAGGCTAATCACACTTCCCCTCTGGAACTTCGAAAGGGTCCTTCACACCCTTGGTGCAAATCAAGAAGTTCCCCGACATACCCGTCTCCACTCGAGAGGAAACACGAGGGTCCCGACCACATCCAGAGAAGCCCCGTTTCCGTCTCGTAGCTCGAGATGAGGGACCCTTTCCCTGCTTCGTCGGGAAAGAGTTCCCGGCCTTCCCGTCGCATCTCAAGAGGAGGCCCTCTCAACAGGAACGGCGAGAGGAACTCCAGGGTCGTGCCACCATTCCAAGAGTCCCACAGATGTCTCAGTCCATACCAGAGGAACCTCTTTTCCCTACACCGGCTCGTCTTTCACGCCGAGGTAAGACTCACACCATGGTGGCACGTGGCACAGCCCTGTGGGAAAGCCTCGTGGGAAAGCCTCGAGGGACAGCCTCGAGGGAAAGCCACAGATCCCTTGATCCACGTGACAGGAAGCGTGGCACTACTGCTGCAACTCAGGAGGAAAGCGCACGTGCATGCCCCCATTAGAGACGAGGCCTGACTCCCCTGGGGAGACTCAGAAGCACCCCAAGATCCATGGCAACACTGGAGAGGAATCCTCAGGTCCCGGCCCCGAATCCACACAAGGACTGAGGCCCCGGCATGGACGGGAGAGGAATCCCGAGAGGTCCCCCAGCAACTCGCATGGGGACTGGCCTTTCCTGAGGCCACCAGAGCGGGTCCCTGAGGTCCCCATCATAACTCGAGAAGACCTGTCGCAACTCGAGAAAATCCAGGAGGTTCTCCCCTCCATGCGAGATGAGGCCCATTTCCGCTGAGGCGTCTCGAGGCTAATCACACTTCCCCTCTGGAACTTCGAAAGGGTCCTTCACACCCTTGTTGCAAATCAAGAAGTTCCCCGACATACCCGTCTCCACTCGAGAGGAAACACGAGGGTCCCGACCACATCCAGAGGAGCCCCGTTTCCGCCTCGTAGCTCGAGATGAGGGACCCTTTCCCTGCTTCGTCGGGAAAGAGTTCCCGGCGTTCCCGTCACATCTCAAGAGAAGGCCCTCTCAACAGGAACGGCGAGAGGAACTCCAGGGTCGTGCCACCATTCCAAGAGTCCCCCAGATGTCTCAGTCCATTCCAGAGGAACCTCTTTTCCCTACACCGGCTCGTCTTTCACGCCGAGGTACGACTCACACCAAGGTGGCACGTGGCACAACCCTGTGGGAAAGCCTCGTGGGAAAGCCTCGAGGGACAGCCTCGAGGGAAAACCACATTCCCTTGATCCACGTGACAGGAAGCGTGACACTACTGCTGCAGCTCGGGAGGAAAGCGCACGTGCATGCCCCCACTCGAGACGAGGCCTGACTCCCCTGGGGAGACTCAGAAGCACCCCAAGATCCATGGCAACACTGGAGAGGAATCTTCAGGTTCCAGCCCCGACTCCACACAAGGACTGAGGCCCCGGCATGGACGGGAGAGGAATCCCGAGATGGCCCCTAGCAACTCACATGGGGACTGGCCTTTCCTGAGGCCACCAGAGTGGGTCCCTGAGGTCCCCGTCGTAACTCGAGAAGACCTGCCGCAACTCGAGAAAATCCATGAGGTTCTCCCATCCAGGCGAGATGAGGCCCCTTTCCGCTGAGGCGTCTCGAGGCTGATCACACCTCCCCTCTGGAACTTCGAAAGGGTCTTTCACACCCTTGGTGCTAATCAAGAAGTTCCCCGACATACCCGTCTCCACTCGAGAGGAAACACGTGGGTCCCGCCCACATCCAGAGGAGCCCCGTTTCCGCCTCGTAGCTCGAGATGAGGGATCCTTTCCCTGCTTCGTCGGGAAAGAGTTCCCGGCGTTCCCGTCGCATCTCAAGAGGAGGCCCTCTGAACAGGAGCGGCGAGAGGAACTCCATGGTCGTGCCAGCATTCCAAGAGTCCCCCAGATGTCTCAGTCCATACCAGAGGAACCTCTTTTCCCTACACCGGCTCGTCTTTCACGCCGAGGTACGACTCACACCAAGGTGGCACGTGGCACAGCCCTGTGGGAAAGCCTCGTGGGAAAGCCTCGAGGGACAGCCTCGAGGGAAAGCCACAGATCCCTTGATCCACGTGACAGGAAGCGTGACACTACTGCTGCAGCTCGGGAGGGAAGCGCACGTGCATGCCCCCACTCGCGACGAGGCCTGACTCCCCTGGGGAGACTCAGAAGCACCCCAAGATCCATGGCAACACTGGAGAGGAATCCTCAGGTTCCGGCCCCGACTCCACACAAGGACTGAGGCCCCGGCATGAACGGGAGAGGAATCCCGAGAGGTCCCCTAGCAACTCGCATGGGGACTGGCCTTTCCTGAGGCCACCAGAGCGGGTCCCTGAGGTCCCCGTCGTAACTCGAGAAGACCTGCCGCACCTCGAGAAAATCCAGGAGGTTCTCCCCTCCAGGCGAGATGAGGCCCATTTCCGCTGAGGCGTCTCGAGGCTGATCACACCTCACCTCTGGAATTTCGAAAGGGTCCTTCACACCCTTGGTGCAAATCAAGAAGTTCCCCGACATACCCGTCTCCTCTCGAGAAGAAACACGAGGGTTCCGCCCACATCCAGAGGAGCCCCGTTTCCGCCTCGTAGCTCGAGATGAGGGATCCTTTCCCTGCTTCGTCGGGAAAGAGTTCCCGGCGTTCCCGTCGCCTCTCAAGAGGAGGCCCTCTCAACAGGAGCGGCGAGAGGAACTCCAGGGTCGTGCCACCATTCCAAGAGTCCCCCAGATGTCTCAGTCCATACCAGAGGAACCTCTTTTCTCTACACCGCCTCGTCTTTCACGCCGAGGTACGATTCACACCAAGGTGGCACGTGGCACAGCCCTGTGGGAAAGCCTCGTGGGAAAGCCTCGAGGGACAGCCTCGAGGGAAAGCCACAGATCCCTTGATCCACGTGACAGGAAGCGTGACACTACTGCTGCAGCTCGGGAGGGAAGCGCACGTGCATGCCCCCACTCGCGACGAGGCCTGACTCCCCTGGGGAGACTCAGAAGCTCCCCAAGTTCCATGGCAACACTGGAGAGGAATCCTCAGGTTCCGGCCCCGACTCCACACAAGGACTGAGGCCCCGGCATGGACGGGAGAGGAATCCCGAGAGGTCCCCTAGCAACTCGCATGGGGACTGGCCTTTACTGAGGCCACCAGAGCGGGTCCCTGAGGTCCCCGTCATAACTCGAGAATACCTGCTGCAACTCGAGAAAATCCAGGAGGTTCTCCCCTCCAGGCGAGATGAGGCCCATTTCCGCTGAGGCGTCTCGAGGCTGATCACACCTCCCCTCTGGAACTTCGAAAGGGTCCTTCACACCCTTGGTGCAAATCAAGAAATTCCCCGACATACCCGTCTCCACTCGAGAGGAAACACGAGGGTCCCGCCCACATCCAGAGGAGCCCCGTTTCCGCCTCGTAGCTCGAGATGAGGGATCCTTTCCCTGCTTCGTCGGGAAATAGTTCCCGGCGTTCCCGTCGCATCTCAAGAGGAGGCCCTCTCAACAGGAGCGGCGAGAGGAACTCCATGGTCGTGCCAGCATTCCAAGAGTCCCCCAGATGTCTCAGTCCATTCCAGAGGAACCTCTTTTCCCTTCACCGGCTCGTCTTTCTCGCCGAGGATCGACTCACAACAAGGTGGCACGTGGCACAGCCCTGTGGGAAAGCCTCGTGGGAAAACCTCGAGGGACAGCCTCGAGGGAAAGCCACAGATCCCTTGATCCACGTGACAGGAAGCGTGACACTACTGCTGCAGCTCGCGAGGGAAGCGCACGTGCATGCCCCCACTCGCGACGAGGCCTGACTCCCCTGGGGAGACTCAGAAGCTCTCCAAGATCCATGGCAACACTGGAGAGGAATCCTCAGGTTCCGGCCCCGACTCCACACAAGGACTGAGGCCCCGGCATGGACGGGAGAGGAATCCCGAGAGGTCCCCTAGCAACTCGCATGGGGACTGGCCTTTCCTGAGGCCACCAGATCGGGTCCCTCAGGTCCCCGTCGTAACTGGAGAAGACCTGCAGCAACTCGAGAAAATCCAGGATGTTCTCCCCTCCAGCCGAGATGAGGCCCCTTTCCGCTGAGGCGTCTCGAGGCTGATCACACCTCACCTCTGGAACTTTGAAAGGGTCCTTCACACCCGTGGTGCAAATCAAGAAGTTCCCCGACATCCCCGTCTCCACTCGAGAGGAATCACGGGGGTCCCGCCCACATCCAGAGGAGCCCCGTTTCCGCCTCGTAGCGCGAGATGAGGGATCCTTTCCCTGCTTCGTCGGGAAAGAGTTCCCGGCGTTCCCGTCGCATCTCAAGAGGAGGCCCTCTCAACAGGAACGGCGAGAGGAACTCCAGGGTCGTGCCACCATTCCACGAGTACCCCATATGTCTCAGTCCATTCCAGAGGAACCTCTCTTCCCTTCACCGGCTCGTCTTTCACTCCGAGGATCGACTCACACCAAGGTGGCACGTGGCACAGCCCTGTGGGAAAGCCTCGTGGGAAAGCCTCGAGGGACAGCCTTGAGGGAAAACCACAGATCCCTTGATCCACGTGACAGGAGGCGTGACACTACTGCTGCAGCTCGGGAGGAAAGCGCACGTGCATGCCCCCACTCGAGACGAGGCCTGACTCCCCTGGGGAGACTCAGAAGCACCCCTAGATCCATGGCAACACTGGAGAAGAATCCTCAGGTCCGGCCCCGACTCCACACAAGGACTGAGGCCCCGGCATGGATGGGAGAGGAATCCCGAGAGGTCCCCTAGCAACTCGCATGGGGACTGGCCTTTCCTGAGGCCACCAGATCGGGTCCCTGAGGTCCCCGTCGTAACTGGAGAAGACCTGCTGCAACTCGAGAAAATCCAGGATGTTCTCCCCTCCAGCCGAGATGAGGCCCCTTTCCGCTGAGGCGTCTCGAGGCTGATCACACCTCACCTCTGGAACTTCGAAAGGTTCCTTCACACCCTTGGTGCAAATCAAGAAGTTCCCCGACATACCCGTCTCCACTCGAGAGGAATCACGAGGGTCCCGCCCACATCCAGAGGAGCCCCGTTTCCGCCTCGTAGCTCGAGATGAGGGATCCTTTCCCTGCTTCGTCGGGAAAGAGTTCCCGGCGTTCCCGTCGCATCTCAAGAGGAGGCCCTCTCAACAGGAACTGCGAGAGGAACTCCAGGGTCGTGCCACCATTCCAAGAGTCCCCCAGATGTCTCAGTCCATTCCAGAGGAACCTCTTTTCCCTTCACCGGCTCGTCTTTCACGCCGAGGATCGACTCACACCAAGTTGGCACGTGGCACAGCCCTGTGGGAAAGCCTCGTGGGAAAGCCTCGAGGGACAGCCTCGAGGGAAAGCCACAGATCCCTTGATCCACGTGACAGGAAGCGTGACACTACTGCTGCAGCACAGAAGGGAAGCGCACGTGCATGCCCCCACTCGAGACGAGGCCTGACTCCCCTGGGGAGACTCAGAAGCACCCCAAGATCCATGGCAACACTGGAGAGGAATCCTCAGGTTCCAGCCCCGACTCCACACAAGGACTGAGGCCCCGGCATGGACGGGAGAGGAATCCCGAGAGGTCCCCTAGCAACTCGCATGGGGACTGTCCTTTCCTGAGGCCACCAGAGTGGGTCCCTGAGGTCCCCGTCGTAACTCGAGAAGACCTGCCGCAACTCGAGAAAATCCATGAGGTTCTCCCCTCCAGGCGAGATGAGGCCCCTTTCCGCTGAGGCGTCTCGAGGCTGATCACACCTCCCCTCTGGAACTTCGAAAGGGTCTTTCACACCCTTGGTGCTAATCAAGAAGTTCCCCGACATACCCGTCTCCACTTGAGAGGAAACACGAGGGTCCCGCCCACATCCAGAGGAGCCCCGTTTCCGCCTCGTAGCTCGAGATGAGGGATCCTTTCCCTGCTTCGTCGGGAAAGAGTTCCCGGCGTTCCCGTCGCATCTCAAGAGGAGGCCCTCTGAACAGGAGCGGCGAGAGGAACTCCATGGTCGTGCCAGCATTCCAAGAGTCCCCCAGATGTCTCAGTCCATTCCAGAGGAACCTCTTTTCCCTACACCGGCTCGTCTTTCACGCCGAGGTACGACTCACACCAAGGTGGCACGTGGCACAGCCCTGTGGGAAAGCCTCGTGGGAAAGCCTCGAGGGACAGCCTCGAGGGAAAGCCACAGATCCCTTGATCCACGTGACAGGAAGCGTGACACTACTGCTGCAGCTCGGGAGGAAAGCGCACGTGCATGCCCCCACTCGAGACGAGGCCTGACTCCCCTGGGGAGACTCAGAAGCACCCCAAGATCCAAGGCAACACTGGAGAGGAATCCTCAGGTTCGGGACCCGACTCCACACAAGGACTGAGGCCCCGGCATGGACGGGAGAGGAATCCCGAGAGGTCCCCTAGCAACTCGCATGGGGACTGGCCTTTCCTGAGACCACCAGAGCGGGTCCCTGAGGTCCCCGTCGTAACTCGAGAAGACCTGCGCAACTCGAGAAAATCCAGGAGGTTCTCCCCTCCAGGCGAGATGAGGCCCATTTCCGTTGAGGCGTCTCGAGGCTGATCACACATCACTTCTGGAACTTCAAAAGGGTCCTTCACACCCTTGGTTCAAATCAAGAAGTTCCCAGACATACCCGTCTCCACTCGAGAGGAATCACGAGGGTCCCGCCCACATCCAGAGGAGCGCCGTTTCCACCTCCTGGCTCGAGATGAGGGAATCTTTCCCTGCTTCGTCGGGAAAGAGTTCCCGGCCTTCCCGTCGCAGCTCAAGAGGAGGCCCTCTCAACAGGACCGGCGAGAGGAACTCCAGGTTCGTGCCACCATTCCAAGAGTCCCCCAGATATCTCAGTCCATTCCAGAGGAAACTCTTTTCCCTTCACCGGCTTGTCTTTCAAACCGAGGATCGACTCACACCAAGGTGGCACGTGGCACAGCCCTATGGGAAATCCTCGAGGGACAGCCTCGAGGGAAAGCCACAGATCCCTTGATCCACGTGACAGGAAGCGTGACACTACTGCTGCAGCTCGGGAGGAAATTGCACGTGCATGTCCCGACTCGAGACGAGGCCTGACTCCCCTGGGGAGACTCAGAAGCACCCCAAGATCCATGGCAACACTGGAGAGGAATCCTCAGGTTCCGGCCCCGACTCCACACAAGGACTGAGGCCCCGGCATGAACGGGAGAGGAATCTCGAGAGGTCCCCTAGCAACTCGCATGGGGACTGGCCTTTCCTGAGGCCACCAGAGCGGGTCCCTGAGGTCCCCGTCGTAACTCGAGAAGAGCTGCCGCACCTCGAGAAAATCCAGGAGGTTCTCCCCTCCAGGCGAGATGAGGCCCATTTCCGCTGAGGCGTCTCGAGGCTGATCACACCTCACGTCTGGAACTTCGAAAGGGTCCTTCACACCCTTGGTGCAAATCAAGAAGTTCCCCGACATACCCGTCTCCTCTCGAGAAGAAACACGAGGGTTCCGCCCACATCCAGAGGAGCCCCGTTTCCGCCTCGTAGCTCGAGATGAGGGATCCTTTCCCTGCTTCGTCGGGAAAGAGTTCCCGGCGTTCCCGTCGCCTCTCAAGAGGAGGCCCTCTCAACAGGAGCGGCGAGAGGAACTCCAGGGTCGTGCCACCATTCCAAGAGTCCCCCAGATGTCTCAGTCCATACCAGAGGAACCTCTTTTCTCTACACCGCCTCTTCTTTCACACCGAGGTACGATTCACACCAAGGTGGCACGTGGCACAGCCCTGTGGGAAAGCCTCGTGGGAAAGCCTCGAGGGACAGCCTCGAGGGAAAGCCACAGATCCCTTGATCCACGTGACAGGAAGCGTGACACTACTGCTGCAGCTCGGGAGGGAAGCGCACGTGCATGCCCCCACTCGAGACGAGGCCTGACTCCCCTGGGGAGACTCAGAAGCACCCCAAGATCCAAGGCAACACTGGAGAGGAATCTTCAGGTTCCAGCCCCGACTCCACACAAGGACTGAGGCCCCGGCATGGACGGGAGAGGAATCCCGAGAGGTCCCCTAGCAACTCGCATGGGGACTGGCCTTTCCTGAGGCCACCAGAGCGGGTCCCTGAAGTCCCCGTCGTAACTCGAGAAGACCTGCCACACCTCGAGAAAATCCAGGAGGTTCTCCCCTCCAGGCGAGATGAGGCCCCTTTCCGCTGAGGCGTCTCGAGGCTGATCACACCTCACGTCTGGAACTTCGAAAGGGTCCTTCACACCCTTGGTGCAAATCAAGAAGTTCCCCGACATACCCGTCTCCACTCGAGAGGAAACACGAGGGTCCCGACCACATCCAGAGGAGCCCCGTTTCCGCCTCGTAGCTCGAGATGAGGGACCCTTTCCCTGCTTCGTCGGGAAAGAGTTCCCGGCCTTCCCGTCGCATCTCAAGAGGAGGCCCTCTCAACAGGAACGGCGAGAGGAACTCCAGGGTCGTGCCACCATTCCAAGAGTCCCACAGATGTCTCAGTCCATTCCAGAGGAACCTCTTTTCCCTACACCGGCTCGTCTTTCACGCCGAGGTACGACTCACACCATGGTGGCACGTGGCACAGCCCTGTGGGAAAGCCTCGTGGGAAAGCCTCGAGGGACAGCCTCGAGGGAAAGCCACAGATCCTTTGATCCACGTGACAGGAAGCGTGACACTACTGCTGCAACTCAGGAGGAAAGCGCACGTGCATGCCCCCATTCGAGACGAGGCCTGACTCCCCTGGGGAGACTCAGAAGCACCCCAAGATCCATGGCAACACTGGAGAGGAATCCTCAGGTTCCGGCCCCGACTCCACACAAGGACTGAGGCCCCGGCATGGACGGGAGAGGAATCCAGAGAGGTCCCCCAGCAACTCGCATGGGGACTGGACTTTCCTGAGGCCACCAGAGTGGGTCCCTGAGGTCCCCGTCGTAACTCGAGAAGACCTACCGCAACTCGAGAAAATCCATGAGGTTCTCCCCTCCAGGCGAGATGAGGCCCCTTTCCGCTGAGGCGTCTCGAGGCTGATCACACCTCCCCTCTGGAACTTCGAAAGTGTCTTTCACACCCTTGGTTCTAATCAAGAAGTTCCCCGACATACCCGTCTCCACTCGAGAGGAAACACGAGGGTCCCGCCCACATCCAGAGGAGCCCCGTTTCCGCCTCGTAGCTCGAGATGTGGGATCCTTTCCCTGCTTCGTCGGGAAAGAGTTCCCGGCGTTCCCGTCGCATCTCAAGAGGAGGCCCTCTGAACAGGAGCGGCGAGAGGAACTCCATGGTCGTGCCAGCATTCCAAGAGTCCCCCAGATGTCTCAGTCCATTCCAGAGGATCCTCTTTTCCCTACACCGGCTCGTCTTTCACGCCGAGGTACGACTCACACCAAGGTGGCACGTGGCACAGCCTCGTGGGAAAGCCTCGTGGGAAAGCCTCGAGGGACAGCCTCGAGGGAAAGCCACAGATCCCTTGATCCACGTGACAGGAAGCGTGACACTACTGCTGCAACTCAGGAGGAAAGCGCACGTGCATGCCCCCATTAGAGACGAGGCCTGACTCCCCTGGGGAGACTCAGAAGCACCCCAAGATCCATGGCAACACTGGAGAGGAATCCTCAGGTTCCGGCCCCGACTCCACACAAGGACTGAGGCCCCGGCATGGACGGGAGAGGAATCCAGAGAGGTCCCCCAGCAACTCGCATGGGGACTGGACTTTCCTGAGACCACCAGAGTGGGTCCCTGAGGTCCCCGTCGTAACTCGAGAAGACCTGCCGCAACTCGAGAAAATCCATGAGGTTCTCCCCTCCAGGCGAGATGAGGCCCCTTTCCGCTGAGGCGTCTCGAGGCTGATCACACCTCCCCTCTGGAACTTCGAAAGGGTCTTTCACACCCTTGGTTTTAATCAAGAAGTTCCCCGACATACCCGTCTCCACTCGAGAGGAAACACGAGGGTCCCGCCCACATCCAGAGGAGCCCCGTTTCCGCCTCGTAGCTCGAGATGAGGGATCCTTTCCCTGCTTCGTCGGGAAAGAGTTCCCGGCGTTCCCGTCGCATCTCAAGAGGAGGCCCTCTGAACAGGAGCGGCGAGAGGAACTCCATGGTCGTGCCAGCATTCCAAGAGTCCCCCAGATGTCTCAGTCCATTCCAGAGGATCCTCTTTTCCCTACACCGGCTCGTCTTTCACGCCGAGGTACGACTCACACCAAGGTGGCACGTGGCACAGCCTCGTGGGAAAGCCTCGAGGGACAGCCTCGAGGGAAAGCCACAGATCCCTTGATCCACGTGACAGGAAGCGTGACACTACTGCTGCAACTCAGGAGGAAAGCGCACGTGCATGCCCCCATTCGAGACGAGGCCTGACTCCCCTGGGGAGACTCAGAAGCACCCCAAGATCCATGGCAACACTGGAGAGGAATCCTCAGGTTCCGGCCCCAACTCCACACAAGGACTGAGGCCCCGGCATGGACGGGAGAGGAATCCCGAGAGGTCCCCCAGCAACTCGCATGGGGACTGGACTTTCCTGAGGCCACCAGAGTGGGTCCCTGAGGTCCCCGTCGTAACTCTAGAAGACCTGCCGCAACTCGAGAAAATCCAGGAGGTTCTCCCCTCCAGGTGAGTTGAGGCCCATTTACGCTGAGGCGTCTCGAGGCTGATCACACCTCACCTCTGGAACTTTGAATGGGTCCTTCACACCCGTGGTGCAAATCAAGAAGTTCCCCGACATCCCCGTCTCCACTCGAGAGGAATCACGGGGGTCCCGCCCACATCCAGAGGAGCCCCGTTTCCGCCTCGTAGCTCGAGATGAAGGATCCTTTCCCTGCTTCGTCGGGAAAGAGTTCCCGGCCTTCCCGTCGCATCTCAAGAGGAGGCCCTCTCAACAGGAATGGCGAGAGGAACTCCAGGGTCGTGCCACCATTCCACGAGTACCCCATATGTCTCAGTCCATTCCAGAGGAACCTCTCTTCCCTTCACCGGCTCGTCTTTCACGCCAAGGATCGACTCACACCAAGGTGGTACGTGGCACAGCACTGTGGGAAACCCTCGTGGGAAAGCCTCGAGGGACAGCCTTGAGGGAAAACCACAGATCCCTTGATCCACGTGACAGGAAGCGTGACACTACTGCTGCAGCTCGTGAGGAAAGCGCACGTGCATGCCCCCACTCGAGACGAGGCCTGACTCCCCTGGGGAGACTCAGAAGCACCCCTAGATCCATGGCAACACTGGAGAGGAATCCTCAGGTTCCGGACCCGACTCCACACAAGGACTGAGGCCCCGGCATGGACGGGAGAGGAATCCCGAGAGGGCCCCTAGCAACTCGCATGGGGACTGGCCTTTCCTGAGGCCACCAGAGCGGGTCCCTGAGGTCCCCGTCGTAACTCGAGAAGACCTGCCGCACGTCGAGAAAATCCAGGAGGTTCTCCCCTCCAGGCGAGATGAGGCCCATTTCCGCTGAGGCGTCTCGAGGCTGATCACACCTCACTTCTGGAACTTCGAAAGGGTCCTTCACACCCTTGGTGCAAATCAAGAAGTTCCCCGACATACCCGTCTCCTCTCGAGAAGAAACACGAGGGTTCCGCCCACATCCAGAGGAGTCCCGTTTCCGCCTCGTAGCTCGAGATGAGGGAACCTTTCCCTGCTTCGTCGGGAAAGAGTTCCCGGCGTTCCCGTCGCCTCTCAAGAGGAGGCCCTCTCAAAAGGAGCGGCGAGAGGAATTCCAGGGTCGTGCCACCATTCCAAGAGTCCCCCAGATGTCTCAGTCCATACCAGAGTAACCTCTTTTCTCTACACCGCCACTTCTTTCACGCCGAGGTACGATTCACACAAAGGTGGCACGTGGCACAACCCTGTGGGAAAGCCTCGTGGGAAAGCCTCGAGGGACAGCCTCGAGGGAAAGCCACAAATCCCTTGATCCACGTGACAGGAATCGTGACACTACTGCTGCAGCTCGGGAGGAAAGCGCACGTGCATGCCCCCACTCGAGACGAGGCCTGACTCCCCTGGGGAGACTCAGAAGCACCCCTAGATACATGGCAACACTGGAGAGGAATCCTCAGGTTCCGGCCCCGACTCCACACAAGGGCTGAGGCCCCGGCATGGACGGGAGAGGTATCCCGAGAGGTCCCCTAGCAACTCGCATGGGGACTGGCCTTTCCTGAGGCCACAAGAGCGGGTCCCTGAGGTCCCCGTCGTAACTCGAGAAGACCTGCCGCAACTCGAGAAAATCCAGGAGGTTCTCACCTCCAGGCGAGATGAGGCCCATTTCCACTGAGGCCTCTCGAGGCTGTTCACACCTCCCCTCTGGAACTTCGAAAGGGTCCTTCACACCCTTGGTGCAAATCAAGAAGTTCCCCGACATACACGTCTCGACTCGAGAATAAACACGAGGGTCCCGACCACATCCAGAGGAGCCCCGTTTCCGCCTCGTAGCTCGAGATGAGAGATCCTTTCGCTGCTTCGTCGGGAAAGAGTTCCCGGCGTTCCCGTCGCATCTCAAGAGGAGGCCCTCTCAACAGGAACTGCGAGAGGAACTCCAGGGTCGTGCCACCATTCCAAGAGTCCCCCAGATGTCTCAGCCCATTCCACAGGAAACTCTTTTCCCTTCACCGGCTCGTCTTTCACACCGAGGTTCGACTGACACCAAGTTGGCACGTGGCACAACCCTGAGGGAAAGCCTCGTGGGAAAGCCTCGAGGGACAGCCTCGAGGGAAAGCCACAGATCCCTTGATCCACGTGACAGGAAGCGTGACACTACTGCTGCAGCTCGGGAGGGAAGCGCACGTGCATTCCCCCACTCGAGACGAGGTCTGACTCCCCTGGGGAGACTCAGAAGCACACCAAGATCCATGGCAACACTGGAGAGGAATCTTCAGGTTCCAGCCCCTACTCCACACAAGGACTGAGGCCCCGGCATGGACGGGAGAGGAATCCCGAGAGGTACCCTAGCAACTCGCATGGGGCTGGCTTTCCTGAGGCCACCAGAGCGGGTCCCTGAGGTCCCCGTCGTAACTCGAGAAGACCTGCCGCAACTCGAGAAAATCCAGGAGGTTCTCCCCTCCAGGCGAGATGAGGCCAATTTCCGCTGAGGCGTCTCGAGGCTGATCACACCTCCCCTCTGGAACTTCGAAAGGGTCCTTCACACCCTTGGTGCTAATCAAGAAGTTCCCCGACATACCCGTCTTCACTCGAGAGGAAACACGAGGGTCCCGCCCACATCCAGAGGAGCCCCGTTTCCGCCTCGTAGCTCGAGATGAGGGATCCTTTCCCTGCTTCGTCGGGAAAGAGTTCCCGGCGTTCCCGTCGCATCTCAAGAGGAGGCCCTCTCAACAGGAGCGGCGAGAGGAACTCCATGGTCGTGCCAGCATTCCAAGAGTCCCCCAGATGTCTCAGTCCATTCCAGAGGAACCTCTTTTCCCTTCACAGGCTCGTCTTTCACGCCGAGGATCGACTCACAACAAGGTGGCACGTGGCACAGCCCTGTGGAAAAGCCTCGTGGGAAAACCTCGAGGGACAGCCTCGAGGGAAAACCACAGATCCCTTGATCCACGTGACAGGAAGCGTGACACTACTGCTGCAGCTCGGGAGGAAAGCACACGTGCATGCCCCACTCGAGACGAGGCCTGACTCCCCTGGGGAGACTCAGAAGCACACCAAGATCCAAGGCAACACTGGAGAGGAATCCTCAGGTTGGGGCCCCGACCCCACACAAGGACTGAGGCCCCGGCATGGACGGGAGAGGAATCCCGAGAGGTCCCCCAGCAACTCGCATGGGGACTGGCCTTTCCTGAGGCCACCAGAGCGGGTCCCTGAGGTCCCCGTCGTAACTCGAGAAGACCTGCCGCAACTCGAGAAAATCCAGGAGGTTCTCCCCTCCAGGTGAGTTGAGGCCCATTTACGCTGAGGCGTCTCGAGGCTGATCACACCTCACCTCTGGAACTTTGAATGGGTCCTTCACACCCGTGGTGCAAATCAAGAAGTTCCCCGACATCCCCGTCTCCACTCGAGAGGAATCACGGGGGTCCCGCCCACATCCAGAGGAGCCCCGTTTCCGCCTCGTAGCTCGAGATGAGGGATCCTTTCCCTGCTTCGTCGGGAAAGAGTTCCCGGCGTTCCCGTCGCATCTCAAGAGGAGGCCCTCTCAACAGGAACGGCGAGAGGAACTCCAGGGTCGTGCCACCATTCCACGAGTACCCCATATGTCTCAGTCCATTCCAGAGGAACCTCTCTTCCCTTCACCGGCTCGTCTTTCACGCCAAGGATCGACTCACACCAAGGTGGCACGTGGCACAGCCCTGTGGGAAAGCCTCGTGGGAAAGCCTCGAGGGACAGCCTTGAGGGAAAGCCACAGATCCCTTGATCCACGTGACAGGAAGCGTGACACTACTGCTGCAGCTCGGGAGGAAAGCGCACGTGCATGCCCCCACTCGAGACGAGGCCTGACCCCCTGGGGAGACTCAGAAGCACCCCTAGATCCATGGCAACACTGGAGAGGAATCCTCAGGTTCCGGCCCCGAGTCCACACAAGGACTGAGGCCCCGGCATGGACGGGAGAGGAATCCCGAGAGGTCCCCTAGCAACTCGAATGGGGACTGGCCTTTCCTGAGGCCACCAGAGCGGGTCCCTTAGGTCCCCGTCGTATCTCGAGAAGACCTGCTGCAACTCGAGAAAATCCAGGAGGTTCTCCCCTCCAGGCGAGATGAGGCCCATTTCCGCTGAGGCGTCTCGAGGCTAATCACACTTCCCCTCTGGAACTTCGAAAGGGTCCTTCACACCCTTGGTGCAAATCAAGAAGTTCCCCGACATACCCGTCTCCACTCGAGAGGAAACACGAGGGTCCCGACCACATCCAGAGAAGCCCCGTTTCCGCCTCGTAGCTCGAGATGAGGGACCCTTTCCCTGCTTCGTCGGGAAAGAGTTCCCGGCCTTCCCGTCGCATCTCAAGAGGAGGCCCTCTCAACAGGAACGGCGAGAGGAACTCCAGGGTCGTGCCACCATTCCAAGAGTCCCCCAGATGTCTCAGTCCATACCAGAGGAACCTCTTTTCCCTACACCGGCTCGTCTTTCACGCCGAGGTAAGACTCACACCATGGTGGCACGTGGCACAGCCCTGTGGGAAAGCCTCGTGGGAAAGCCTCGAGGGACAGCCTCGAGGGAAAGCCACAGATCCCTTGATCCACGTGACAGGAAGCGTGGCACTACTGCTGCAACACAGGAGGAAAGCGCACGTGCATGCCCCCATTAGAGACGAGGCCTGACTCCCCTGGGGAGACTCAGAAGCACCCCAAGATCCATGGCAACACTGGAGAGGAATCCTCAGGTTCCGGCCCCGACTCCACACAAGGACTGAGGCCCCGGCATGGACGGGAGAGGAATCCCGAGAGGTCCCCCAGCATCTCGCATGGGGACTGGCCTTTCCTGAGGCCACCAGAGCGGGTCCCTGAGGTCCCCATCATAACTCGAGAAGACCTGTCGCAACTCGAGAAAATCCAGGAGGTTCTCCCCTCCATGCGAGATGAGGCCCATTTCCGCTGAGGCGTCTCGAGGCTAATCACACTTCCCCTCTGGAACTTCGAAAGGGTCCTTCACACCCTTGTTGCAAATCAAGAAGTTCCCCGACATACCCGTCTCCACTCGAGAGGAAACACGAGGGTCCCGACCACATCCAGAGGAGCCCCGTTTCCCCCTCGTAGCTCGAGATGAGGGACCCTTTCCCTGCTTCGTCGGGAAAGAGTTCCCGGCCTTCCCGTCACATCTCAAGAGAAGGCCCTCTCAACAGGAACGGCGAGAGGAACTCCAGGGTCGTGCCACCATTCCAAGAGTCCCCCAGATGTCTCAGTCCATTCCAGAGGAACCTCTTTTCCCTACACCGGCTCGTCTTTCACGCCGAGGTACGACACACACCAAGGTGGCACGTGGCACAGCCCTGTGGGAAAGCCTCGTGGGAAAGCCTCGAGGGACAGCCTCGAGGGAAAACCACATTCCCTTGATCCACGTGACAGGAAGCGTGACACTACTGCTGCAGCCCGGGAGGAAAGCGTACGTGCATGCCCCCACTCGAGACGAGGCCTGACTCCCCTGGGGAGACTCAGAAGCACCCCTAGATCCATGGCAACACTGGAGAGGAACCCTCAGGTTCCGGCCCCGACTCCACACAAGGGCTGAGGCCCCGGCATGGACGGGAGAGGAATCCCGAGATGTCCCCTAGCAACTCGCATGGGGACTGGCCTTTCCTGAGGCCACCAGAGCGGGTCCCTGAGGTCCCCGTCGTAACTCGAGAAGACCTGCCGCAACTCGAGAAAATCCAGGAGGTTCTCCCCTACAGGCGAGATGAGGCCCATTTCCACTGAGGCCTCTCGAGGCTGATCACACCTCCCCTCTGGAACTTCGAAAGGGTCCTTCACATCCTTGGTGCAAATCAAGAAGTTCCCCGACATACACGTCTCCACTCGAGAGTAAACACGAGGGTCCCGACCACATCCAGAGGAGCCCCGTTTCCGCCTCGTAGCTCGAGATGAGAGATCCTTTCCCTGCTTCGTCGGGAAAGAGTTCCCGGCGTTCCCGTCGCATCTCAAGAGGAGGCCCTCTCAACAGGAACGGCGAGAGGAACTCCAGGGTCGTGCCACCATTCCACGAGTCCCCCAGATGTCTCAGTCCATTCCAGAGGAATCTCTTTTCCCTTCACCGGCTCGTCTTTCACGCCGAGGATCGACTCACACCAAGGTGGCACGTGGCACAGCCCTCTGGGAAAGCCTCGTGGAAAAGCCTCGAGGGACAGCCTCCAGGGAAAGCCACAGATCCCTTGATCCACGTGACAGGAAGCGTGACACTACTGCTGCAGCTCGGGAGGGAAGGGCACGTGCATGCCCCCATTCGAGACGTGGCCTGACTCCCCGCGGGAGACTCAGAAGCACCCCAAGATCCATGGCAACACTGGAGAGGAATCCTCAGGTTCGGATCCGACTCAACACAAGGTCTTAGGCCCCGGCATGAACGGGAGAGGAATCCCGAGAGGTCCCCTAGCAACTCGCATGGGGACTGGCCTTTTCTGAGGCCATCAGAGCGGATCCCTGAGGTCCCCATCGTAACTCGAGAAGACCTGCCGCAACTAGAGAAAATCCAGGAGGTTCTCCCCTCCAGGCGAGATGAGGCCCATTTCCGCTCAGGCATCTCGAGGCTAATCAGACCTCACTTCTGGAACTTCGAAAGGGTCCTTCACACCCTTGGTGCAAAACAAGAAGTTCCCCGACATACCCGTCTCCACTCGAGAGGAATCACGAGGGTCCCGCCCACATCCAGAGGAGCCCAGTTTCCGCCTCGTAGCTCGAGATGACGGATCCTTTTCCTGCTTCGTCGGGAAAGAGTTTCTGGCGTTCCCGTCGCATCTCAAGAGGAGGCCCTCTCAACAGGAGCGGCGAGAGGAACTCCATGGTCGTGCCAGCATTCCAAGAGTCCCCCAGATGTCTCAGTCCATTCCAGAGGAACCTCTTTTCCCTTCAACGGCTCGTCTTTCACGCCGAGGATCGACTCACAAGAAGGTGGCACGTGGCACAGCCCTGTGGGAAAGCCTCGTGTGTAAACCTCGAGGGACAGCCTCGAGGGAAAGCCACAGATCCCTTGATCCACGTGACAGGAAGCGTGACACTACTGCTGCAGCTCGGGAGGGAAGGGCACGTGCATGCCCCCATTAGAGACGAGGCCTGACTCCCCGCGGGAGACTCAGAAGCACCCCAAGATCCATGGCAACACTGGAGAGGAATCCTCAGGTTCGGATCCGACTCAACACAAGGTCTTAGGCCCCGGCATGGACTGGAGAGGAATCCCGAGAGGTCCCCTAGCAACTCGCATGGGGACTGGCCTTTCCTGAGGCCACCAGAGCGGGTCCCTGAGGTCCCCGTCGTAACTCGAGAAGACCTGCCGCAACTCGAGAAAATCCAGAGGGTTCTCCCCTCCAGGCAAGATGAGGCCCATTTCCGCGGAGGCATCTCGAGGCTGATCACACCTCACCTCTGGAACTTCGAAAGGTTCCTTCGCACCCTTGGTGCAAATCAAGAAGTTCCCCGACATACCCGTCTTCACTCGAGAGGAAACACGAGGGTCCCGCCCACATCCAGAGGAACCCCGTTTCCGCCTCGTAGCTCGAGATGAGGGATCCTTTCCCTGCTTCGTCGGGAAAGAGTTCCCGGCGTTCCCGTCGCATCTCAAGAGGAGGCCCTCTCAACAGGAACGGCGAGAGGAACTCCAGGGTCGTGCCACCATTCCAAGAGTCCCCCAGATGTCTCAGTCCATTCCAGAGAAACCTCTTTCCCTACACCGGATCGTCTTTCACGCCGAGGATCGAATCACACCAAGGTGGAACGTGGCACAGCCCTGTGGGAAAGACTCGTGGGAAAGCCTCGAGGGACAGCCTAGAGGGAAAGCCACAGATCCCTTGATCCACGTGACAGGAAGCGTGACACTACTGCTGCAGCTCGGGAGGAAAGCGCACGTGCATGCCCCCACTCGAGACGAGGCCTGACTCCCCTGGGGAGACTCAGAAGCACCCCAAGATCCATGGCAACACTGGAGAGGAATCCTCAGGTTCCGGCCCCGACTCCACACAAGGACTGAGACCCCGGCATGGACGGGAGAGGAATCCCAAGAGGTCCCCTAGCAACTCGCATGGGGACTGGCCTTTCCTGAGGCCACCAGAGCGGGTCCCTGAGGTCCCCGTCGTAACTCGAGAAGACCTGCCGCAACTCGAGAAAATCCAGGAGGTTCTCCCCTCCAGGCGAGATAAGGCCCATTTCCGCTGAGGCGTCTCCAGGCTGATCACACCTCACCTCCAGAAGTTCGAGAGGGTCCTTCACACCCTTGGTGCAAATCAAGAAGTTCCCCGACATACCCGTCTCCACTCGAGAGGAAACACGAGGGTCCCGCCCACATCCAGAGGAGCCCCGTTTCCGCCTCGTAGCTCGAGATGAGGGATCGTTTCCCTGCTTCGTCGGGAAAGAGTTCCCGACGTTCCCGTCGCATTTCAAGAGGAGGCCCTCTCAACTGGAATGGCGAGAGGAACTCCAGGGTCGTGCAACCATAACAAGAGTCCCCCAGATATCTCAGTCCATTCCAGAGGAAACATTTTTCCCTTCACCGGCTCGTCTTTCACGCCGAGGATCGACTCACACCAAGGTGGCACGTGGCACAGCCCTGGGGGAAAGCCTCGTGGGAAAGCCTCGAGCGAAAGCCTCGAGGGAAAGCCACAGATCCCTTGATCCACGTGACAGGAAGCGTTACACTACTGCTGCAGCTCGGGAGGAAAGCGCACGTGCATGCCCCCACTCGAGACGAGGCCTGACTCCGCTGGGGAGACTCAGATGCCCCCCAAGATCCATGGCAACACTGGAGAGGAATCCTCAGGTTCCGGCCCCGACTCCACACAAGGACTGAGGCCCCGGCATAGACGGGAGAGGAATCCCGAGAGGTCGCCTAGCAACTCGCATGGGGACTGGCCTTTCCTGAGGCCACCAGAGCGTGTCCCTGAGGTCCCTGTCGTAACTCGAGAAGACTTTCCGCAACTCGAGAAAATCCAAGAGGTTCTCCCCTCTAGGAGAGATGAGGCCCATTTCCACTGAGGCGTCTCGAGGCTGATCACACCTCACCTCTGGAACTTCGAAAGGGTCCTTCACAACCTTGGCGCAAATCAAGAAGTTCCCCGACATACCCGTCTCCACTCGAGAGGAAACACGAGTGTCCCGTCCACATCCAGTGGAGCCCCGTTTCCGCCTCGTAGCTCGAGATGAGGGATCCTTTCCCTCCTTCTTCGGGAACGAGTTCACGGCGTTCCCGTCGCATCTCAAGAGGAGGCCCTCTCAACAGGAACGGCGAGAGGAACTCCAGGGTCGTGCCACCATTCCAAGAGTCCCCCAGTGGTCTCAGTCCATTCCAGAGGAACCTCTTTTCCATTCACCGGCTCGTCTTTCACGCAGAGGATCGACTCACACCAAGGTGGCACGTGGCACAGCCCTGTGGGAAAGCCTCGTGGGAAAGCCTCGAGGGACAGCCTCGAGGGAAAGCCACAGATCCCTTGATCCACGTGACAGGAAGCGTGACACTACTGCTGCAGCTCGGGAGGAAAGCGCACGTGCATGCCCCCACACGAGACGAGTCGTGACTCCCCTGGGGAGACTCAGAAGAACCCCAAGGTCCATGGCAACACTGGAGAGGAATCCTCAGGTTCCGGCCCCGAATCCACACAAGGACTGAGGCCCCGGCATGGACGGGAGAGGAATCCCGATAGGTCCCCTAGCAACTCGCATGGGGACTGGCCTTTCCTGAGGCCACCAGAGCGGGTCCCTTAGGTCCCCGTCGTAACTCGAGAAGACCTGCCGCAACTCGAGAAAATCCAGGAGGTTCTCCCTTCCAGCGGATATGAGGCCCTTTTCCGCGGAGGCGTCTCGAGGCTGATCACACCTCACCTCTGGAACTTCGAAAGGGTCCTTCACACCCTTGGCGCAAATCAAGAAGTTCCCCGACATACCCGTCTCCACTCGAGAGGAAACACGAGGGTCCCGTCCACATCCAGTGGAGCCCCGTTTCCGCCTCGTAGCTCGAGATGAGGGATCCTTTCCCTGCTTCGTTGGGAACGAGTTCCCGGCGTTCCCGTCGCATCTCAAGAGGAGGCCCTCTCAACAGGAACGGCGAGAGGAACTCCAGGGTCGTGCCACCATTCCAAGAGTCCCCCAGATGTCTCAGTCCATTCCAGAGGAACCTCTTCTCCCTTCACCGGCTCGTCTTTCACGCCGACGATCGACTCACACCAAGGTGGCACGTGGCACAGCCCTGTGGGAAAGCCTCGTGGGAAAGCCTCGAGGGACAGCCTCGAGGGAAAACCACAGATCCCTTGATCCACGTGACAGGCAGCGTGACACTACTGCTGCAGCTCGGGAGGAAAGCGCACGAGCATGCCCCCACTCGAGACGAGGCCTGACTCCCCTGGGGAGACTCAGAAGCACCCCAAGATCCATGGCAACACTGGAGAGGAATCCTCAGGTTCCGGCCCCGACTCCACACAAGGACTGAGGCCCGGCATGGACGGGAGAGGAATCCCGAGAGGTCCCCTAGCAACTCGCATGGGGACTGGCCTTTCCTGAGGCCACCAGAGCGGGTCCCTGAGGTCCCCGTCGTAACTGGAGAAGACCTCCCGCAACTCGAGAAAATCCAGGAGGTTCTCCCCTCCAGGCGAGATGAGGCCCCTTTCCGCTGAGGCGTCTCGAGGCTGATCACACCTCCCCTCTGGAACTTCGAAAGGGTCCTTCACACCCTTGGTGCAAATCAAGAAGTTCCCCGACATACCCGTCTCCACTCGAGAGGAAACACGAGGGTCCCGACCACATCCAGAGGAGCCCCGTTTCCGCCTCGTAGCTCGAGATGAGGGATCCTTTCCCTGCTTCGTCGGGAAAGAGTTCCCGGCGTTCCCGTCGCATCTCAAGAGGAGGCCCTCTCAACAGGAACGGCGAGAGGAACTCCAGGGTCGTGCCACCATTCCACGAGTCCCCCAGATGTCTCAGTCCATTCCAGAGGAACCTCTTTCCCTACACCGGATCGTCTTTCACGCCGAGGATCGACTCACACCAAGGTGGAACGTGGCACAGCCCTGTGGGAAAGCCTCTTGGGAAAGCCTCGAGGGACAGCCTCGAGGGAAAGCCACAGATCCCTTGACCAACGTGACAGGAAGCGTGACACTACTGCTGCAGCTCGGGAGGAAAGCGCACGTGCATGCCCCCACTCGAGACGAGGCCTGACTCCCCTGGGGAGACTCAGAAGCACCCCAAGATCCATGGCAACACTGGAGAGGAATCCTCAGATTCCGGCCCCGACTCCACACAAGGACTGAGGCCCCGGCATGGACGGGAGAGGAATCCCGAGAGGTCCCCTAGCAACTCGCATGGGGACTGGCCTTTCCTGAGGCCACCAGAGCGGGTCCCTGAGGTCCCCGTCGTAACTGGAGAAGACCTCCCGCAACTCGAGAAAATCCAGGAGGTTCTCCCCTCCAGGCGAGATGAGGACCCTTTCCGCTGAGGCGTCTCGAGGCTGATCACACCTCCCCTCTGGAACTTCGAAAGGGTCCTTCACACCCTTGGTGCAAATCAAGAAGTTCCCCGACATTCCCGTCTCCACTCGAGAGGAAACACGAGGGTCCCGCCCACATAAAGAGGAGCCCCGTTTCCGCCTCGTAGCTCGAGATGAGGGATCCTTTCCCTGCTTCCTCGGGAAAGAGTTCCCGGCGTTCCCGTCGCATCTCAAGAGGAGGCCCTCTCAACAGGAACGGCGAGAGGAACTCCAGGGTCGTGCCACCATTCCAAGAGTCCCCCAGATGTCTCAGTCCATTCCAGAGGAACCTCTTTCCCTACACCGGATCGTCTTTCACGCCGAGGATCGACTCACACCAAGGTGGAACGTGGCACAGCCCTGTGGGAAAGCCTCTTGGGAAAGCCTCGAGGGACAGCCTCGAGGGAAAGCCACAGATCCCTTGATCCACGTGACAGGAATCGTGACACTACTGCTGCAGCTCGGGAGGAAAGCGCACGTGCATGCCCCCACTCGAGACGAGGCCTGACTCCCCTGGGGAGACTCAGAAGCACCCCAAGATCCATGGCAACACTGGAGAGGAATCCTCAGGTTCCGGCCCCGACTCCACACAAGGACTGAGGCCCCGGCATGGACGGGAGAGGAATCCCGAGAGGTCCCCTAGCAACTCGCATGGGGACTGGCCTTTCCTGAGGCCACCAGAGCGGGTCCCTGAGGTCCCCGTCGTAACTCGAGAAGACCTGCCGCAACTCGAGAAAATCCAGGAGGTTCTCCCCTCCAGGCGAGATGAGGACCCTTTCCGCTGAGGCGTCTTGAGGCTGATCACACCTCCCCTCTGGAACTTCGAAAGGGTCCTTCACACCCTTGGTGCAAATCAAGAAGTTCCCCGATATTCCCGTCTCCACTCGAGAGGAAACACGATGGTCCCGCCCACATAAAGAGGAGCCCCGTTTCCGCCTCGTAGCTCGAGATGAGGGATCCTTTCCCTGCTTCGTCGGGAAAGAGTTCCCGGCGTTCCCGTCGCATCTCAAGAGGAGGCCCTCTCAACAGGAACGGCGAGAGGAACTCCAGGGTCGTGCCACCATTCCAAGAGTCCCCCAGATGTCTCAGTCCATTCCAGAGGAACCTCTTTCCCTAGCCGGCTCGTCTTTCACGCCGAGGATCGACTCACACCAAGGTGGCACGTGGCACAGCCCTGTGGGTAGGCCTCGTGGGAAAGCATCGAGGGACAGCCTCGAGGGAAAGCCACAGATCCCTTGATCCACGTGACAGGAAGCGTGACACTACTGCTGCAGCTCGGGAGGAAAGCGCACGTGCATGCCCCCACTCGAGACGAGGCCTGACTCCCCTGGGGAGACTCAGAAGCACCCCAAGATCCATGGCAACACTGGAGAGGAATCCTCAGGTTCCGGCCCCGAATCCACACAAGGACTGAGGCCCTGGCATGGACGGGAGAGGAATCCCGAGTGGTCCCCTAGCAACTCGCATGGGTACTGGCCTTTCCTGAGGCCACCAGAGCGGGTCCCTGAGGTCCCCGTCGTAACTTGAGAAGACCTGCCGCAACTCGAGAAAATCCAGGAGGTTCTCCCCTCCAGGCGAGATGAGGCCCCTTTCCGCTGAGGCGTCTCGAGGCTGATCACACCTCCCCTCTGGAACTTCGAAAGGGTCCTTCACACCCTTGGTGCAAATCAAGAAGTTCCCCGACATACCCGTCTCCACTCGAGAGGAAACACGAGGGTCCCGCCCACATAAAGAGGAGCCCCGTTTCCGCCTCGTAGCTCGAGATGAGGGATCCTTTCCCTGCTTCCTCGGGAAAGAGTTCCCGGCGTTCCCGTCGCATCTCAAGAGGAGGCCCTCTCAACAGGAACGGCGACAGGAACTCCAGGGTCGTGCCACCATTCCAAGAGTCCCCCAGATGTCTCAGTCCATAATAGAGGAACCTCTTTTCCCTACACCGGCTCGTCTTTCACGCCGAGGATCGACTCACACCAAGGTGGCACGTGGCACAGCCCTGTGGGAAAGCCTCGTGGGAAAGCCTCGAGGGACAGCCTCGAGGGAAAGCCACAGATCCCTTGATCCACGTGACAGGAAGCGTGACACTACTGCTGCAGCTCGGGAGGAAAGCGCACGTGCATGCCCCCACTCGAGACGAGGCCTGACTCCCCTGGGGAGACTCAGAAGCACCCCAAGATCCATGGCAACACTGGAGAGGAATCCTCAGGTTCCGGCCCCGACTCCACACAAGGACTGAGGCCCCGGCATGGACGGGAGAGGAATCCCGAGAGGTCCCCTAGCAACTCGCATGGGGACTGGCCTTTCCTGAGGCCACCAGAGCGGGTCCCTGAGGTCCCCGTCGTAACTCGAGAAGACCTGCCGCAACTCGAGAAAATCCAGGAGGTTCTCCCCTCCAGGCGAGATGAGGACCCTTTCCGCTGAGGCGTCTTGAGGCTGATCACACCTCCCCTCTGGAACTTCGAAAGGGTCCTTCACACCCTTGGTGCAAATCAAGAAGTTCCCCGACATTCCCGTCTCCACTCGAGAGGAAACACGATGGTCCCGCCCACATAAAGAGGAGCCCCGTTTCCGCCTCGTAGCTCGAGATGAGGGATCCTTTCCCTGCTTCGTCGGGAAAGAGTTCCCGGCGTTCCCGTCGCATCTCAAGAGGAGGCCCTCTCAACAGGAACGGCGAGAGGAACTCCAGGGTCGTGCCACCATTCCAAGAGTCCCCCAGATGTCTCAGTCCATTCCAGAGGAAACTCTTTCCCTAGCCGGCTCGTCTTTCACGCCGAGGATCGACTCACACCAAGGTGGCACGTGGCACAGCCCTGTGGGTAGGCCTCGTGGGAAAGCCTCGAGGGACAGCCTCGAGGGAAAGCCACAGATCCCTTGATCCACGTGACAGGAAGCGTGACACTACTGCTGCAGCTCGGGAGGAAAGCGCACGTGCATGCCCCCACTCGAGACGAGGCCTGACTCCCCTGGGGAGACTCAGAAGCACCCCAAGATCCATGGCAACACTGGAGAGGAATCCTCAGGTTCCGGCCCCGACTCCACACAAGGACTGAGGCCCCGGCATGGACGGGAGAGGAATCCCGAGTGGTCCCCTAGCAACTCGCATGGGGACTGGCCTTTCCTGAGGCCACCAGAGCGGGTCCTTGAGGTCCCCGTCGTAACTTGAGAAGACCTGCCGCAACTCGAGAAAATCCAGGAGGTTCTCCCCTCCAGGCGAGATGAGGCCCCTTTCCGCTGAGGCGTCTCGAGGCTGATCACACCTCCCCTCTGGAACTTCGATAGGGTCCTTCACACCATTGGTGCTAATCAAGAGGTTCCCCGACATACCCGTCTCCACTCGAGAGGAAACACGAGGGTCCCGCCCACATCCAGAGGAGCCCCGTTTCCGCCTCGTAGCTCGAGATGAGGGGTCTTTTCCCTGCTTCGTCGGGAAAGAGTTCCCGGCGTTCCCGTCGCATCTCAAGAGGAGGCCCTCTCAACAGGAACAGAGAGGAACTCCAGGGTCGTGCCACCATTCCACGAGTTCCCCAGATGTCTCAGTCCATTCCAGAGGAACCTCTTTCCCTACACCGGCTCGTCTTTCACGCCGAGGATCGACTCACACCAAGGTGGAACGTGGCACAGCCCTGTGGGAAAGCCTCTTGGGAAAGCCTCGAGGGACAGCCTCGAGGGAAAGCCACAGATCCCTTGATCCACGTGACAGGAAGCGTAACACTACTGCTGCAGCTCGGGAGGAAAGCGCACGTGCATGCCCGCACTCGAGACGAGGCCTGACTCCCCTGGGGAGACTCAGAAGCACCCCAAGATCCATGGCAACACTGGAGAGGAATCCTCAGGTTCCGGCCCCGACTCCACACAAGGACTGAGGCCCCGGCATGGACGGGAGAGGAATCCCGAGAGGTCCCCTAGCAACTCGCATGGGGACTGGCCTTTAATGAGGCCACCAGAGCGGGTCCCTGAGGTCCCCGTCGTAACTCGAGAAGACCTGCCGCAACTCGAGAAAATCCAGGAGGTTCTCCCCTCCAGGCGAGATGAGGCCCATTTCCGCTGAGGCGTCTCGAGGCTGATCACACCTCCCCTCTGGAACTTCGAAAGGGTCCTTCACACCCTTGGTGCAAATCAAGAAGTTCCCCGACATACCCGTCTCCATTCGAGAGGAAACACGAGGGTCCCGCCCACATAAAGAGGAGCCCCGTTTCCGCCTCGTAGCTCGAGATGAGGGATCCTTTCCCTGCTTCCTCGGGAAAGAGTTCCCGGCGTTCCCGTCGCATCTCAAGAGGAGGCCCTCTCAACAGGAACGGCGACAGGAACTCCAGGGTCGTGCCACCATTCCACGAGTCCCCCAGATGTCTCAGTCCATTCCAGAGGAACCTCTTTTCGCTTCACCGGCTTGTCTTTCACGCCGAGGATCGACTCACAACAAGGTGGCACGTGGCACAGCCCTGTGGGAAAGCCACGTGGGAAAACCTCGAGGGACAGCCTCGAGGGAAAGCCACAGATCCCTTGATCCACGTGACAGGAAGCGTGACACTACTGCTGCAGCTCGGGAGGAAAGCGCACGTGCATGCCCCCACTCGAGACGAGGCCTGACTCCCCTGGGGAGACTCAGAAGCACCCCAAGATCCATGGCAACACTGGAGAGGAATCCTCAGGTTCGGATCCGACTCAACACAAGGTCTTAGGCCCCGGCATGAACGGGAGAGGAATCCCGAGAGGTCCCCTAGCAACTCGCATGGGGACTGGCCTTTTCTGAGGCCATCAGAGCGGATCCCTGAGGTCCCCGTCGTAACTCGAGAAGACCTGCCGCAACTCGAGAAAATCCAGGAGGTTCTCCCCTCCAGGCGAGATGAGGCCCATTTCCGCTCAGGCATCTCGAGGCTAATCAGACCTCACTTCTGGAACTTCGAAAGGGTCCTTCACACCCTTGGTGCAAAACAAGAAGTTCCCCGACATACCCGTCTCCACTCGAGAGGAATCACGAGGGTCCCGCCCACATCCAGAGGAGCCCAGTTTCCGCCTCGTAGCTCGAGATGACGGATCCTTTTCCTGCTTCGTCGGGAAAGAGTTTCCGGCGTTCCCGTCGCATCTCAAGAGGAGCCCCTCTCAACAGGAGCGGCGAGAGGAACTCCATGGTCGTGCCAGCATTCCAAGAGTCCCCCAGATGTCTCAGTCCATTCCAGAGGAACCTCTTTTCCCTTCAACGGCTCGTCTTTCACGCCGAGGATCGACTCACAAGAAGGTGGCACGTGGCACAGCCCTGTGGGAAAGCCTCGTGTGTAAACCTCGAGGGACAGCCTCGAGGGAAAGCCACAGATCCCTTGATCCACGTGACAGGAAGCGTGACACTACTGCTGCAGCTCGGGAGGAAAGCGCACGTGCATGCCCCCACTCGAGACGAGGCCTGACTCCCCTGGGGAGACTCAGAAGCACCCCAAGATCCATGGCAACACTGGAGAGGAATCCTCAGGTTCCGGCCCCGACTCCACACAAGGACTGAGGCCCCGGCATGGACGGGAGAGGAATCCCGAGAGGTCCCCTAGCAACTCGCATGGGGACTGGCCTTTAATGAGGCCACCAGAGCGGGTCCCTGAGGTCCCCGTCGTAACTCGAGAAGACCTGCCGCAACTCGAGAAAATCCAGGAGGTTCTCCCCTCCAGGCGAGATGAGGCCCATTTCCGCTGAGGCGTCTCGAGGCTGATCACACCTCCCCTCTGGAACTTCGAAAGGGTCCTTCACACCCTTGGTGCAAATCAAGAAGTTCCCCGACATTCCCGTCTCCACTCGAGAGGAAACACGATGGTCCCGCCCACATAAAGAGGAGCCCCGTTTCCGCCTCGTAGCTCGAGATGAGGGATCCTTTCCCTGCTTCGTCGGGAAAGAGTTCCCGGCGTTCCCGTCGCATCTCAAGAGGAGGCCCTCTCAACAGGAACGGCGAGAGGAACTCCAGGGTCGTGCCACCATTCCAAGAGTCCCCCAGATGTCTCAGTCCATTCCAGAGGAAACTCTTTCCCTAGCCGGCTCGTCTTTCACGCCGAGGATCGACTCACACCAAGGTGGCACGTGGCACAGCCCTGTGGGTAGGCCTCGTGGGAAAGCCTCGAGGGACAGCCTCGAGGGAAAGCCACAGATCCCTTGATCCACGTGACAGGAAGCGTGACACTACTGCTGCAGCTCGGGAGGAAAGCGCACGTGCATGCCCCCACTCGAGACGAGGCCTGACTCCCCTGGGGAGACTCAGAAGCACCCCAAGATCCATGGCAACACTGGAGAGGAATCCTCAGGTTCCGGCCCCGACTCCACACAAGGACTGAGGCCCCGGCATGGACGGGAGAGGAATCCCGAGTGGTCCCCTAGCAACTCGCATGGGGACTGGCCTTTCCTGAGGCCACCAGAGCGGGTCCCTGAGGTCCCCGTCGTAACTTGAGAAGACCTGCCGCAACTCGAGAAAATCCAGGAGGTTCTCCCCTCCAGGCGAGATGAGGCCCCTTTCCGCTGAGGCGTCTCGAGGCTGATCACACCTCCCCTCTGGAACTTCGATAGGGTCCTTCACACCATTGGTGCTAATCAAGAGGTTCCCCGACATACCCGTCTCCACTCGAGAGGAAACACGAGGGTCCCGCCCACATCCAGAGGAGCCCCGTTTCCGCCTCGTAGCTCGAGATGAGGGGTCTTTTCCCTGCTTCGTCGGGAAAGAGTTCCCGGCGTTCCCGTCGCATCTCAAGAGGAGGCCCTCTCAACAGGAACAGAGAGGAACTCCAGGGTCGTGCCACCATTCCACGAGTTCCCCAGATGTCTCAGTCCATTCCAGAGGAACCTCTTTCCCTACACCGGCTCGTCTTTCACGCCGAGGATCGACTCACACCAAGGTGGAACGTGGCACAGCCCTGTGGGAAAGCCTCTTGGGAAAGCCTCGAGGGACAGCCTCGAGGGAAAGCCACAGATCCCTTGATCCACGTGACAGGAAGCGTAACACTACTGCTGCAGCTCGGGAGGAAAGCGCACGTGCATGCCCGCACTCGAGACGAGGCCTGACTCCCCTGGGGAGACTCAGAAGCACCCCAAGATCCATGGCAACACTGGAGAGGAATCCTCAGGTTCCGGCCCCGACTCCACACAAGGACTGAGGCCCCGGCATGGACGGGAGAGGAATCCCGAGAGGTCCCCTAGCAACTCGCATGGGGACTGGCCTTTAATGAGGCCACCAGAGCGGGTCCCTGAGGTCCCCGTCGTAACTCGAGAAGACCTGCCGCAACTCGAGAAAATCCAGGAGGTTCTCCCCTCCAGGCGAGATGAGGCCCATTTCCGCTGAGGCGTCTCGAGGCTGATCACACCTCCCCTCTGGAACTTCGAAAGGGTCCTTCACACCCTTGGTGCAAATCAAGAAGTTCCCCGACATACCCGTCTCCATTCGAGAGGAAACACGAGGGTCCCGCCCACATAAAGAGGAGCCCCGTTTCCGCCTCGTAGCTCGAGATGAGGGATCCTTTCCCTGCTTCCTCGGGAAAGAGTTCCCGGCGTTCCCGTCGCATCTCAAGAGGAGGCCCTCTCAACAGGAACGGCGACAGGAACTCCAGGGTCGTGCCACCATTCCACGAGTCCCCCAGATGTCTCAGTCCATTCCAGAGGAACCTCTTTTCGCTTCACCGGCTTGTCTTTCACGCCGAGGATCGACTCACAACAAGGTGGCACGTGGCACAGCCCTGTGGGAAAGCCACGTGGGAAAACCTCGAGGGACAGCCTCGAGGGAAAGCCACAGATCCCTTGATCCACGTGACAGGAAGCGTGACACTACTGCTGCAGCTCGGGAGGAAAGCGCACGTGCATGCCCCCACTCGAGACGAGGCCTGACTCCCCTGGGGAGACTCAGAAGCACCCCAAGATCCATGGCAACACTGGAGAGGAATCCTCAGGTTCGGATCCGACTCAACACAAGGTCTTAGGCCCCGGCATGAACGGGAGAGGAATCCCGAGAGGTCCCCTAGCAACTCGCATGGGGACTGGCCTTTTCTGAGGCCATCAGAGCGGATCCCTGAGGTCCCCGTCGTAACTCGAGAAGACCTGCCGCAACTCGAGAAAATCCAGGAGGTTCTCCCCTCCAGGCGAGATGAGGCCCATTTCCGCTCAGGCATCTCGAGGCTAATCAGACCTCACTTCTGGAACTTCGAAAGGGTCCTTCACACCCTTGGTGCAAAACAAGAAGTTCCCCGACATACCCGTCTCCACTCGAGAGGAATCACGAGGGTCCCGCCCACATCCAGAGGAGCCCAGTTTCCGCCTCGTAGCTCGAGATGACGGATCCTTTTCCTGCTTCGTCGGGAAAGAGTTTCCGGCGTTCCCGTCGCATCTCAAGAGGAGCCCCTCTCAACAGGAGCGGCGAGAGGAACTCCATGGTCGTGCCAGCATTCCAAGAGTCCCCCAGATGTCTCAGTCCATTCCAGAGGAACCTCTTTTCCCTTCAACGGCTCGTCTTTCACGCCGAGGATCGACTCACAAGAAGGTGGCACGTGGCACAGCCCTGTGGGAAAGCCTCGTGTGTAAACCTCGAGGGACAGCCTCGAGGGAAAGCCACAGATCCCTTGATCCACGTGACAGGAAGCGTGACACTACTGCTGCAGCTCGGGAGGAAAGCGCACGTGCATGCCCCCACTCGAGACGAGGCCTGACTCCCCTGGGGAGACTCAGAAGCACCCCAAGATCCATGGCAACACTGGAGAGGAATCCTCAGGTTCCGGCCCCGACTCCACACAAGGACTGAGGCCCCGGCATGGACGGGAGAGGAATCCCGAGAGGTCCCCTAGCAACTCGCATGGGGACTGGCCTTTAATGAGGCCACCAGAGCGGGTCCCTGAGGTCCCCGTCGTAACTCGAGAAGACCTGCCGCAACTCGAGAAAATCCAGGAGGTTCTCCCCTCCAGGCGAGATGAGGCCCATTTCCGCTGAGGCGTCTCGAGGCTGATCACACCTCCCCTCTGGAACTTCGAAAGGGTCCTTCACACCCTTGGTGCAAATCAAGAAGTTCCCCGACATACCCGTCTCCACTCGAGAGGAAACACGAGGGTCCCGCCCACATAAAGAGGAGCCCCGTTTCCGCCTCGTAGCTCGAGATGAGGGATCCTTTCCCTGCTTCCTCGGGAAAGAGTTCCCGGCGTTCCCGTCGCATCTCAAGAGGAGGCCCTCTCAACAGGAACGGCGAGAGGAACTCCAGGGTCGTGCCACCATTCCAAGAGTCCCCCAGATGTCTCAGTCCATAATAGAGGAACCTCTTTTCCCTACACCGGCTCGTCTTTCACGCCGAGGATCGACTCACACCAAGGTGGCACGTGGCACAGCCCTGTGGGAAAGCCTCGTGGGAAAGCCTCGAGGGACAGCCTCGAGGGAAAGCCACAGATCCCTTGATCCACGTG
The DNA here is from genome assembly GCF_023091745.1 of Budorcas taxicolor. Classification (NCBI taxonomy): domain Eukaryota; kingdom Metazoa; phylum Chordata; class Mammalia; order Artiodactyla; family Bovidae; genus Budorcas; species Budorcas taxicolor. The sequence continues at coordinate 80,705 of NC_068915.1, read as the reverse complement.
ACAGGAAGCGTGACACTACTGCTGCAGCTCGGGAGGAAAGCGCACGTGCGTGCCCCCACTCGAGACGAGGCCTGACTCCCCTGGGGAGACTCAGAAGCACCCCAAGATCCATGGCAACACTGGAGAGGAATCCTCAGGTTCCGGCCCCGACTCCACACAAGGACTGAGGCCCCGGCATGGACGGGAGAGGAATCCCGAGAGGTCCCCTAGCAACTCGCATGGGGACTGGCCTTTCCTGAGGCCACCAGAGCGGGTCCCTGAGGTCCCCGTCGTAACTCGAGAAGACCTGCCGCAACTCGAGAAAATCCAGGAGGTTCTCCCCTCCAGGCGAGATGAGGACCCTTTCCGCTGAGGCGTCTTGAGGCTGATCACACCTCCCCTCTGGAACTTCGAAAGGGTCCTTCACACCCTTGGTGCAAATCAAGAAGTTCCCCGACATTCCCGTCTCCACTCGAGAGGAAACACGATGGTCCCGCCCACATAAAGAGGAGCCCCGTTTCCGCCTCGTAGCTCGAGATGAGGGATCCTTTCCCTGCTTCGTCGGGAAAGAGTTCCCGGCGTTCCCGTCGCATCTCAAGAGGAGGCCCTCTCAACAGGAACGGCGAGAGGAACTCCAGGGTCGTGCCACCATTCCAAGAGTCCCCCAGATGTCTCAGTCCATTCCAGAGGAACCTCTTTCCCTAGCCGGCTCGTCTTTCACGCCGAGGATCGACTCACAAGAAGGTGGCACGTGGCACAGCCCTGTGGGTAGGCCTCGTGGGAAAGCCTCGAGGGACAGCCTCGAGGGAAAGCCACAGATCCCTTGATCCACGTGACAGGAAGCGTGACACTACTGCTGCAGCTCGGGAGGAAAGCGCACGTGCATGCCCCCACTCGAGACGAGGCCTGACTCCCCTGGGGAGACTCAGAAGCACCCCAAGATCCATGGCAACACTGGAGAGGAATCCTCAGGTTCCGGCCCCGACTCCACACAAGGACTGAGGCCCCGGCATGGACGGGAGAGGAATCCCGAGTGGTCCCCTAGCAACTCGCATGGGGACTGGCCTTTCCTGAGGCCACCAGAGCGGGTCCCTGAGGTCCCCGTCGTAACTCGAGAAGACCTGCCGCAACTCGAGAAAATCCAGGAGGTTCTCCCCTCCAGGCGAGATGAGGCCCATTTCCGCTGAGGCGTCTCGAGGCTGATCACACCTCCCCTCTGGAACTTCGAAAGGGTCCTTCACACCCTTGGTGCAAATCAAGAAGTTCCCCGACATACCCGTCTCCATTCGAGAGGAAACACGAGGGTCCCGCCCACATAAAGAGGAGCCCCGTTTCCGCCTCGTAGCTCGAGATGAGGGATCCTTTCCCTGCTTCCTCGGGAAAGAGTTCCCGGCGTTCCCGTCGCATCTCAAGAGGAGGCCCTCTCAACAGGAACGGCGACAGGAACTCCAGGGTCGTGCCACCATTCCACGAGTCCCCCAGATGTCTCAGTCCATTCCAGAGGAACCTCTTTTCGCTTCACCGGCTTGTCTTTCACGCCGAGGATCGACTCACAACAAGGTGGCACGTGGCACAGCCCTGTGGGAAAGCCACGTGGGAAAACCTCGAGGGACAGCCTCGAGGGAAAGCCACAGATCCCTTGATCCACGTGACAGGAAGCGTGACACTACTGCTGCAGCTCGGGAGGAAAGCGCACGTGCATGCCCCCACTCGAGACGAGGCCTGACTCCCCTGGGGAGACTCAGAAGCACCCCAAGATCCATGGCAACACTGGAGAGGAATCCTCAGGTTCGGATCCGACTCAACACAAGGTCTTAGGCCCCGGCATGAACGGGAGAGGAATCCCGAGAGGTCCCCTAGCAACTCGCATGGGGACTGGCCTTTTCTGAGGCCATCAGAGCGGATCCCTGAGGTCCCCGTCGTAACTCGAGAAGACCTGCCGCAACTAGAGAAAATCCAGGAGGTTCTCCCCTCCAGGCGAGATGAGGCCCATTTCCGCTCAGGCATCTCGAGGCTAATCAGACCTCACTTCTGGAACTTCGAAAGGGTCCTTCACACCCTTGGTGCAAAACAAGAAGTTCCCCGACATACCCGTCTCCACTCGAGAGGAATCACGAGGGTCCCGCCCACATCCAGAGGAGCCCAGTTTCCGCCTCGTAGCTCGAGATGACGGATCCTTTTCCTGCTTCGTCGGGAAAGAGTTTCCGGCGTTCCCGTCGCATCTCAAGAGGAGCCCCTCTCAACAGGAGCGGCGAGAGGAACTCCATGGTCGTGCCAGCATTCCAAGAGTCCCCCAGATGTCTCAGTCCATTCCAGAGGAACCTCTTTTCCCTTCAACGGCTCGTCTTTCACGCCGAGGATCGACTCACAAGAAGGTGGCACGTGGCACAGCCCTGTGGGAAAGCCTCGTGTGTAAACCTCGAGGGACAGCCTCGAGGGAAAGCCACAGATCCCTTGATCCACGTGACAGGAAGCGTGACACTACTGCTGCAGCTCGGGAGGAAAGCGCACGTGCATGCCCCCACTCGAGACGAGGCCTGACTCCCCTGGGGAGACTCAGAAGCACCCCAAGATCCATGGCAACACTGGAGAGGAATCCTCAGGTTCCGGCCCCGACTCCACACAAGGACTGAGGCCCCGGCATGGACGGGAGAGGAATCCCGAGAGGTCCCCTAGCAACTCGCATGGGGACTGGCCTTTAATGAGGCCACCAGAGCGGGTCCCTGAGGTCCCCGTCGTAACTCGAGAAGACCTGCCGCAACTCGAGAAAATCCAGGAGGTTCTCCCCTCCAGGCGAGATGAGGCCCATTTCCGCTGAGGCGTCTCGAGGCTGATCACACCTCCCCTCTGGAACTTCGAAAGGGTCCTTCACACCCTTGGTGCAAATCAAGAAGTTCCCCGACATACCCGTCTCCACTCGAGAGGAAACACGAGGGTCCCGCCCACATAAAGAGGAGCCCCGTTTCCGCCTCGTAGCTCGAGATGAGGGATCCTTTCCCTGCTTCGTCGGGAAAGAGTTCCCGGCGTTCCCGTCGCATCTCAAGAGGAGGCCCTCTCAACAGGAACGGCGAGAGGAACTCCAGGGTCGTGCCACCATTCCAAGAGTCCCCCAGATGTCTCAGTCCATAATAGAGGAACCTCTTTTCCCTACACCGGCTCGTCTTTCACGCCGAGGATCGACTCACACCAAGGTGGCACGTGGCACAGCCCTGTGGGAAAGCCTCGTGGGAAAGCCTCGAGGGACAGCCTCGAGGGAAAGCCACAGATCCCTTGATCCACGTGACAGGAAGCGTGACACTACTGCTGCAGCTCGGGAGGAAAGCGCACGTGCGTGCCCCCACTCGAGACGAGGCCTGACTCCCCTGGGGAGACTCAGAAGCACCCCAAGATCCATGGCAACACTGGAGAGGAATCCTCAGGTTCCGGCCCCGACTCCACACAAGGACTGAGGCCCCGGCATGGACGGGAGAGGAATCCCGAGAGGTCCCCTAGCAACTCGCATGGGGACTGGCCTTTCCTGAGGCCACCAGAGCGGGTCCCTGAGGTCCCCGTCGTAACTCGAGAAGACCTGCCGCAACTCGAGAAAATCCAGGAGGTTCTCCCCTCCAGGCGAGATGAGGACCCTTTCCGCTGAGGCGTCTTGACGCTGATCACACCTCCCCTCTGGAACTTCGAAAGGGTCCTTCACACCCTTGGTGCAAATCAAGAAGTTCCCCGACATTCCCGTCTCCACTCGAGAGGAAACACGATGGTCCCGCCCACATAAAGAGGAGCCCCGTTTCCGCCTCGTAGCTCGAGATGAGGGATCCTTTCCCTGCTTCGTCGGGAAAGAGTTCCCGGCGTTCCCGTCGCATCTCAAGAGGAGGCCCTCTCAACAGGAACGGCGAGAGGAACTCCAGGGTCGTGCCACCATTCCAAGAGTCCCCCAGATGTCTCAGTCCATTCCAGAGGAACCTCTTTCCCTAGCCGGCTCGTCTTTCACGCCGAGGATCGACTCACACCAAGGTGGCACGTGGCACAGCCCTGTGGGTAGGCCTCGTGGGAAAGCCTCGAGGGACAGCCTCGAGGGAAAGCCACAGATCCCTTGATCCACGTGACAGGAAGCGTGACACTACTGCTGCAGCTCGGGAGGAAAGCGCACGTGCATGCCCCCACTCGAGACGAGGCCTGACTCCCCTGGGGAGACTCAGAAGCACCCCAAGATCCATGGCAACACTGGAGAGGAATCCTCAGGTTCCGGCCCCGAATCCACACAAGGACTGAGGCCCCGGCATGGACGGGAGAGGAATCCCGAGTGGTCCCCTAGCAACTCGCATGGGGACTGGCCTTTCCTGAGGCCACCAGAGCGGGTCCCTGAGGTCCCCGTCGTAACTTGAGAAGACCTGCCGCAACTCGAGAAAATCCAGGAGGTTCTCCCCTCCAGGCGAGATGAGGCCCCTTTCCGCTGAGGCGTCTCGAGGCTGATCACACCTCCCCTCTGGAACTTCGATAGGGTCCTTCACACCATTGGTGCTAATCAAGAGGTTCCCCGACATACCCGTCTCCACTCGAGAGGAAACACGAGGGTCCCTCCCACATCCAGAGGAGCCCCGTTTCCGCCTCGTAGCTCGAGATGAGGGATCTTTTCCCTGCTTCGTCGGGAAAGAGTTCCCGGCGTTCCCGTCGCATCTCAAGAGGAGGCCCTCTCAACAGGAACAGAGAGGAACTCCAGGGTCGTGCCACCATTCCACGAGTTCCCCAGATGTCTCAGTCCATTCCAGAGGAACCTCTTTCCCTACATCGGATCGTCTTTCACGCCGAGGATCGACTCACACCAAGGTGGAACGTGGCACAGCCCTGTGGGAAAGCCTCTTGGGAAAGCCTCGAGGGACAGCCTCGAGGGAAAGCCACAGATCCCTTGATCCACGTGACAGGAAGCGTGACACTACTGCTGCAGCTCGGGAGGAAAGCGCACGTGCATGCCCCCACTCGAGACGAGGCCTGACTCCCCTGGGGAGACTCAGAAGCACCCCAAGATCCATGGCAACACTGGAGAGGAATCCTCAGGTTCCGGCCCCGACTCCACACAAGGACTGAGGCCCCGGCATGGACGGGAGAGGAATCCCGAGAGGTCCCCTAGCAACTCGCATGGGGACTGGCCTTTAATGAGGCCACCAGAGCGGGTCCCTGAGGTCCCCGTCGTAACTCGAGAAGACCTGCCGCAACTCGAGAAAATCCAGGAGGTTCTCCCCTCCAGGCGAGATGAGGCCCATTTCCGCTGAGGCGTCTCGAGGCTGATCACACCTCCCCTCTGGAACTTCGAAAGGGTCCTTCACACCCTTGGTGCAAATCAAGAAGTTCCCCGACATACCCGTCTCCATTCGAGAGGAAACACGAGGGTCCCGCCCACATAAAGAGGAGCCCCGTTTCCGCCTCGTAGCTCGAGATGAGGGATCCTTTCCCTGCTTCCTCGGGAAAGAGTTCCCGGCGTTCCCGTCGCATCTCAAGAGGAGGCCCTCTCAACAGGAACGGCGACAGGAAATCCAGGGTCGTGCCACCATTCCACGAGTCCCCCAGATGTCTCAGTCCATTCCAGAGGAACCTCTTTTCGCTTCACCGGCTTGTCTTTCACGCCGAGGATCGACTCACAACAAGGTGGCACGTGGCACAGCCCTGTGGGAAAGCCACGTGGGAAAACCTCGAGCGAAAGCCTCGAGGGAAAGCCACAGATCCCTTGATCCACGTGACAGGCAGCGTGACACTACTGCTGCAGCTCGGGAGGAAAGCGCACGAGCATGCCCCCACTCGAGATGAGGCCTGACTCCCCTGGGGAGACTCAGAAGCACCCCAAGATCCATGGCAACACTCGAGAGGAATCCTCAGGTTCCGGCCCCGACTCCACACAAGGACTGAGGCCCCGGCATGGACGGGAGAGGAATCCCGAGAGGTCCCCTAGCAACTCGCATGGGGACTGGCCTTTCCTGAGGCCACCAGAGCGGGTCCCTGAGGTCCCCGTCGTAACTCGAGAAGACCTGCCGCAACTCGAGAAAATCCAGGAGGTTCTCCCCTCCAGGCGAGATGAGGCCCCTTTCCGCTGAGGCGTCTCGAGGCTGATCACACCTCCCCTCTGGAACTTCGAAAGGGTCCTTCACACCCTTGGTGCAAATCAAGAAGTTCCCCGACATACCCGTCTCCACTCGAGAGGAAACACGAGGGTCCCGACCACATCCAGAGGAGCCCCGTTTCCGCCTCGTAGCTCGAGATGAGGGATCCTTTCCCTGCTTCGTCGGGAAAGAGTTCCCGGCGTTCCCGTCGCATCTCAAGAGGAGGCCCTCTCAACAGGAACGGCGAGAGGAACTCCAGGGTCGTGCCACCATTCCACGAGTCCCCCAGATGTCTCAGTCCATTCCAGAGGAACCTCTTTCCCTACACCGGATCGTCTTTCACGCCGAGGATCGACTCACACCAAGGTGGAACGTGGCACAGCCCTGTGGGAAAGCCTCTTGGGAAAGCCTCGAGGGACAGCCTCGAGGGAAAGCCACAGATCCCTTGATCCACGTGACAGGAAGCGTGACACTACTGCTGCAGCTCGGGAGGAAAGCGCACGTGCATGCCCCCACTCGAGACGAGGCCTGACTCCCCTGGGGAGACTCAGAAGCACCCCAAGATCCATGGCAACACTGGAGAGGAATCCTCAGATTCCGGCCCCGACTCCACACAAGGACTGAGGCCCCGGCATGGACGGGAGAGGAATCCCGAGAGGTCCCCTAGCAACTCGCATGGGGACTGGCCTTTCCTGAGGCCACCAGAGCGGGTCCCTGAGGTCCCCGTCGTAACTCGAGAAGACCTGCCGCAACTAGAGAAAATCCAGGAGGTTCTCCCCTCCAGGCGAGATGAGGCCCATTTCCGCTCAGGCATCTCGAGGCTAATCAGACCTCACTTCTGGAACTTCGAAAGGGTCCTTCACACCCTTGGTGCAAAACAAGAAGTTCCCCGACATACCCGTCTCCACTCGAGAGGAATCACGAGGGTCCCGCCCACATCCAGAGGAGCCCAGTTTCCGCCTCGTAGCTCGAGATGACGGATCCTTTTCCTGCTTCGTCGGGAAAGAGTTTCCGGCGTTCCCGTCGCATCTCAAGAGGAGCCCCTCTCAACAGGAGCGGCGAGAGGAACTCCATGGTCGTGCCAGCATTCCAAGAGTCCCCCAGATGTCTCAGTCCATTCCAGAGGAACCTCTTTTCCCTTCAACGGCTCGTCTTTCACGCCGAGGATCGACTCACAAGAAGGTGGCACGTGGCACAGCCCTGTGGGAAAGCCTCGAGTGTAAACCTCGAGGGACAGCCTCGAGGGAAAGCCACAGATCCCTTGATCCACGTGACAGGAAGCGTGACACTACTGCTGCAGCTCGGGAGGAAAGTGCACGTGCATGCCCCCACTCGAGACGAGGCCTGACTCCCCTGGGGAGACTCAGAAGCACCCCAAGATCCATGGCAACACTGGAGAGGAATCCTCAGGTTCCGGCCCCGACTCCACACAAGGACTGAGGCCCCGGCATGGACGGGAGAGGAATCCCGAGAGGTCCCCTAGCAACTCGCATGGGGACTGGCCTTTAATGAGGCCACCAGAGCGGGTCCCTGAGGTCCCCGTCGTAACTCGAGAAGACCTGCCGCAACTCGAGAAAATCCAGGAGGTTCTCCCCTCCAGGCGAGATGAGGCCCATTTCCGCTGAGGCGTCTCGAGGCTGATCACACCTCCCCTCTGGAACTTCGAAAGGGTCCTTCACACCCTTGGTGCAAATCAAGAAGTTCCCCGACATACCCGTCTCCACTCGAGAGGAAACACGAGGGTCCCGCCCACATAAAGAGGAGCCCCGTTTCCGCCTCGTAGCTCGAGATGAGGGATCCTTTCCCTGCTTCCTCGGGAAAGAGTTCCCGGCGTTCCCGTCGCATCTCAAGAGGAGGCCCTCTCAACAGGAACGGCGAGAGGAACTCCAGGGTCGTGCCACCATTCCAAGAGTCCCCCAGATGTCTCAGTCCATAATAGAGGAACCTCTTTTCCCTACACCGGCTCGTCTTTCACGCCGAGGATCGACTCACACCAAGGTGGCACGTGGCACAGCCCTGTGGGAAAGCCTCGTGGGAAAGCCTCGAGGGACAGCCTCGAGGGAAAGCCACAGATCCCTTGATCCACGTGACAGGAAGCGTGACACTACTGCTGCAGCTCGGGAGGAAAGCGCACGTGCGTGCCCCCACTCGAGACGAGGCCTGACTCCCCTGGGGAGACTCAGAAGCACCCCAAGATCCATGGCAACACTGGAGAGGAATCCTCAGGTTCCGGCCCCGACTCCACACAAGGACTGAGGCCCCGGCATGGACGGGAGAGGAATCCCGAGAGGTCCCCTAGCAACTCGCATGGGGACTGGCCTTTCCTGAGGCCACCAGAGCGGGTCCCTGAGGTCCCCGTCGTAACTCGAGAAGACCTGCCGCAACTCGAGAAAATCCAGGAGGTTCTCCCCTCCAGGCGAGATGAGGACCCTTTCCGCTGAGGCGTCTTGAGGCTGATCACACCTCCCCTCTGGAACTTCGAAAGGGTCCTTCACACCCTTGGTGCAAATCAAGAAGTTCCCCGACATTCCCGTCTCCACTCGAGAGGAAACACGATGGTCCCGCCCACATAAAGAGGAGCCCCGTTTCCGCCTCGTAGCTCGAGATGAGGGATCCTTTCCCTGCTTCGTCGGGAAAGAGTTCCCGGCGTTCCCGTCGCATCTCAAGAGGAGGCCCTCTCAACAGGAACGGCGAGAGGAACTCCAGGGTCGTGCCACCATTCCAAGAGTCCCCCAGATGTCTCAGTCCATTCCAGAGGAACCTCTTTCCCTAGCCGGCTCGTCTTTCACGCCGAGGATCGACTCACACCAAGGTGGCACGTGGCACAGCCCTGTGGGTAGGCCTCGTGGGAAAGCCTCGAGGGACAGCCTCGAGGGAAAGCCACAGATCCCTTGATCCACGTGACAGGAAGCGTGACACTACTGCTGCAGCTCGGGAGGAAAGCGCACGTGCATGCCCCCACTCGAGACGAGGCCTGACTCCCCTGGGGAGACTCAGAAGCACCCCAAGATCCATGGCAACACTGGAGAGGAATCCTCAGGTTCCGGCCCCGAATCCACACAAGGACTGAGGCCCCGGCATGGACGGGAGAGGAATCCCGAGTGGTCCCCTAGCAACTCGCATGGGGACTGGCCTTTCCTGAGGCCACCAGAGCGGGTCCCTGAGGTCCCCGTCGTAACTTGAGAAGACCTGCCGCAACTCGAGAAAATCCAGGAGGTTCTCCCCTCCAGGCGAGATGAGGCCCCTTTCCGCTGAGGCGTCTCGAGGCTGATCACACCTCCCCTCTGGAACTTCGATAGGGTCCTTCACACCATTGGTGCTAATCAAGAGGTTCCCCGACATACCCGTCTCCACTCGAGAGGAAACACGAGGGTCCCTCCCACATCCAGAGGAGCCCCGTTTCCGCCTCGTAGCTCGAGATGAGGGATCTTTTCCCTGCTTCGTCGGGAAAGAGTTCCCGGCGTTCCCGTCGCATCTCAAGAGGAGGCCCTCTCAACAGGAACAGAGAGGAACTCCAGGGTCGTGCCACCATTCCACGAGTTCCCCAGATGTCTCAGTCCATTCCAGAGGAACCTCTTTCCCTACACCGGATCGTCTTTCACGCCGAGGATCGACTCACACCAAGGTGGAACGTGGCACAGCCCTGTGGGAAAGCCTCTTGGGAAAGCCTCGAGGGACAGCCTCGAGGGAAAGCCACAGATCCCTTGATCCACGTGACAGGAAGCGTGACACTACTGCTGCAGCTCGGGAGGAAAGCGCACGTGCATGCCCCCACTCGAGACGAGGCCTGACTCCCCTGGGGAGACTCAGAAGCACCCCAAGATCCATGGCAACACTGGAGAGGAATCCTCAGGTTCCGGCCCCGACTCCACACAAGGACTGAGGCCCCGGCATGGACGGGAGAGGAATCCCGAGAGGTCCCCTAGCAACTCGCATGGGGACTGGCCTTTAATGAGGCCACCAGAGCGGGTCCCTGAGGTCCCCGTCGTAACTCGAGAAGACCTGCCGCAACTCGAGAAAATCCAGGAGGTTCTCCCCTCCAGGCGAGATGAGGCCCATTTCCGCTGAGGCGTCTCGAGGCTGATCACACCTCCCCTCTGGAACTTCGAAAGGGTCCTTCACACCCTTGGTGCAAATCAAGAAGTTCCCCGACATACCCGTCTCCATTCGAGAGGAAACACGAGGGTCCCGCCCACATAAAGAGGAGCCCCGTTTCCGCCTCGTAGCTCGAGATGAGGGATCCTTTCCCTGCTTCCTCGGGAAAGAGTTCCCGGCGTTCCCGTCGCATCTCAAGAGGAGGCCCTCTCAACAGGAACGGCGACAGGAACTCCAGGGTCGTGCCACCATTCCACGAGTCCCCCAGATGTCTCAGTCCATTCCAGAGGAACCTCTTTTCGCTTCACCGGCTTGTCTTTCACGCCGAGGATCGACTCACAACAAGGTGGCACGTGGCACAGCCCTGTGGGAAAGCCACGTGGGAAAACCTCGAGCGAAAGCCTCGAGGGAAAGCCACAGATCCCTTGATCCACGTGACAGGAAGCGTTACACTACTGCTGCAGTTCGGGAGGAAAGCGCACGTGCATGCCCCCACTCGAGACGAGGCCTGACTCCGCTGGGGAGACTCAGATGCCCCCCAAGATCCATGGCAACACTGGAGAGGAATCCTCAGGTTCCGGCCCCGACTCCACACAAGGACTGAGGCCCCGGCATAGACGGGAGAGGAATCCCGAGAGGTCGCCTAGCAACTCGCATGGGGACTGGCCTTTCCTGAGGCCACCAGAGCGTGTCCCTGAGGTCCCTGTCGTAACTCGAGAAGACTTTCCGCAACTCGAGAAAATCCAAGAGGTTCTCCCCTCTAGGAGAGATGAGGCCCATTTCCACTGAGGCGTCTCGAGGCTGATCACACCTCACCTCTGGAACTTCGAAAGGGTCCTTCACAACCTTGGCGCAAATCAAGAAGTTCCCCGACATACCCGTCTCCACTCGAGAGGAAACACGAGTGTCCCGTTCACATCCAGTGGAGCCCCGTTTCCGCCTCGTAGCTCGAGATGAGGGATCCTTTCCCTCCTTCTTCGGGAACGAGTTCCCGGCGTTCCCGTCGCAATTCAAGAGGAGGCCTTCTCAACAGGAACGGCGAGAGGAACTCCAGGGTCGTGCCACCATTCCAAGAGTCCCCCAGTGGTCTCAGTCCATTCCAGAGGAACCTCTTTTCCATTCACCGGCTCGTCTTTCACGCCGAGGATCGACTCACACCAAGGTGGCACGTGGCACAGCCCTGTGGGAAAGCCTCGTGGGAAAGCCTCGAGGGACAGCCTCGAGGGAAAGCCACAGATCCCTTGATCCACGTGACAGGAAGCGTGACACTACTGCTGCAGCTCGGGAGGAAAGCGCACGTGCATGCCCCCACTCGAGACGAGTCGTGACTCCCCTGGGGAGACTCAGAAGAACCCCAAGGTCCATGGCAACACTGGAGAGGAATCCTCAGGTTCCGGCCCCGAATCCACACAAGGACTGAGGCCCCGGCATGGATGGGAGAGGAATCCCGATAGGTCCCCTAGCAACTCGCATGGGGACTGGCCTTTCCTGAGCCCACCAGAGCGTGTCCCTGAGGTCCCTGTCGTAACTCGAGAAGACCTGCCGCAACTCGAGAAAATCCAGGAGGTTCTCCCTTCCAGCGGAGATGAGGCCCTTTTCCGCGGAGGCGTCTCGAGGCTGATCACACCTCACCTCTGGAACTTCGAAAGGGTCCTTCACACCCTTGGCGCAAATCAAGAAGTTCCCCGACATACCCGTCTCCACTCGAGAGGAAACACGAGGGTCCCGTCCACATCCAGTGGAGCCCCGTTTCCGCCTCGTAGCTCGAGATGAGGGATCCTTTCCCTGCTTCGTCGGGAACGAGTTCCCGGCGTTCCCGTCGCATCTCAAGAGGAGGCCCTCTCAACAGGAACGGCGAGAGGAACTCCAGGGTCGTGCCACCATTCCAAGAGTCCCCCAGATGTCTCAGTCCATTCCAGAGGAACCTCTTCTCCCTTCACCGGCTCGTCTTTCACGCCGACGATCGACTCACACCAAGGTGGCACGTGGCACAGCCCTGTGGGAAAGCCTCGTGGGAAAGCCTCGAGGGACAGCCTCGAGGGAAAACCACAGATCCCTTGATCCACGTGACAGGCAGCGTGACACTACTGCTGCAGCTCGGGAGGAAAGCGCACGAGCATGCCCCCACTCGAGACGAGGCCTGACTCCCCTGGGGAGACTCAGAAGCACCCCAAGATCCATGGCAACACTCGAGAGGAATCCTCAGGTTCCGGCCCCGACTCCACACAAGAACTGAGGCCCCGGCATGGACGGGAGAGGAATCCCGAGAGGTCCCCTAGCAACTCGCATGGGGACTGGCCTTTCCTGAGGCCACCAGAGCGGGTCCCTGAGGTCCCCGTCGTAACTCGAGAAGACCTGCCGCAACTCGAGAAAATCCAGGAGGTTCTCCCCTCCAGGCGAGATGAGGCCCCTTTCCGCTGAGGCGTCTCGAGGCTGATCACACCTCCCCTCTGGAACTTCGAAAGGGTCCTTCACACCCTTGGTGCAAATCAAGAAGTTCCCCGACATACCCGTCTCCACTCGAGAGGAAACACGAGGGTCCCGACCACATCCAGAGGAGCCCCGTTTCCGCCTCGTAGCTCGAGATGAGGGATCCTTTCCCTGCTTCGTCGGGAAAGAGTTCCCGGCGTTCCCGTCGCATCTCAAGAGGAGGCCCTCTCAACAGGAACGGCGAGAGGAACTCCAGGGTCGTGCCACCATTCCACGAGTCCCCCAGATGTCTCAGTCCATTCCAGAGGAACCTCTTTCCCTACACCGGATCGTCTTTCACGCCGAGGATCGACTCACACCAAGGTGGAACGTGGCACAGCCCTGTGGGAAAGCCTCTTGGGAAAGCCTCGAGGGACAGCCTCGAGGGAAAGCCACAGATCCCTTGATCCACGTGACAGGAAGCGTGACACTACTGCTGCAGCTCGGGAGGAAAGCGCACGTGCATGCCCCCACTCGAGACGAGGCCTGACTCCCCTGGGGAGACTCAGAAGCACCCCAAGATCCATGGCAACACTGGAGAGGAATCCTCAGATTCCGGCCCCGACTCCACACAAGGACTGAGGCCCCGGCATGGACGGGAGAGGAATCCCGAGAGGTCCCCTAGCAACTCGCATGGGGACTGGCCTTTCCTGAGGCCACCAGAGCGGGTCCCTGAGGTCCCCGTCGTAACTGGAGAAGACCTCCCGCAACTCGAGAAAATCCAGGAGGTTCTCCCCTCCAGGCGAGATGAGGACCCTTTCCGCTGAGGCGTCTCGAGGCTGATCACACCTCCCCTCTGGAACTTCGAAAGGGTCCTTCACACCCTTGGTGCAAATCAAGAAGTTCCCCGACATTCCCGTCTCCACTCGAGAGGAAACACGAGGGTCCCGCCCACATAAAGAGGAGCCCCGTTTCCGCCTCGTAGCTCGAGATGAGGGATCCTTTCCCTGCTTCCTCGGGAAAGAGTTCCCGGCGTTCCCGTCGCATCTCAAGAGGAGGCCCTCTCTACAGGAACGGCGAGAGGAACTCCAGGGTCGTGCCACCATTCCACGAGTCCCCCAGATGTCTCAGTCCATTCCAGAGGAACCTCTTTCCCTACACCGGATCGTCTTTCACGCCGAGGATCGACTCACACCAAGGTGGAACGTGGCACAGCCCTGTGGGAAAGCCTCTTGGGAAAGCCTCGAGGGACAGCCTCGAGGGAAAGCCACAGATCCCTTGATCCACGTGACAGGAATCGTGACACTACTGCTGCAGCTCGGGAGGAAAGCGCACGTGCATGCCCCCACTCGAGACGAGGCCTGACTCCCCTGGGGAGACTCAGAAGCACCCCAAGATCCATGGCAACACTGGAGAGGAATCCTCAGGTTCCGGCCCCGACTCCACACAATGACTGAGGCCCCGGCATGGACGGGAGAGGAATCCCGAGAGGTCCCCTAGCAACTCGCATGGGGACTGGCCTTTCCTGAGGCCACCAGAGCGGGTCCCTGAGGTCCCCGTCGTAACTCGAGAAGACCTCCCGCAACTCGAGAAAATCCAGGAGGTTCTCCCCTCCAGGCGAGATGAGGACCCTTTCCGCTGAGGCGTCTTGAGGCTGATCACACCTCCCCTCTGGAACTTCGAAAGGGTCCTTCACACCCTTGGTGCAAATCAAGAAGTTCCCCGACATTCCCGTCTCCACTCGAGAGGAAACACGATGGTCCCGCCCACATAAAGAGGAGCCCCGTTTCCGCCTCGTAGCTCGAGATGAGGGATCCTTTCCCTGCTTCGTCGGGAAAGAGTTCCCGGCGTTCCCGTCGCATCTCAAGAGGAGGCCCTCTCAACAGGAACGGCGAGAGGAACTCCAGGGTCGTGCCACCATTCCAAGAGTCCCCCAGATATCTCAGTCCATTCCAGAGGAACCTCTTTCCCTAGCCGGCTCGTCTTTCACGCCGAGGATCGACTCACACCAAGGTGGCACGTGGCACAGCCCTGTGGGTAGGCCTCGTGGGAAAGCCTCGAGGGACAGCCTCGAGGGAAAGCCACAGATCCCTTGATCCACGTGACAGGAAGCGTGACACTACTGCTGCAGCTCGGGAGGGAAGGGCACGTGCATGCCCCCATTCGAGACGTGGCCTGACTCCCCGTGGGAGACTCAGAAGCACCCCAAGATCCATGGCAACACTGGAGAGGAATCCTCAGGTTCGGATCCGACTCAACACAAGGTCTTAGGCCCCGGCATGAACGGGAGAGGAATCCCGAGAGGTCCCCTAGCAACTCGCATGGGGACTGGCCTTTTCTGAGGCCATCAGAGCGGATCCCTGAGGTCCCCATCGTAACTCGAGAAGACCTGCCGCAACTAGAGAAAATCCAGGAGGTTCTCCCCTCCAGGCGAGATGAGGCCCATTTCCGCTCAGGCATCTCGAGGCTAATCAGACCTCACTTCTGGAACTTCGAAAGGGTCCTTCACACCCTTGGTGCAAAACAAGAAGTTCCCCGACATACCCGTCTCCACTCGAGAGGAATCACGAGGGTCCCGCCCACATCCAGAGGAGCCCAGTTTCCGCCTCGTAGCTCGAGATGACGGATCCTTTTCCTGCTTCGTCGGGAAAGAGTTTCTGGCGTTCCCGTCGCATCTCAAGAGGAGGCCCTCTCAACAGGAGCGGCGAGAGGAACTCCATGGTCGTGCCAGCATTCCAAGAGTCCCCCAGATGTCTCAGTCCATTCCAGAGGAACCTCTTTTCCCTTCAACGGCTCGTCTTTCACGCCGAGGATCGACTCACAAGAAGGTGGCACGTGGCACAGCCCTGTGGGAAAGCCTCGTGTGTAAACCTCGAGGGACAGCCTCGAGGGAAAGCCACAGATCCCTTGATCCACGTGACAGGAAGCGTGACACTACTGCTGCAGCTCGGGAGGGAAGGGCACGTGCATGCCCCCATTAGAGACGAGGCCTGACTCCCCGCGGGAGACTCAGAAGCACCCCAAGATCCATGGCAACACTGGAGAGGAATCCTCAGGTTCGGATCCGACTCAACACAAGGTCTTAGGCCCCGGCATGGACTGGAGAGGAATCCCGAGAGGTCCCCTAGCAACTCGCATGGGGACTGGCCTTTCCTGAGGCCACCAGAGCGGGTCCCTGAGGTCCCCGTCGTAACTCGAGAAGACCTGACGCAACTCGAGAAAATCCAGAGGGTTCTCCCCTCCAGGCAAGATGAGGCCCATTTCCGCGGAGGCATCTCGAGGCTGATCACACCTCACCTCTGGAACTTCGAAAGGTTCCTTCGCACCCTTGGTGCAAATCAAGAAGTTCCCCGACATACCCGTCTTCACTCGAGAGGAAACACGAGGGTCCCGCCCACATCCAGAGGAACCCCGTTTCCGCCTCGTAGCTCGAGATGAGGGATCCTTTCCCTGCTTCGTCGGGAAAGAGTTCCCGGCGTTCCCGTCGCATCTCAAGAGGAGGCCCTCTCAACAGGAACGGCGAGAGGAACTCCAGGGTCGTGCCACCATTCCAAGAGTCCCCCAGATGTCTCAGTCCATTCCAGAGAAACCTCTTTCCCTACACCGGATCGTCTTTCACGCCGAGGATCGAATCACACCAAGGTGGAACGTGGCACAGCCCTGTGGGAAAGACTCGTGGGAAAGCCTCGAGGGACAGCCTAGAGGGAAAGCCACAGATCCCTTGATCCACGTGACAGGAAGCGTGACACTACTGCTGCAGCTCGGGAGGAAAGCGCACGTGCATGCCCCCACTCGAGACGAGGCCTGACTCCCCTGGGGAGACTCAGAAGCACCCCAAGATCCATGGCAACACTGGAGAGGAATCCTCAGGTTCCGGCCCCGACTCCACACAAGGACTGAGGCCCCGGCATGGACGGGAGAGGAATCCCAAGAGGTCCCCTAGCAACTCGCATGGGGACTGGCCTTTCCTGAGGCCACCAGAGCGGGTCCCTGAGGTCCCCGTCGTAACTCGAGAAGACCTGCCGCAACTCGAGAAAATCCAGGAGGTTCTCCCCTCCAGGCGAGATAAGGCCCATTTCCGCTGAGCCGTCTCCAGGCTGATCACACCTCACCTCCAGAAGTTCGAGAGGGTCCTTCACACCCTTGGTGCAAATCAAGAAGTTCCCCGACATACCCGTCTCCACTCGAGAGGAAACACGAGGGTCCCGCCCACATCCAGAGGAGCCCCGTTTCCGCCTCGTAGCTCGAGATGAGGGATCGTTTCCCTGCTTCGTCGGGAAAGAGTTCCCGACGTTCCCGTCGCATTTCAAGAGGAGGCCCTCTCAACTGGAATGGCGAGAGGAACTCCAGGGTCGTGCAACCATAACAAGAGTCCCCCAGATATCTCAGTCCATTCCAGAGGAAACATTTTTCCCTTCACCGGCTCGTCTTTCACGCCGAGGATCGACTCACACCAAGGTGGCACGTGGCACAGCCCTGGGGGAAAGCCTCGTGGGAAAGCCTCGAGCGAAAGCCTCGAGGGAAAGCCACAGATCCCTTGATCCACGTGACAGGAAGCGTTACACTACTGCTGCAGTTCGGGAGGAAAGCGCACGTGCATGCCCCCACTCGAGACGAGGCCTGACTCCGCTGGGGAGACTCAGATGCCCCCCAAGATCCATGGCAACACTGGAGAGGAATCCTCAGGTTCCGGCCCCGACTCCACACAAGGACTGAGGCCCCGGCATAGACGGGAGAGGAATCCCGAGAGGTCGCCTAGCAACTCGCATGGGGACTGGCCTTTCCTGAGGCCACCAGAGCGTGTCCCTGAGGTCCCTGTCGTAACTCGAGAAGACTTTCCGCAACTCGAGAAAATCCAAGAGGTTCTCCCCTCTAGGAGAGATGAGGCCCATTTCCACTGAGGCGTCTCGAGGCTGATCACACCTCACCTCTGGAACTTCGAAAGGGTCCTTCACAACCTTGGCGCAAATCAAGAAGTTCCCCGACATACCCGTCTCCACTCGAGAGGAAACACGAGTGTCCCGTCCACATCCAGTGGAGCCCCGTTTCCGCCTCGTAGCTCGAGATGAGGGATCCTTTCCCTCCTTCTTCGGGAACGAGTTCACGGCGTTCCCGTCGCATCTCAAGAGGAGGCCCTCTCAACAGGAACGGCGAGAGGAACTCCAGGGTCGTGCCACCATTCCAAGAGTCCCCCAGTGGTCTCAGTCCATTCCAGAGGAACCTCTTTTCCATTCACCGGCTCGTCTTTCACGCAGAGGATCGACTCACACCAAGGTGGCACGTGGCACAGCCCTGTGGGAAAGCCTCGTGGGAAAGCCTCGAGGGACAGCCTCGAGGGAAAGCCACAGATCCCTTGATCCACGTGACAGGAAGCGTGACACTACTGCTGCAGCTCGGGAGGAAAGCGCACGTGCATGCCCCCACTCGAGACGAGTCGTGACTCCCCTGGGGAGACTCAGAAGAACCCCAAGGTCCATGGCAACACTGGAGAGGAATCCTCAGGTTCCGGCCCCGAATCCACACAAGGACTGAGGCCCCGGCATGGATGGGAGAGGAATCCCGATAGGTCCCCTAGCAACTCGCATGGGGACTGGCCTTTCCTGAGGCCACCAGAGCGGGTCCCTTAGGTCCCCGTCGTAACTCGAGAAGACCTGCCGCAACTCGAGAAAATCCAGGAGGTTCTCCCTTCCAGCGGATATGAGGCCCTTTTCCGCGGAGGCGTCTCGAGGCTGATCACACCTCACCTCTGGAACTTCGAAAGGGTCCTTCACACCCTTGGCGCAAATCAAGAAGTTCCCCGACATACCCGTCTCCACTCGAGAGGAAACACGAGGGTCCCGTCCACATCCAGTGGAGCCCCGTTTCCGCCTCGTAGCTCGAGATGAGGGATCCTTTCCCTGCTTCGTTGGGAACGAGTTCCCGGCGTTCCCGTCGCATCTCAAGAGGAGGCCCTCTCAACAGGAACGGCGAGAGGAACTCCAGGGTCGTGCCACCATTCCAAGAGTCCCCCAGATGTCTCAGTCCATTCCAGAGGAACCTCTTCTCCCTTCACCGGCTCGTCTTTCACGCCGACGATCGACTCACACCAAGGTGGCACGTGGCACAGCCCTGTGGGAAAGCCTCGTGGGAAAGCCTCGAGGGACAGCCTCGAGGGAAAACCACAGATCCCTTGATCCACGTGACAGGCAGCGTGACACTACTGCTGCAGCTCGGGAGGAAAGCGCACGAGCATGCCCCCACTCGAGACGAGGCCTGACTCCCCTGGGGAGACTCAGAAGCACCCCAAGATCCATGGCAACACTGGAGAGGAATCCTCAGGTTCCGGCCCCGACTCCACACAAGGACTGAGGCCCCGGCATGGACGGGAGAGGAATCCCGAGAGGTCCCCTAGCAACTCGCATGGGGACTGGCCTTTCCTGAGGCCACCAGAGCGGGTCCCTGAGGTCCCCGTCGTAACTGGAGAAGACCTCCCGCAACTCGAGAAAATCCAGGAGGTTCTCCCCTCCAGGCGAGATGAGGCCCCTTTCCGCTGAGGCGTCTCGAGGCTGATCACACCTCCCCTCTGGAACTTCGAAAGGGTCCTTCACACCCTTGGTGCAAATCAAGAAGTTCCCCGACATTCCCGTCTCCACTCGAGAGGAAACACGAGGGTCCCGCCCACATAAAGAGGAGCCCCGTTTCCGCCTCGTAGCTCGAGATGAGGGATCCTTTCCCTGCTTCCTCGGGAAAGAGTTCCCGGCGTTCCCGTCGCATCTCAAGAGGAGGCCCTCTCAACAGGAACGGCGAGAGGAACTCCAGGGTCGTGCCACCATTCCAAGAGTCCCCCAGATGTCTCAGTCCATTCCAGAGGAACCTCTTTCCCTACACCGGATCGTCTTTCACGCCGAGGATCGACTCACACCAAGGTGGAACGTGGCACAGCCCTGTGGGAAAGCCTCTTGGGAAAGCCTCGAGGGACAGCCTCGAGGGAAAGCCACAGATCCCTTGATCCACGTGACAGGAATCGTGACACTACTGCTGCAGCTCGGGAGGAAAGCGCACGTGCATGCCCCCACTCGAGACGAGGCCTGACTCCCCTGGGGAGACTCAGAAGCACCCCAAGATCCATGGCAACACTGGAGAGGAATCCTCAGGTTCCGGCCCCGACTCCACACAAGGACTGAGGCCCCGGCATGGACGGGAGAGGAATCCCGAGAGGTCCCCTAGCAACTCGCATGGGGACTGGCCTTTCCTGAGGCCACCAGAGCGGGTCCCTGAGGTCCCCGTCGTAACTCGAGAAGACCTGCCGCAACTCGAGAAAATCCAGGAGGTTCTCCCCTCCAGGCGAGATGAGGACCCTTTCCGCTGAGGCGTCTTGAGGCTGATCACACCTCCCCTCTGGAACTTCGAAAGGGTCCTTCACACCCTTGGTGCAAATCAAGAAGTTCCCCGACATTCCCGTCTCCACTCGAGAGGAAACACGATGGTCCCGCCCACATAAAGAGGAGCCCCGTTTCCGCCTCGTAGCTCGAGATGAGGGATCCTTTCCCTGCTTCGTCGGGAAAGAGTTCCCGGCGTTCCCGTCGCATCTCAAGAGGAGGCCCTCTCAACAGGAACGGCGAGAGGAACTCCAGGGTCGTGCCACCATTCCAAGAGTCCCCCAGATGTCTCAGTCCATTCCAGAGGAACCTCTTTCCCTAGCCGGCTCGTCTTTCACGCCGAGGATCGACTCACACCAAGGTGGCACGTGGCACAGCCCTGTGGGTAGGCCTCGTGGGAAAGCCTCGAGGGACAGCCTCGAGGGAAAGCCACAGATCCCTTGATCCACGTGACAGGAAGCGTGACACTACTGCTGCAGCTCGGGAGGAAAGCGCACGTGCATGCCCCCACTCGAGACGAGGCCTGACTCCCCTGGGGAGACTCAGAAGCACCCCAAGATCCATGGCAACACTGGAGAGGAATCCTCAGGTTCCGGCCCCGACTCCACACAAGGACTGAGGCCCTGGCATGGACGGGAGAGGAATCCCGAGTGGTCCCCTAGCAACTCGCATGGGGACTGGCCTTTCCTGAGGCCAACAGAGCGGGTCCCTGAGGTCCCCGTCGTAACTTGAGAAGACCTGCCGCAACTCGAGAAAATCCAGGAGGTTCTCCCCTCCAGGCGAGATGAGGCCCCTTTCCGCTGAGGCGTCTCGAGGCTGATCACACCTCCCCTCTGGAACTTCGATAGGGTCCTTCACACCATTGGTGCTAATCAAGAGGTTCCCCCACATACCCGTCTCCACTCGAGAGGAAACACGAGGGTCCCGACCACATCCAGAGGAGCCCCGTTTCCGCCTCGTAGCTCGAGATGAGGGATCTTTTCCCTGCTTCGTCGGGAAAGAGTTCCCGGCGTTCCCGTCGCATCTCAAGAGGAGGCCCTCTCAACAGGAACGGCGAGAGGAACTCCAGGGTCGTGCCACCATTCCACGAGTCCCCCAGATGTCTCAGTCCATTCCAGAGGAACCTCTTTCCCTACACCGGATCGTCTTTCACGCCGAGGATCGACTCACACCAAGGTGGAACGTGGCACAGCCCTGTGGGAAAGCCTCTTGGGAAAGCCTCGAGGGACAGCCTCGAGGGAAAGCCACAGATCCCTTGATCCACGTGACAGGAAGCGTGACACTACTGCTGCAGCTCGGGAGGAAATCGCACGTGCATGCCCCCACTCGAGACGAGGCCTGACTCCCCTGGGGAGACTCAGAAGCACCCCAAGATCCATGGCAACACTGGAGAGGAATCCTCAGGTTCCGGCCCCGACTCCACACAAGGACTGAGGCCCCGGCATGGACGGGAGAGGAATCCCGAGAGGTCCCCTAGCAACTCGCATGGGGACTGGCCTTTAATGAGGCCACCAGAGCGGGTCCCTGAGGTCCCCGTCGTAACTCGAGAAGACCTGCCGCAACTCGAGAAAATCCAGGAGGTTCTCCCCTCCAGGCGAGATGAGGCCCATTTCCGCTGAGGCGTCTCGAGGCTGATCACACCTCCCCTCTGGAACTTCGAAAGGGTCCTTCACACCCTTGGTGCAAATCAAGAAGTTCCCCGACATACCCGTCTCCACTCGAGAGGAAACACGAGGGTCCCGCCCACATAAAGAGGAGCCCCGTTTCCGCCTCGTAGCTCGAGATGAGGGATCCTTTCCCTGCTTCCTCGGGAAAGAGTTCCCGGCGTTCCCGTCGCATCTCAAGAGGAGGCCCTCTCAACAGGAACGGCGACAGGAACTCCAGGGTCGTGCCACCATTCCAAGAGTCCCCCAGATGTCTCAGTCCATAATAGAGGAACCTCTTTTCCCTACACCGGCTCGTCTTTCACGCCGAGGATCGACTCACACCAAGGTGGCACGTGGCACAGCCCTGTGGGAAAGCCTCGTGGGAAAGCCTCGAGGGACAGCCTCGAGGGAAAGCCACAGATCCCTTGATCCACGTGACAGGAAGCGTGACACTACTGCTGCAGCTCGGGAGGAAAGCGCACGTGCATGCCCCCACTCGAGACGAGGCCTGACTCCCCTGGGGAGACTCAGAAGCACCCCAAGATCCATGGCAACACTGGAGAGGAATCCTCAGGTTCCGGCCCCGACTCCACACAAGGACTGAGGCCCCGGCATGGACGGGAGAGGAATCCCGAGAGGTCCCCTAGCAACTCGCATGGGGACTGGCCTTTCCTGAGGCCACCAGAGCGGGTCCCTGAGGTCCCCGTCGTAACTCGAGAAGACCTGCCGCAACTCGAGAAAATCCAGGAGGTTCTCCCCTCCAGGCGAGATGAGGACCCTTTCCGCTGAGGCGTCTTGAGGCTGATCACACCTCCCCTCTGGAACTTCGAAAGGGTCCTTCACACCCTTGGTGCAAATCAAGAAGTTCCCCGACATTCCCGTCTCCACTCGAGAGGAAACACGATGGTCCCGCCCACATAAAGAGGAGCCCCGTTTCCGCCTCGTAGCTCGAGATGAGGGATCCTTTCCCTGCTTCGTCGGGAAAGAGTTCCCGGCGTTCCCGTCGCATCTCAAGAGGAGGCCCTCTCAACAGGAACGGCGAGAGGAACTCCAGGGTCGTGCCACCATTCCAAGAGTCCCCCAGATGTCTCAGTCCATTCCAGAGGAAACTCTTTCCCTAGCCGGCTCGTCTTTCACGCCGAGGATCGACTCACACCAAGGTGGCACGTGGCACAGCCCTGTGGGTAGGCCTCGTGGGAAAGCCTCGAGGGACAGCCTCGAGGGAAAGCCACAGATCCCTTGATCCACGTGACAGGAAGCGTGACACTACTGCTGCAGCTCGGGAGGAAAGCGCACGTGCATGCCCCCACTCGAGACGAGGCCTGACTCCCCTGGGGAGACTCAGAAGCACCCCAAGATCCATGGCAACACTGGAGAGGAATCCTCAGGTTCCGGCCCCGACTCCACACAAGGACTGAGGCCCCGGCATGGACGGGAGAGGAATCCCGAGTGGTCCCCTAGCAACTCGCATGGGGACTGGCCTTTCCTGAGGCCACCAGAGCGGGTCCCTGAGGTCCCCGTCGTAACTTGAGAAGACCTGCCGCAACTCGAGAAAATCCAGGAGGTTCTCCCCTCCAGGCGAGATGAGGCCCCTTTCCGCTGAGGCGTCTCGAGGCTGATCACACCTCCCCTCTGGAACTTCGATAGGGTCCTTCACACCATTGGTGCTAATCAAGAGGTTCCCCGACATACCCGTCTCCACTCGAGAGGAAACACGAGGGTCCCGCCCACATCCAGAGGAGCCCCGTTTCCGCCTCGTAGCTCGAGATGAGGGGTCTTTTCCCTGCTTCGTCGGGAAAGAGTTCCCGGCGTTCCCGTCGCATCTCAAGAGGAGGCCCTCTCAACAGGAACAGAGAGGAACTCCAGGGTCGTGCCACCATTCCACGAGTTCCCCAGATGTCTCAGTCCATTCCAGAGGAACCTCTTTCCCTACACCGGCTCGTCTTTCACGCCGAGGATCGACTCACACCAAGGTGGAACGTGGCACAGCCCTGTGGGAAAGCCTCTTGGGAAAGCCTCGAGGGACAGCCTCGAGGGAAAGCCACAGATCCCTTGATCCACGTGACAGGAAGCGTAACACTACTGCTGCAGCTCGGGAGGAAAGCGCACGTGCATGCCCGCACTCGAGACGAGGCCTGACTCCCCTGGGGAGACTCAGAAGCACCCCAAGATCCATGGCAACACTGGAGAGGAATCCTCAGGTTCCGGCCCCGACTCCACACAAGGACTGAGGCCCCGGCATGGACGGGAGAGGAATCCCGAGAGGTCCCCTAGCAACTCGCATGGGGACTGGCCTTTAATGAGGCCACCAGAGCGGGTCCCTGAGGTCCCCGTCGTAACTCGAGAAGACCTGCCGCAACTCGAGAAAATCCAGGAGGTTCTCCCCTCCAGGCGAGATGAGGCCCATTTCCGCTGAGGCGTCTCGAGGCTGATCACACCTCCCCTCTGGAACTTCGAAAGGGTCCTTCACACCCTTGGTGCAAATCAAGAAGTTCCCCGACATACCCGTCTCCATTCGAGAGGAAACACGAGGGTCCCGCCCACATAAAGAGGAGCCCCGTTTCCGCCTCGTAGCTCGAGATGAGGGATCCTTTCCCTGCTTCCTCGGGAAAGAGTTCCCGGCGTTCCCGTCGCATCTCAAGAGGAGGCCCTCTCAACAGGAACGGCGACAGGAACTCCAGGGTCGTGCCACCATTCCACGAGTCCCCCAGATGTCTCAGTCCATTCCAGAGGAACCTCTTTTCGCTTCACCGGCTTGTCTTTCACGCCGAGGATCGACTCACAACAAGGTGGCACGTGGCACAGCCCTGTGGGAAAGCCACGTGGGAAAACCTCGAGGGACAGCCTCGAGGGAAAGCCACAGATCCCTTGATCCACGTGACAGGAAGCGTGACACTACTGCTGCAGCTCGGGAGGAAAGCGCACGTGCATGCCCCCACTCGAGACGAGGCCTGACTCCCCTGGGGAGACTCAGAAGCACCCCAAGATCCATGGCAACACTGGAGAGGAATCCTCAGGTTCGGATCCGACTCAACACAAGGTCTTAGGCCCCGGCATGAACGGGAGAGGAATCCCGAGAGGTCCCCTAGCAACTCGCATGGGGACTGGCCTTTTCTGAGGCCATCAGAGCGGATCCCTGAGGTCCCCGTCGTAACTCGAGAAGACCTGCCGCAACTCGAGAAAATCCAGGAGGTTCTCCCCTCCAGGCGAGATGAGGCCCATTTCCGCTCAGGCATCTCGAGGCTAATCAGACCTCACTTCTGGAACTTCGAAAGGGTCCTTCACACCCTTGGTGCAAAACAAGAAGTTCCCCGACATACCCGTCTCCACTCGAGAGGAATCACGAGGGTCCCGCCCACATCCAGAGGAGCCCAGTTTCCGCCTCGTAGCTCGAGATGACGGATCCTTTTCCTGCTTCGTCGGGAAAGAGTTTCCGGCGTTCCCGTCGCATCTCAAGAGGAGCCCCTCTCAACAGGAGCGGCGAGAGGAACTCCATGGTCGTGCCAGCATTCCAAGAGTCCCCCAGATGTCTCAGTCCATTCCAGAGGAACCTCTTTTCCCTTCAACGGCTCGTCTTTCACGCCGAGGATCGACTCACAAGAAGGTGGCACGTGGCACAGCCCTGTGGGAAAGCCTCGTGTGTAAACCTCGAGGGACAGCCTCGAGGGAAAGCCACAGATCCCTTGATCCACGTGACAGGAAGCGTGACACTACTGCTGCAGCTCGGGAGGAAAGCGCACGTGCATGCCCCCACTCGAGACGAGGCCTGACTCCCCTGGGGAGACTCAGAAGCACCCCAAGATCCATGGCAACACTGGAGAGGAATCCTCAGGTTCCGGCCCCGACTCCACACAAGGACTGAGGCCCCGGCATGGACGGGAGAGGAATCCCGAGAGGTCCCCTAGCAACTCGCATGGGGACTGGCCTTTAATGAGGCCACCAGAGCGGGTCCCTGAGGTCCCCGTCGTAACTCGAGAAGACCTGCCGCAACTCGAGAAAATCCAGGAGGTTCTCCCCTCCAGGCGAGATGAGGCCCATTTCCGCTGAGGCGTCTCGAGGCTGATCACACCTCCCCTCTGGAACTTCGAAAGGGTCCTTCACACCCTTGGTGCAAATCAAGAAGTTCCCCGACATACCCGTCTCCACTCGAGAGGAAACACGAGGGTCCCGCCCACATAAAGAGGAGCCCCGTTTCCGCCTCGTAGCTCGAGATGAGGGATCCTTTCCCTGCTTCCTCGGGAAAGAGTTCCCGGCGTTCCCGTCGCATCTCAAGAGGAGGCCCTCTCAACAGGAACGGCGAGAGGAACTCCAGGGTCGTGCCACCATTCCAAGAGTCCCCCAGATGTCTCAGTCCATAATAGAGGAACCTCTTTTCCCTACACCGGCTCGTCTTTCACGCCGAGGATCGACTCACACCAAGGTGGCACGTGGCACAGCCCTGTGGGAAAGCCTCGTGGGAAAGCCTCGAGGGACAGCCTCGAGGGAAAGCCACAGATCCCTTGATCCACGTGACAGGAAGCGTGACACTACTGCTGCAGCTCGGGAGGAAAGCGCACGTGCGTGCCCCCACTCGAGACGAGGCCTGACTCCCCTGGGGAGACTCAGAAGCACCCCAAGATCCATGGCAACACTGGAGAGGAATCCTCAGGTTCCGGCCCCGACTCCACACAAGGACTGAGGCCCCGGCATGGACGGGAGAGGAATCCCGAGAGGTCCCCTAGCAACTCGCATGGGGACTGGCCTTTCCTGAGGCCACCAGAGCGGGTCCCTGAGGTCCCCGTCGTAACTCGAGAAGACCTGCCGCAACTCGAGAAAATCCAGGAGGTTCTCCCCTCCAGGCGAGATGAGGACCCTTTCCGCTGAGGCGTCTTGAGGCTGATCACACCTCCCCTCTGGAACTTCGAAAGGGTCCTTCACACCCTTGGTGCAAATCAAGAAGTTCCCCGACATTCCCGTCTCCACTCGAGAGGAAACACGATGGTCCCGCCCACATAAAGAGGAGCCCCGTTTCCGCCTCGTAGCTCGAGATGAGGGATCCTTTCCCTGCTTCGTCGGGAAAGAGTTCCCGGCGTTCCCGTCGCATCTCAAGAGGAGGCCCTCTCAACAGGAACGGCGAGAGGAACTCCAGGGTCGTGCCACCATTCCAAGAGTCCCCCAGATGTCTCAGTCCATTCCAGAGGAACCTCTTTCCCTAGCCGGCTCGTCTTTCACGCCGAGGATCGACTCACAAGAAGGTGGCACGTGGCACAGCCCTGTGGGTAGGCCTCGTGGGAAAGCCTCGAGGGACAGCCTCGAGGGAAAGCCACAGATCCCTTGATCCACGTGACAGGAAGCGTGACACTACTGCTGCAGCTCGGGAGGAAAGCGCACGTGCGTGCCCCCACTCGAGACGAGGCCTGACTCCCCTGGGGAGACTCAGAAGCACCCCAAGATCCATGGCAACACTGGAGAGGAATCCTCAGGTTCCGGCCCCGACTCCACACAAGGACTGAGGCCCCGGCATGGACGGGAGAGGAATCCCGAGTGGTCCCCTAGCAACTCGCATGGGGACTGGCCTTTCCTGAGGCCACCAGAGCGGGTCCCTGAGGTCCCCGTAGTAACTTGAGAAGACCTGCCGCAACTCGAGAAAATCCAGGAGGTTCTCCCCTCCAGGCGAGATGAGGCCCCTTTCCGCTGAGGCGTCTCGAGGCTGATCACACCTCCCCTCTGGAACTTCGATAGGGTCCTTCACACCATTGGTGCTAATCAAGAGGTTCCCCGACATACCCGTCTCCACTCGAGAGGAAACACGAGGGTCCCGCCCACATCCAGAGGAGCCCCGTTTCCGCCTCGTAGCTCGAGATGAGGGATCTTTTCCCTGCTTCGTCGGGAAAGAGTTCCCGGCGTTCCCGTCGCATCTCAAGAGGAGGCCCTCTCAACAGGAACAGAGAGGAACTCCAGGGTCGTGCCACCATTCCACGAGTTCCCCAGATGTCTCAGTCCATTCCAGAGGAACCTCTTTCCCTACACCGGCTCGTCTTTCACGCCGAGGATCGACTCACACCAAGGTGGAACGTGGCACAGCCCTGTGGGAAAGCCTCTTGGGAAAGCCTCGAGGGACAGCCTCGAGGGAAAGCCACAGATCCCTTGATCCACGTGACAGGAAGCGTAACACTACTGCTGCAGCTCGGGAGGAAAGCGCACGTGCATGCCCCCACTCGAGACGACGCCTGACTCCCCTGGGGAGACTCAGAAGCACCCCAAGATCCATGGCAACACTGGAGAGGAATCCTCAGGTTCCGGCCCCGACTCCACACAAGGACTGAGGCCCCGGCATGGACGGGAGAGGAATCCCGAGAGGTCCCCTAGCAACTCGCATGGGGACTGGCCTTTAATGAGGCCACCAGAGCGGGTCCCTGAGGTCCCCGTCGTAACTCGAGAAGACCTGCCGCAACTCGAGAAAATCCAGGAGGTTCTCCCCTCCAGGCGAGATGAGGCCCATTTCCGCTGAGGCGTCTCGAGGCTGATCACACCTCCCCTCTGGAACTTCGAAAGGGTCCTTCACACCCTTGGTGCAAATCAAGAAGTTCCCCGACATACCCGTCTCCATTCGAGAGGAAACACGAGGGTCCCGCCCACATAAAGAGGAGCCCCGTTTCCGCCTCGTAGCTCGAGATGAGGGATCCTTTCCCTGCTTCCTCGGGAAAGAGTTCCCGGCGTTCCCGTCGCATCTCAAGAGGAGGCCCTCTCAACAGGAACGGCGACAGGAACTCCAGGGTCGTGCCACCATTCCACGAGTCCCCCAGATGTCTCAGTCCATTCCAGAGGAACCTCTTTTCGCTTCACCGGCTTGTCTTTCACGCCGAGGATCGACTCACAACAAGGTGGCACGTGGCACAGCCCTGTGCGAAAGCCACGTGGGAAAACCTCGAGGGACAGCCTCGAGGGAAAGCCACAGATCCCTTGATCCACGTGACAGGAAGCGTGACACTACTGCTGCAGCTCGGGAGGAAAGCGCACGTGCATGCCCCCACTCGAGACGAGGCCTGACTCCCCTGGGGAGACTCAGAAGCACCCCAAGATCCATGGCAACACTGGAGAGGAATCCTCAGGTTCGGATCCGACTCAACACAAGGTCTTAGGCCACGGCATGAACGGGAGAGGAATCCCGAGAGGTCCCCTAGCAACTCGCATGGGGACTGGCCTTTTCTGAGGCCATCAGAGCGGATCCCTGAGGTCCCCGTCGTAACTCGAGAAGACCTGCCGCAACTCGAGAAAATCCAGGAGGTTCTCCCCTCCAGGCGAGATGAGGCCCATTTCCGCTCAGGCATCTCGAGGCTAATCAGACCTCACTTCTGGAACTTCGAAAGGGTCCTTCACACCCTTGGTGCAAAACAAGAAGTTCCCCGACATACCCGTCTCCACTCGAGAGGAATCACGAGGGTCCCGCCCACATCCAGAGGAGCCCAGTTTCCGCCTCGTAGCTCGAGATGACGGATCCTTTTCCTGCTTCGTCGGGAAAGAGTTTCCGGCGTTCCCGTCGCATCTCAAGAGGAGCCCCTCTCAACAGGAGCGGCGAGAGGAACTCCATGGTCGTGCCAGCATTCCAAGAGTCCCCCAGATGTCTCAGTCCATTCCAGAGGAACCTCTTTTCCCTTCAACGGCTCGTCTTTCACGCCGAGGATCGACTCACAAGAAGGTGGCACGTGGCACAGCCCTGTGGGAAAGCCTCGTGTGTAAACCTCGAGGGACAGCCTCGAGGGAAAGCCACAGATCCCTTGATCCACGTGACAGGAAGCGTGACACTACTGCTGCAGCTCGGGAGGAAAGCGCACGTGCATGCCCCCACTCGAGACGAGGCCTGACTCCCCTGGGGAGACTCAGAAGCACCCCAAGATCCATGGCAACACTGGAGAGGAATCCTCAGGTTCCGGCCCCGACTCCACACAAGGACTGAGGCCCCGGCATGGACGGGAGAGGAATCCCGAGAGGTCCCCTAGCAACTCGCATGGGGACTGGCCTTTAATGAGGCCACCAGAGCGGGTCCCTGAGGTCCCCGTCGTAACTCGAGAAGACCTGCCGCAACTCGAGAAAATCCAGGAGGTTCTCCCCTCCAGGCGAGATGAGGCCCATTTCCGCTGAGGCGTCTCGAGGCTGATCACACCTCCCCTCTGGAACTTCGAAAGGGTCCTTCACACCCTTGGTGCAAATCAAGAAGTTCCCCGACATACCCGTCTCCACTCGAGAGGAAACACGAGGGTCCCGCCCACATAAAGAGGAGCCCCGTTTCCGCCTCGTAGCTCGAGATGAGGGATCCTTTCCCTGCTTCCTCGGGAAAGAGTTCCCGGCGTTCCCGTCGCATCTCAAGAGGAGGCCCTCTCAACAGGAACGGCGAGAGGAACTCCAGGGTCGTGCCACCATTCCAAGAGTCCCCCAGATGTCTCAGTCCATAATAGAGGAACCTCTTTTCCCTACACCGGCTCTTCTTTCACGCCGAGGATCGACTCACACCAAGGTGGCACGTGGCACAGCCCTGTGGGAAAGCCTCGTGGGAAAGCCTCGAGGGACAGCCTCGAGGGAAAGCCACAGATCCCTTGATCCACGTGACAGGAAGCGTGACACTACTGCTGCAGCTCTGGAGGAAAGCGCACGTGCGTGCCCCCACTCGAGACGAGGCCTGACTCCCCTGGGGAGACTCAGAAGCACCCCAAGATCCATGGCAACACTGGAGAGGAATCCTCAGGTTCCGGCCCCGACTCCACACAAGGACTGAGGCCCCGGCATGGACGGGAGAGGAATCCCGAGAGGTCCCCTAGCAACTCGCATGGGGACTGGCCTTTCCTGAGGCCACCAGAGCGGGTCCCTGAGGTCCCCGTCGTAACTCGAGAAGACCTGCCGCAACTCGAGAAAATCCAGGAGGTTCTCCCCTCCAGGCGAGAT
Organism: Budorcas taxicolor; assembly: GCF_023091745.1. Lineage (NCBI taxonomy): Eukaryota > Metazoa > Chordata > Mammalia > Artiodactyla > Bovidae > Budorcas > Budorcas taxicolor. The sequence goes on along the minus strand of NC_068915.1, from coordinate 50,216 downwards.
GAGGACCCTTTCCGCTGAGGCGTCTTGACGCTGATCACACCTCCCCTCTGGAACTTCGAAAGGGTCCTTCACACCCTTGGTGCAAATCAAGAAGTTCCCCGACATTCCCGTCTCCACTCGAGAGGAAACACGATGGTCCCGCCCACATAAAGAGGAGCCCCGTTTCCGCCTCGTAGCTCGAGATGAGGGATCCTTTCCCTGCTTCCGTCGGGAAAGAGTTCCCGGCGTTCCCGTCGCATCTCAAGAGGAGGCCCTCTCAACAGGAACGGCGAGAGGAACTCCAGGGTCGTGCCACCATTCCAAGAGTCCCCCAGATGTCTCAGTCCATTCCAGAGGAACCTCTTTCCCTAGCCGGCTCGTCTTTCACGCCGAGGATCGACTCACACCAAGGTGGCACGTGGCACAGCCCTGTGGGTAGGCCTCGTGGGAAAGCCTCGAGGGACAGCCTTGAGGGAAAGCCACAGATCCCTTGATCCACGTGACAGGAAGCGTGACACTACTGCTGCAGCTCGGGAGGAAAGCGCACGTGCATGCCCCCACTCGAGACGAGGCCTGACTCCCCTGGGGAGACTCAGAAGCACCCCAAGATCCATGGCAACACTGGAGAGGAATCCTCAGGTTCCGGCCCCGAATCCACACAAGGACTGAGGCCCCGGCATGGACGGGAGAGGAATCCCGAGTGGTCCCCTAGCAACTCGCATGGGGACTGGCCTTTCCTGAGGCCATCAGAGCGGGTCCCTGAGGTCCCCGTCGTAACTTGAGAAGACCTGCCGCAACTCGAGAAAATCCAGGAGGTTCTCCCCTCCAGGCGAGATGAGGCCCCTTTCCGCTGAGGCGTTGTCGAGGCTGATCACACCTCCCCTCTGGAACTTCGATAGGGTCCTTCACACCATTGGTGCTAATCAAGAGGTTCCCCGACATACCCGTCTCCACTCGAGAGGAAACACGAGGGTCCCTCCCACATCCAGAGGAGCCCCGTTTCCGCCTCGTAGCTCGAGATGAGGGATCTTTTCCCTGCTTCGTCGGGAAAGAGTTCCCGGCGTTCCCGTCGCATCTCAAGAGGAGGCCCTCTCAACAGGAACAGAGAGGAACTCCAGGGTCGTGCCACCCATTCCACGAGTTCCCCAGATGTCTCAGTCCATTCCAGAGGAACCTCTTTCCCTACACCGGATCGTCTTTCACGCCGAGGATCGACTCACACCAAGGTGGAACGTGGCACAGCCCTGTGGGAAAGCCTCTTGGGAAAGCCTCGAGGGACAGCCTCGAGGGAAAGCCACAGATCCCTTGATCCACGTGACAGGAAGCGTGACACTACTGCTGCAGCTCGGGAGGAAAGCGCACGTGCATGCCCCCACTCGAGACGAGGCCTGACTCCCCTGGGGAGACTCAGAAGCACCCCAAGATCCATGGCAACACTGGAGAGGAATCCTCAGGTTCCGGCCCGACTCCACACAAGGACTGAGGGCCCCGGCATGGACGGGAGAGGAATCCCGAGAGGTCCCCTAGCAACTCGCATGGGGACTGGCCTTTAATGAGGCCACCAGAGCGGGTCCCTGAGGTCCCCGTCGTAACTCGAGAAGACCTGCCGCAACTCGAGAAAATCCAGGAGGTTCTCCCCTCCAGGCGAGATGAGGCCCATTTCCGCTGAGGCGTCTCGAGGCTGATCACACCTCCCCTCTGGAACTTCGAAAGGGTCCTTCACACCCTTGGTGCAAATCAAGAAGTTCCCCGACATACCCGTCTCCATTCGAGAGGAAACACGAGGGTCCCGTCCACATAAAGAGGAGCCCCGTTTCCGCCTCGTAGCTCGAGATGAGGGATCCTTTCCCTGCTTCCTCGGGAAAGAGTTCCCGGCGTTCCCGTCGCATCTCAAGAGGAGGCCCTCTCAACAGGAACGGCGACAGGAACTCCAGGGTCGTGCCACCATTCCACGAGTCCCCCAGATGTCTCAGTCCATTCCAGAGGAACCTCTTTTCGCTTCACCGGCTTGTCTTTCACGCCGAGGATCGACTCACAACAAGGTGGCACGTGGCACAGCCCTGTGGGAAAGCCACGTGGGAAAACCTCGAGCGAAAGCCTCGAGGGAAAGCCACAGATCCCTTGATCCACGTGACAGGCAGCGTGACACTACTGCTGCAGCTCGGGAGGAAAGCGCACGAGCATGCCCCCACTCGAGACGAGGCCTGACTCCCCTGGGAGACTCAGAAGCACCCCAAGATCCATGGCAACACTCGAGAGGAATCCTCAGGTTCCGGCCCCGACTCCACACAAGGACTGAGGCCCCGGCATGGACGGGAGAGGAATCCCGAGAGGTCCCCTAGCAACTCGCATGGGGACTGGCCTTTCCTGAGGCCACCAGAGCGTGTCCCTGAGGTCCCCGTCGTAACTCGAGAAGACCTGCCGCAACTCGAGAAAATCCAGGAGGTTCTCCCCTCCAGGCGAGATGAGGCCCCTTTCCGCTGAGGCGTCTCGAGGCTGATCACACCTCCCCTCTGGAACTTCGAAAGGGTCCTTCACACCCTTGGTGCAAATCAAGAAGTTCCCCGACATACCCGTCTCCACTCGAGAGGAAACACGAGGGTCCCGACCACATCCAGAGGAGCCCCGTTTCCGCCTCGTAGCTCGAGATGAGGGATCCTTTCCCTGCTTCGTCGGGAAAGAGTTCCCGGCGTTCCCGTCGCATCTCAAGAGGAGGCCCTCTCAACAGGAACGGCGAGAGGAACTCCAGGGTCGTGCCACCATTCCACGAGTCCCCCAGATGTCTCAGTCCATTCCAGAGGAACCTCTTTCCCTACACCGGATCGTCTTTCACGCCGAGGATCGACTCACACCAAGGTGGAACGTGGCACAGCCCTGTGGGAAAGCCTCTTGGGAAAGCCTCGAGGGACAGCCTCGAGGGAAAGCCACAGATCCCTTGATCCACGTGACAGGAAGCGTGACACTACTGCTGCAGCTCGGGAGGAAAGCGCACGTGCATGCCCCCACTCGAGACGAGGCCTGACTCCCCTGGGGAGACTCAGAAGCACCCCAAGATCCATGGCAACACTGGAGAGGAATCCTCAGATTCCGGCCCCGACTCCACACAAGGACTGAGGCCCCGGCATGGACGGGAGAGGAATCCCGAGAGGTCCCCTAGCAACTCGCATGGGGACTGGCCTTTCCTGAGGCCACCAGAGCGGGTCCCTGAGGTCCCCGTCGTAACTCGAGAAGACCTGCCGCAACTAGAGAAAATCCAGGAGGTTCTCCCCTCCAGGCGAGATGAGGCCCATTTCCGCTCAGGCATCTCGAGGCTAATCAGACCTCACTTCTGGAACTTCGAAAGGGTCCTTCACACCCTTGGTGCAAAACAAGAAGTTCCCCGACATACCCGTCTCCACTCGAGAGGAATCACGAGGGTGCCGCCCACATCCAGAGGAGCCCAGTTTCCGCCTCGTAGCTCGAGATGACGGATCCTTTTCCTGCTTCGTCGGGAAAGAGTTTCCGGCGTTCCCGTCGCATCTCAAGAGGAGCCCCTCTCAACAGGAGCGGCGAGAGGAACTCCATGGTCGTGCCAGCATTCCAAGAGTCCCCCAGATGTCTCAGTCCATTCCAGAGGAACCTCTTTTCCCTTCAACGGCTCGTCTTTCACGCCGAGGATCGACTCACAAGAAGGTGGCACGTGGCACAGCCCTGTGGGAAAGCCTCGTGTGTAAACCTCGAGGGACAGCCTCGAGGGAAAGCCACAGATCCCTTGATCCACGTGACAGGAAGCGTGACACTACTGCTGCAGCTCGGGAGGAAAGTGCACGTGCATGCCCCCACTCGAGACGAGGCTTGACTCCCCTGGGGAGACTCAGAAGCACCCCAAGATCCATGGCAACACTGGAGAGGAATCCTCAGGTTCCGGCCCCGACTCCACACAAGGACTGAGGCCCCGGCATGGACGGGAGAGGAATCCCGAGAGGTCCCCTAGCAACTCGCATGGGGACTGGCCTTTAATGAGGCCACCAGAGCGGGTCCCTGAGGTCCCCGTCGTAACTCGAGAAGACCTGCCGCAACTCGAGAAAATCCAGGAGGTTCTCCCCTCCAGGCGAGATGAGGCCCATTTCCGCTGAGGCGTCTCGAGGCTGATCACACCTCCCCTCTGGAACTTCGAAAGGGTCCTTCACACCCTTGGTGCAAATCAAGAAGTTCCCCGACATACCCGTCTCCACTCGAGAGGAAACACGAGGGTCCCGCCCACATAAAGAGGAGCCCCGTTTCCGCCTCGTAGCTCGAGATGAGGGATCCTTTCCCTGCTTCGTCGGGAAAGAGTTCCCGGCGTTCCCGTCGCATCTCAAGAGGAGGCCCTCTCAACAGGAACGGCGAGAGGAACTCCAGGGTCGTGCCACCATTCCAAGAGTCCCCCAGATGTCTCAGTCCATAATAGAGGAACCTCTTTTCCCTACACCGGCTCGTCTTTCACGCCGAGGATCGACTCACACCAAGGTGGCACGTGGCACAGCCCTGTGGGAAAGCCTCGTGGGAAAGCCTCGAGGGACAGCCTCGAGGGAAAGCCACAGATCCCTTGATCCACGTGACAGGAAGCGTGACACTACTGCTGCAGCTCGGGAGGAAAGCGCACGTGCGTGCCCCCACTCGAGACGAGGCCTGACTCCCCTGGGGAGACTCAGAAGCACCCCAAGATCCATGGCAACACTGGAGAGGAATCCTCAGGTTCCGGCCCCGACTCCACACAAGGACTGAGGCCCCGGCATGGACGGGAGAGGAATCCCGAGAGGTCCCCTAGCAACTCGCATGGGGACTGGCCTTTCCTGAGGCCACCAGAGCGGGTCCCTGAGGTCCCCGTCGTAACTCGAGAAGACCTGCCGCAACTCGAGAAAATCCAGGAGGTTCTCCCCTCCAGGCGAGATGAGGACCCTTTCCGCTGAGGCGTCTTGAGGCTGATCACACCTCCCCTCTGGAACTTCGAAAGGGTCCTTCACACCCTTGGTGCAAATCAAGAAGTTCCCCGACATTCCCGTCTCCACTCGAGAGGAAACACGATGGTCCCGCCCACATAAAGAGGAGCCCCGTTTCCGCCTCGTAGCTCGAGATGAGGGATCCTTTCCCTGCTTCGTCGGGAAAGAGTTCCCGGCGTTCCCGTCGCATCTCAAGAGGAGGCCCTCTCAACAGGAACGGCGAGAGGAACTCCAGGGTCGTGCCACCATTCCAAGAGTCCCCCAGATGTCTCAGTCCATTCCAGAGGAACCTCTTTCCCTAGCCGGCTCGTCTTTCACGCCGAGGATCGACTCACACCAAGGTGGCACGTGGCACAGCCCTGTGGGTAGGCCTCGTGGGAAAGCCTCGAGGGACAGCCTCGAGGGAAAGCCACAGATCCCTTGATCCACGTGACAGGAAGCGTGACACTACTGCTGCAGCACGGGAGGAAAGCGCACGTGCATGCCCCCACTCGAGACGAGGCCTGACTCCCCTGGGGAGACTCAGAAGCACCCCAAGATCCATGGCAACACTGGAGAGGAATCCTCAGGTTCCGGCCCCGAATCCACACAAGGACTGAGGCCCCGGCATGGACGGGAGAGGAATCCCGAGTGGTCCCCTAGCAACTCGCATGGGGACTGGCCTTTCCTGAGGCCACCAGAGCGGGTCCCTGAGGTCCCCGTCGTAACTTGAGAAGACCTGCCGCAACTCGAGAAAATCCAGGAGGTTCTCCCCTCCAGGCGAGATGAGGCCCCTTTCCGCTGAGGCGTCTCGAGGCTGATCACACCTCCCCTCTGGAACTTCGATAGGGTCCTTCACACCATTGGTGCTAATCAAGAGGTTCCCCGACATACCCGTCTCCACTCGAGAGGAAACACGAGGGTCCCTCCCACATCCAGAGGAGCCCCGTTTCCGCCTCGTAGCTCGAGATGAGGGATCTTTTCCCTGCTTCGTCGGGAAAGAGTTCCCGGCGTTCCCGTCGCATCTCAAGAGGAGGCCCTCTCAACAGGAACAGAGAGGAACTCCAGGGTCGTGCCACCATTCCACGAGTTCCCCAGATGTCTCAGTCCATTCCAGAGGAACCTCTTTCCCTACACCGGATCGTCTTTCACGCCGAGGATCGACTCACACCAAGGTGGAACGTGGCACAGCCCTGTGGGAAAGCCTCTTGGGAAAGCCTCGAGGGACAGCCTCGAGGGAAAGCCACAGATCCCTTGATCCACGTGACAGGAAGCGTGACACTACTGCTGCAGCTCGGGAGGAAAGCGCACGTGCATGCCCCCACTCGAGACGAGGCCTGACTCCCCTGGGGAGACTCAGAAGCACCCCAAGATCCATGGCAACACTGGAGAGGAATCCTCAGGTTCCGGCCCCGACTCCACACAAGGACTGAGGCCCCGGCATGGACGGGAGAGGAATCCCGAGAGGTCCCCTAGCAACTCGCATGGGGACTGGCCTTTAATGAGGCCACCAGAGCGGGTCCCTGAGGTCCCCGTCGTAACTCGAGAAGACCTGCCGCAACTCGAGAAAATCCAGGAGGTTCTCCCCTCCAGGCGAGATGAGGCCCATTTCCGCTGAGGCGTCTCGAGGCTGATCACACCTCCCCTCTGGAACTTCGAAAGGGTCCTTCACACCCTTGGTGCAAATCAAGAAGTTCCCCGACATACCCGTCTCCATTCGAGAGGAAACACGAGGGTCCCGCCCACATAAAGAGGAGCCCCGTTTCCGCCTCGTAGCTCGAGATGAGGGATCCTTTCCCTGCTTCCTCGGGAAAGAGTTCCCGGCGTTCCCGTCGCATCTCAAGAGGAGGCCCTCTCAACAGGAATGGCGACAGGAACTCCAGGGTCGTGCCACCATTCCACGAGTCCCCCAGATGTCTCAGTCCATTCCAGAGGAACCTCTTTTCGCTTCACCGGCTTGTCTTTCACGCCGAGGATCGACTCACAACAAGGTGGCACGTGGCACAGCCCTGTGGGAAAGCCACGTGGGAAAACCTCGAGCGAAAGCCTCGAGGGAAAGCCACAGATCCCTTGATCCACGTGACAGGAAGCGTTACACTACTGCTGCAGTTCGGGAGGAAAGCGCACGTGCATGCCCCCACTCGAGACGAGGCCTGACTCCGCTGGGGAGACTCAGATGCCCCCCAAGATCCATGGCAACACTGGAGAGGAATCCTCAGGTTCCGGCCCCGACTCCACACAAGGACTGAGGCCCCGGCATAGACGGGAGAGGAATCCCGAGAGGTCGCCTAGCAACTCGCATGGGGACTGGCCTTTCCTGAGGCCACCAGAGCGTGTCCCTGAGGTCCCTGTCGTAACTCGAGAAGACTTTCCGCAACTCGAGAAAATCCAAGAGGTTCTCCCCTCTAGGAGAGATGAGGCCCATTTCCACTGAGGCGTCTCGAGGCTGATCACACCTCACCTCTGGAACTTCGAAAGGGTCCTTCACAACCTTGGCGCAAATCAAGAAGTTCCCCGACATACCCGTCTCCACTCGAGAGGAAACACGAGTGTCCCGTTCACATCCAGTGGAGCCCCGTTTCCGCCTCGTAGCTCGAGATGAGGGATCCTTTCCCTCCTTCTTCGGGAACGAGTTCCCGGCGTTCCCGTCGCATCTCAAGAGGAGGCCTTCTCAACAGGAACGGCGAGAGGAACTCCAGGGTCGTGCCACCATTCCAAGAGTCCCCCAGTGGTCTCAGTCCATTCCAGAGGAACCTCTTTTCCATTCACCGGCTCGTCTTTCACGCCGAGGATCGACTCACACCAAGGTGGCACGTGGCACAGCCCTGTGGGAAAGCCTCGTGGGAAAGCCTCGAGGGACAGCCTCGAGGGAAAGCCACAGATCCCTTGATCCACGTGACAGGAAGCGTGACACTACTGCTGCAGCTCGGGAGGAAAGCGCACGTGCATGCCCCCACTCGAGACGAGTCGTGACTCCCCTGGGGAGACTCAGAAGAACCCCAAGGTCCATGGCAACACTGGAGAGGAATCCTCAGGTTCCGGCCCCGAATCCACACAAGGACTGAGGCCCCGGCATGGATGGGAGAGGAATCCCGATAGGTCCCCTAGCAACTCGCATGGGGACTGGCCTTTCCTGAGCCCACCAGAGCGTGTCCCTGAGGTCCCTGTCGTAACTCGAGAAGACCTGCCGCAACTCGAGAAAATCCAGGAGGTTCTCCCTTCCAGCGGAGATGAGGCCCTTTTCCGCGGAGGCGTCTCGAGGCTGATCACACCTCACCTCTGGAACTTCGAAAGGGTCCTTCACACCCTTGGCGCAAATCAAGAAGTTCCCCGACATACCCGTCTCCACTCGAGAGGAAACACGAGGGTCCCGTCCACATCCAGTGGAGCCCCGTTTCCGCCTCGTAGCTCGAGATGAGGGATCCTTTCCCTGCTTCGTCGGGAACGAGTTCCCGGCGTTCCCGTCGCATCTCAAGAGGAGGCCCTCTCAACAGGAACGGCGAGAGGAACTCCAGGGTCGTGCCACCATTCCAAGAGTCCCCCAGATGTCTCAGTCCATTCCAGAGGAACCTCTTCTCCCTTCACCGGCTCGTCTTTCACGCCGACGATCGACTCACACCAAGGTGGCACGTGGCACAGCCCTGTGGGAAAGCCTCGTGGGAAAGCCTCGAGGGACAGCCTCGAGGGAAAACCACAGATCCCTTGATCCACGTGACAGGCAGCGTGACACTACTGCTGCAGCTCGGGAGGAAAGCGCACGAGCATGCCCCCACTCGAGACGAGGCCTGACTCCCCTGGGGAGACTCAGAAGCACCCCAAGATCCATGGCAACACTCGAGAGGAATCCTCAGGTTCCGGCCCCGACTCCACACAAGGACTGAGGCCCCGGCATGGACGGGAGAGGAATCCCGAGAGGTCCCCTAGCAACTCGCATGGGGACTGGCCTTTCCTGAGGCCACCAGAGCGGGTCCCTGAGGTCCCCGTCGTAACTCGAGAAGACCTGCCGCAACTCGAGAAAATCCAGGAGGTTCTCCCCTCCAGGCGAGATGAGGCCCCTTTCCGCTGAGGCGTCTCGAGGCTGATCACACCTCCCCTCTGGAACTTCGAAAGGGTCCTTCACACCCTTGGTGCAAATCAAGAAGTTCCCCGACATACCCGTCTCCACTCGAGAGGAAACACGAGGGTCCCGACCACATCCAGAGGAGCCCCGTTTCCGCCTCGTAGCTCGAGATGAGGGATCCTTTCCCTGCTTCGTCGGGAAAGAGTTCCCGGCGTTCCCGTCGCATCTCAAGAGGAGGCCCTCTCAACAGGAACGGCGAGAGGAACTCCAGGGTCGTGCCACCATTCTACGAGTCCCCCAGATGTCTCAGTCCATTCCAGAGGAACCTCTTTCCCTACACCGGATCGTCTTTCACGCCGAGGATCGACTCACACCAAGGTGGAACGTGGCACAGCCCTGTGGGAAAGCCTCTTGGGAAAGCCTCGAGGGACAGCCTCGAGGGAAAGCCACAGATCCCTTGATCCACGTGACAGGAAGCGTGACACTACTGCTGCAGCTCGGGAGGAAAGCGCACGTGCATGCCCCCACTCGAGACGAGGCCTGACTCCCCTGGGGAGACTCAGAAGCACCCCAAGATCCATGGCAACACTGGAGAGGAATCCTCAGATTCCGGCCCCGACTCCACACAAGGACTGAGGCCCCGGCATGGACGGGAGAGGAATCCCGAGAGGTCCCCTAGCAACTCGCATGGGGACTGGCCTTTCCTGAGGCCACCAGAGCGGGTCCCTGAGGTCCCCGTCGTAACTGGAGAAGACCTCCCGCAACTCGAGAAAATCCAGGAGGTTCTCCCCTCCAGGCGAGATGAGGACCCTTTCCGCTGAGGCGTCTCGAGGCTGATCAGACCTCCCCTCTGGAACTTCGAAAGGGTCCTTCACACCCTTGGTGCAAATCAAGAAGTTCCCCGACATTCCCGTCTCCACTCGAGAGGAAACACGAGGGTCCCGCCCACATAAAGAGGAGCCCCGTTTCCGCCTCGTAGCTCGAGATGAGGGATCCTTTCCCTGCTTCCTCGGGAAAGAGTTCCCGGCGTTCCCGTCGCATCTCAAGAGGAGGCCCTCTCTACAGGAACGGCGAGAAGAACTCCAGGGTCGTGCCACCATTCCACGAGTCCCCCAGATGTCTCAGTCCATTCCAGAGGAACCTCTTTCCCTACACCGGATCGTCTTTCACGCCGAGGATCGACTCACACCAAGGTGGAACGTGGCACAGCCCTGTGGGAAAGCCTCTTGGGAAAGCCTCGAGGGACAGCCTCGAGGGAAAGCCACAGATCCCTTGATCCACGTGACAGGAATCGTGACACTACTGCTGCAGCTCGGGAGGAAAGCGCACGTGCATGCCCCCACTCGAGACGAGGCCTGACTCCCCTGGGGAGACTCAGAAGCACCCCAAGATCCATGGCAACACTGGAGAGGAATCCTCAGGTTCCGGCCCCGACTCCACACAATGACTGAGGCCCCGGCATGGACGGGAGAGGAATCCCGAGAGGTCCCCTAGCAACTCGCATGGGGACTGGCCTTTCCTGAGGCCACCAGAGCGGGTCCCTGAGGTCCCCGTCGTAACTCGAGAAGACCTCCCGCAACTCGAGAAAATCCAGGAGGTTCTCCCCTCCAGGCGAGATGAGGACCCTTTCCGCTGAGGCGTCTTGAGGCTGATCACACCTCCCCTCTGGAACTTCGAAAGGGTCCTTCACACCCTTGGTGCAAATCAAGAAGTTCCCCGACATTCCCGTCTCCACTCGAGAGGAAACACGATGGTCCCGCCCACATAAAGAGGAGCCCCGTTTCCGCCTCGTAGCTCGAGATGAGGGATCCTTTCCCTGCTTCGTCGGGAAAGAGTTCCCGGCGTTCCCGTCGCATCTCAAGAGGAGGCCCTCTCAACAGGAACGGCGAGAGGAACTCCAGGGTCGTGCCACCATTCCAAGAGTCCCCCAGATATCTCAGTCCATTCCAGAGGAACCTCTTTCCCTAGCCGGCTCGTCTTTCACGCCGAGGATCGACTCACACCAAGGTGGCACGTGGCACAGCCCTGTGGGTAGGCCTCGTGGGAAAGCCTCGAGGGACAGCCTCGAGGGAAAGCCACAGATCCCTTGATCCACGTGACAGGAAGCGTGACACTACTGCTGCAGCTCGGGAGGAAAGCGCACGTGCATGCCCCCACTCGAGACGAGGCCTGACTCCCCTGGGGAGACTCAGAAGCACCCCAAGATCCATGGCAACACTGGAGAGGAATCCTCAGGTTCCGGCCCCGACTCCACACAAGGACTGAGGCCCTGGCATGGACGGGAGAGGAATCCCGAGTGGTCCCCTAGCAACTCGCATGGGGACTGGCCTTTCCTGAGGCCACCAGAGCGGGTCCCTGAGGTCCCCGTCGTAACTTGAGAAGACCTGCCGCAACTCGAGAAAATCCAGGAGGTTCTCCCCTCCAGGCGAGATGAGGCCCCTTTCCGCTGAGGCGTCTCGAAGCTGATCACACCTCCCCTCTGGAACTTCGATAGGGTCCTTCACACCATTGGTGCTAATCAAGAGTTTCCCCGACATACCCGTCTCCACTCGAGAGGAAACACGAGGGTCCCGACCACATCCAGAGGAGCCCCGTTTCCGCCTCGTAGCTCGAGATGAGGGATCTTTTCCCTGCTTCGTCGGGAAAGAGTTCCCGGCGTTCCCGTCGCATCTCAAGAGGAGGCCCTCTCAACAGGAACGGCGAGAGGAACTCCAGGGTCGTGCCACCATTCCAAGAGTCCCCCAGATGTCTCAGTCCATTCCAGAGGAACCTCTTTCCCTACACCGGATCGTCTTTCACGCCGAGGATCGACTCACACCAAGGTGGAACGTGGCACAGCCCTGTGGGAAAGCCTCTTGGGAAAGCCTCGAGGGACAGCCTCGAGGGAAAGCCACAGATCCCTTGATCCACGTGACAGGAAGCGTGACACTACTGCTGCAGCTCGGGAGGAAAGCGCACGTGCATGCCCCCACTCGAGACGAGGCCTGACTCCCCTGGGGAGACTCAGAAGCACCCCAAGATCCATGGCAACACTGGAGAGGAATCCTCAGGTTCCGGCCCCGACTCCACACAAGGACTGAGGCCCCGGCATGGACGGGAGAGGAATCCCGAGAGGTCCCCTAGCAACTCGCATGGGGACTGGCCTTTAATGAGGCCACCAGAGCGGGTCCCTGAGGTCCCCGTCGTAACTCGAGAAGACCTGCCGCAACTCGAGAAAATCCAGGAGGTTCTCCCCTCCAGGCGAGATGAGGCCCATTTCCGCTGAGGCGTCTCGAGGCTGATCACACCTCCCCTCTGGAACTTCGAAAGGGTCCTTCACACCCTTGGTGCAAATCAAGAAGTTCCCCGACATACCCGTCTCCACTCGAGAGGAAACACGAGGGTCCCGCCCACATAAAGAGGAGCCCCGTTTCCGCCTCGTAGCTCGAGATGAGGGATCCTTTCCCTGCTTCCTCGGGAAAGAGTTCCCGGCGTTCCCGTCGCATCTCAAGAGGAGGCCCTCTGAACAGGAGCGGCGAGAGGAACTCCAGGGTCGTGCCACCATTCCAAGAGTCCCACAGATGTCTCAGTCCATTCCAGAGGAACCTCTTTCCCTAGCCGGCTCGTCTTTCACACCGAGGATCGACTCACACCAAGGTGGCACGTGGCACAGCCCTGTGGGTAGGCCTCGTGGGAAAGCCTCGAGGGACAGCCTCGAGCTAAAGCCACAGATCCCTTGATCCACGTGACAGGAAGCGTGACACTACTGCTGCAGCTCGGGAGGAAAGCGCACGTGCATGCCCCCACTCGAGACGAGGCCTGACTCCCCTGGGGAGACTCAGAAGCACCCCAAGATCCATGGCAACACTGGAGAGGAATCCTCAGGTTCCGGCCCCGACTCCACACAAGGACTGAGGCCCCGGCATGGACGGGAGAGGAATCCCGAGTGGTCCCCTAGCAACTCGCATGGGGACTGGCCTTTCCTGAGGCCACCAGAGCGGGTCCCTGAGGTCCCCGTCGTAACTCGAGAAGACCTGTCGCAACTCGAGAAAATCCAGGAGGTTCTCCCCTCCAGGCGAGATGAGGCCCATTTCCGCTGAGGCGTCTCGAGGCTGATCACACCTCACCTCTGGAACTTCGAAAGGGTCCTTCACACCCTTGGTGCAAATCAAGAAGTTCCCCGACATACCCGTCTCCACTCGAGAGGAATCACGAGGGTCCCGCCCACATCCAGAGGAGCCCCGTTTCCGCCTCGCAGCTCGAGATGAGGGATCCTTTCCCTGCTTCGTCGGGAAAGAGTTCCCGGCGTTCCCGTCGCCTCTCAAGAGGAGGCCCTCTCAACAGGAACGGCGAGAGAAACTCCAGGGTCGTGCCACCATTCCAAGAGTCCCCCAGATGTCTCAGTCCATACCAGAGTAACCTCTTTTCCCTACACCCCCTCGTCTTTCACGCCGAGGTACGACTCACACCAAGGTGGCACGTGGCACAGCCCTGTGGGAAAGCCTCGTGGGAAAGCCTCGAGGGACAGCCTCGAGGGAAAGCCACAGATCCCTTGATCCACGTGACAGGAAGCTTGACACTACTGCTGCAGCTCGGGAGGGAAGCGCACGTGCATGCCCCCACACGAGATGAGGCCTGACTCCCCTCGGGAGACTCAGAAGCACCCCAAGATCAATGGCAACACTGCAGAATAATCCTCAGGTTAGGCCCCGACTCCACACAAGGTCTTAGGTTCCGGCATGGAAGGGAGAGGAATCCCGAGAGGTCCCCTAGCAACTCGCATGTGGACTGGCCTTTCCTGATGCCACCAGAGCGCGTCCCTGAGGTCCCCGTCGTAACTCGAGAAGACCTGCCGCAACTCGAGAAAATCCAGGAGGTTCTCCCCTCCAGGCGAGGTGAGGCCCATTTCCGCTGAGGCGTCTCGAGGCTGATCACACCTCACCTCTGGAACTTCGAAAGGGTCCTTCACACCCTTGGTGCAAATCAAGAAGTTCCCCGACCTAGCCGTCTCCACTCGAGAGGAATCACGAGGGTCCCGCCCACATCCAGAGGAGCCCCGTTTACGCCTCGTAGCTCGAGATGAGGGATCCTTTCCCTGCTTCGTCGGGAAAGAGTTCCCGGCGTTCCCGTCGCATCTCAAGAGGAGGCCCTCTCAACAGGAACGGCGAGAGGAACTCCAGGGTCGTGCCACCATTCCAAGAGTCCCCCAGTGGTCTCAGTCCATTCCAGAGGAACCTCTTTTCCATTCACCGGCTCGTCTTTCACGCCGAGGATCGACTCACACCAAGGTGGCACGTGGCACAGCCCTGTGGGAAAGCCTCGTGGGAAAGCCTCGAGGGACAGCCTCGAGGGAAAGCCACAGATCCCTTGATCCACGTGACAGGAAGCGTGACACTACTGCTGCAGCTCGGGAGGAAAGCGCACGTGCATGCCCCCACTCGAGACGAGTCGTGACTCCCCTGGGGAGACTCAGAAGAACCCCAAGGTCCATGGCAACACTGGAGAGGAATCCTCAGGTTCCGGCCCCGAATCCACACAAGGACTGAGGCCCCGGCATGGATGGGAGAGGAATCCCGATAGGTCCCCTAGCAACTCGCATGGGGACTGGCCTTTCCTGAGCCCACCAGAGCGTGTCCCTGAGGTCCCTGTCGTAACTCGAGAAGACCTGCCGCAACTCGAGAAAATCCAGGAGGTTCTCCCTTCCAGCGGAGGTGAGGCCCTTTTCCGCGGAGGCGTCTCGAGGCTGATCACACCTCACCTCTGGAACTTCGAAAGGGTCCTTCACACCCTTGGCGCAAATCAAGAAGTTCCCCGACATACCCGTCTCCACTCGAGAGGAAACACGAGGGTCCCGTCCACATCCAGTGGAGCCCCGTTTCCGCCTCGTAGCTCGAGATGAGGGATCCTTTCCCTGCTTCGTTGGGAACGAGTTCCCGGCGTTCCCGTCGCATCTCAAGAGGAGGCCCTCTCAACAGGAACGGCGAGAGGAACTCCAGGGTCGTGCCACCATTCCAAGAGTCCCCCAGATGTCTCAGTCCATTCCAGAGGAACCTCTTCTCCCTTCACCGGCTCGTCTTTCACGCCGACGATCGACTCACACCAAGGTGGCACGTGGCACAGCCCTGTGGGAAAGCCTCGTGGGAAAGCCTCGAGGGACAGCCTCGAGGGAAAACCACAGATCCCTTGATCCACGTGACAGGCAGCGTGACACTACTGCTGCAGCTCGGGAGGAAAGCGCACGAGCATGCCCCCACTCGAGACGAGGCCTGACTCCCCTGGGGAGACTCAGAAGCACCCCAAGATCCATGGCAACACTCGAGAGGAATCCTCAGGTTCCGGCCCCGACTCCACACAAGGACTGAGGCCCCGGCATGGACGGGAGAGGAATCCCGAGAGGTCCCCTAGCAACTCGCATGGGGACTGGCCTTTCCTGAGGCCACCAGAGCGGGTCCCTGAGGTCCCCGTCGTAACTCGAGAAGACCTGCCGCAACTCGAGAAAATCCAGGAGGTTCTCCCCTCCAGGCGAGATGAGGCCCCTTTCCGCTGAGGCGTCTCGAGGCTGATCACACCTCCCCTCTGGAACTTCGAAAGGGTCCTTCACACCCTTGGTGCAAATCAAGAAGTTCCCCGACATACCCGTCTCCACTCGAGAGGAAACACGAGGGTCCCGACCACATCCAGAGGAGCCCCGTTTCCGCCTCGTAGCTCGAGATGAGGGATCCTTTCCCTGCTTCGTCGGGAAAGAGTTCCCGGCGTTCCCGTCGCATCTCAAGAGGAGGCCCTCTCAACAGGAACGGCGAGAGGAACTCCAGGGTCGTGCCACCATTCCACGAGTCCCCCAGATGTCTCAGTCCATTCCATAGGAACCTCTTTCCCTACACCGGATCGTCTTTCACGCCGAGGATCGACTCACACCAAGGTGGAACGTGGCACAGCCCTGTGGGAAAGCCTCTTGGGAAAGCCTCGAGGGACAGCCTCGAGGGAAAACCACAGATCCCTTGATCCACGTGACAGGAAGCGTGACACTACTGCTGCAGCTCGGGAGGAAAGCGCACGTGCATGCCCCCACTCGAGACGAGGCCTGACTCCCCTGGGGAGACTCAGAAGCACCCCAAGATCCATGGCAACACTGGAGAGGAATCCTCAGATTCCGGCCCCGACTCCACACATGGACTGAGGCCCCGGCATGGACGGGAGAGGAATCCCGAGAGGTCCCCTAGCAACTCGCATGGGGACTGGCCTTTCCTGAGGCCACCAGAGCGGGTCCCTGAGGTCCCCGTCGTAACTGGAGAAGACCTCCCGCAACTCGAGAAAATCCAGGAGGTTCTCCCCTCCAGGCGAGATGAGGACCCTTTCCGCTGAGGCGTCTCGAGGCTGATCACACCTCCCCTCTGGAACTTCGAAAGGGTCCTTCACACCCTTGGTGCAAATCAAGAAGTTCCCCGACATTCCCGTCTCCACTCGAGAGGAAACACGAGGGTCCCGCCCACATAAAGAGGAGCCCCGTTTCCGCCTCGTAGCTCGAGATGAGGGATCCTTTCCCTGCTTCCTCGGGAAAGAGTTCCCGGCGTTCCCGTCGCATCTCAAGAGGAGGCCCTCTCTACAGGAACGGCGAGAGGAACTCCAGGGTCGTGCCACCATTCCACGAGTCCCCCAGATGTCTCAGTCCATTCCAGAGGAACCTCTTTCCCTACACCGGATCGTCTTTCACGCCGAGGATCGACTCACACCAAGGTGGAACGTGGCACAGCCCTGTGGGAAAGCCTCTTGGGAAAGCCTCGAGGGACAGCCTCGAGGGAAAGCCACAGATCCCTTGATCCACGTGACAGGAATCGTGACACTACTGCTGCAGCTCGGGAGGAAAGCGCACGTGCATGCCCCCACTCGAGACGAGGCCTGACTCCCCTGGGGAGACTCAGAAGCGCCCCAAGATCCATGGCAACACTGGAGAGGAATCCTCAGGTTCCGGCCCCGACTCCACACAATGACTGAGGCCCCGGCATGGACGGGAGAGGAATCCCGAGAGGTCCCCTAGCAACTCGCATGGGGACTGGCCTTTCCTGAGGCCACCAGAGCGGGTCCCTGAGGTCCCCGTCGTAACTCGAGAAGACCTCCCGCAACTCGAGAAAATCCAGGAGGTTCTCCCCTCCAGGCGAGATGAGGACCCTTTCCGCTGAGGCGTCTTGAGGCTGATCACACCTCCCCTCTGGAACTTCGAAAGGGTCCTTCACACCCTTGGTGCAAATCAAGAAGTTCCCCGACATTCCCGTCTCCACTCGAGAGGAAACACGATGGTCCCGCCCACATAAAGAGGAGCCCCGTTTCCGCCTCGTAGCTCGAGATGAGGGATCCTTTCCCTGCTTCGTCGGGAAAGAGTTCCCGGCGTTCCCGTCGCATCTCAAGAGGAGGCCCTCTCAACAGGAACGGCGAGAGGAACTCCAGGGTCGTGCCACCATTCCAAGAGTCCCCCAGATGTCTCAGTCCATTCCAGAGGAACCTCTTTCCCTAGCCGGCTCGTCTTTCACGCCGAGGATCGACTCACACCAAGGTGGCACGTGGCACAGCCCTGTGGGTAGGCCTCGTGGGAAAGCCTCGAGGGACAGCCTCGAGCTAAAGCCACAGATCCCTTGATCCACGTGACAGGAAGCGTGACACTACTGCTGCAGCTCGGGAGGAAAGCGCACGTGCATGCCCCCACTCGAGACGAGGCCTGACTCCCCTGGGGAGACTCAGAAGCACCCCAAGATCCATGGCAACACTGGAGAGGAATCCTCAGGTTCCGGCCCCGACTCCACACAAGGACTGAGGCCCTGGCATGGACGGGAGAGGAATCCCGAGTGGTCCCCTAGCAACTCGCATGGGGACTGGCCTTTCCTGAGGCCACCAGAGCGGGTCCCTGAGGTCCCCGTCGTAACTTGAGAAGACCTGCCGCAACTCGAGAAAATCCAGGAGGTTCTCCCCTCCAGGCGAGATGAGGCCCCTTTCCGCTGAGGCGTCTCGAAGCTGATCACACCTCCCCTCTGGAACTTCGATAGGGTCCTTCACACCATTGGTGCTAATCAAGAGTTTCCCCGACATACCCGTCTCCACTCGAGAGGAAACACGAGGGTCCCGACCACATCCAGAGGAGCCCCGTTTCCGCCTCGTAGCTCGAGATGAGGGATCTTTTCCCTGCTTCGTCGGGAAAGAGTTCCCGGCGTTCCCGTCGCATCTCAAGAGGAGGCCCTCTCAACAGGAACGGCGAGAGGAACTCCAGGGTCGTGCCACCATTCCAAGAGTCCCCCAGATGTCTCAGTCCATTCCAGAGGAACCTCTTTCCCTACACCGGATCGTCTTTCACGCCGAGGATCGACTCACACCAAGGTGGAACGTGGCACAGCCCTGTGGGAAAGCCTCTTGGGAAAGCCTCGAGGGACAGCCTCGAGGGAAAGCCACAGATCCCTTGATCCACGTGACAGGAAGCGTGACACTACTGCTGCAGCTCGGGAGGAAAGCGCACGTGCATGCCCCCACTCGAGACGAGGCCTGACTCCCCTGGGGAGACTCAGAAGCACCCCAAGATCCATGGCAACACTGGAGAGGAATCCTCAGGTTCCGGCCCCGACTCCACACAAGGACTGAGGCCCCGGCATGGACGGGAGAGGAATCCCGAGAGGTCCCCTAGCAACTCGCATGGGGACTGGCCTTTAATGAGGCCACCAGAGCGGGTCCCTGAGGTCCCCGTCGTAACTCGAGAAGACTTGCCGCAACTCGAGAAAATCCAGGAGGTTCTCCCCTCCAGGCGAGATGAGGCCCATTTCCGCTGAGGCGTCTCGAGGCTGATCACACCTCCCCTCTGGAACTTCGAAAGGGTCCTTCACACCCTTGGTGCAAATCAAGAAGTTCCCCGACATACCCGTCTCCACTCGAGAGGAAAAACGAGGGTCCCGCCCACATAAAGAGGAGCCCCGTTTCCGCCTCGTAGCTCGAGATGAGGGATCCTTTCCCTGCTTCCTCCGGAAAGAGTTCCCGGCGTTCCCGTCGCATCTCAAGAGGAGGCCCTCTGAACAGGAGCGGCGAGAGGAACTCCAGGGTCGTGCCACCATTCCAAGAGTCCCACAGATGTCTCAGTCCATTCCAGAGGAACCTCTTTCCCTAGCCGGCTCGTCTTTCACACCGAGGATCGACTCACACCAAGGTGGCACGTGGCACAGCCCTGTGGGTAGGCCTCGTGGGAAAGCCTCGAGGGACAGCCTCGAGCTAAAGCCACAGATCCCTTGATCCACGTGACAGGAAGCGTGACACTACTGCTGCAGCTCGGGAGGAAAGCGCACGTGCATGCCCCCACTCGAGACGAGGCCTGACTCCCCTGGGGAGACTCAGAAGCACCCCAAGATCCATGGCAACACTGGAGAGGAATCCTCAGGTTCCGGCCCCGACTCCACACAAGGACTGAGGCCCCGGCATGGACGGGAGAGGAATCCCGAGTGGTCCCCTAGCAACTCGCATGGGGACTGGCCTTTCCTGAGGCCACCAGAGCGGGTCCCTGAGGTCCCCGTCGTAACTCGAGAAGACCTGCCGCAACTCGAGAAAATCCAGGAGGTTCTCCCCTCCAGGCGAGATGAGGCCCATTTCCGCTGAGGCGTCTCGAGGCTGATCACACCTCACCTCTGGAACTTCGAAAGGGTCCTTCACACCCTTGGTGCAAATCAAGAAGTTCCCCGACATACCCGTCTCCACTCGAGAGGAATCACGAGGGTCCCGCCCACATCCAGAGGAGCCCCGTTTCCGCCTCCCAGCTCGAGATGAGGGATCCTTTCCCTGCTTCGTCGGGAAAGAGTTCCCGGCGTTCCCGTCGCCTCTCAAGAGGAGGCCCTCTCAACAGGAACGGCGAGAGAAACTCCAGGGTCGTGCCACCATTCCAAGAGTCCCCCAGATGTCTCAGTCCATACCAGAGTAACCTCTTTTCCCTACACCCCCTCGTCTTTCACGCCGAGGTACGACTCACACCAAGGTGGCACGTGGCACAGCCCTGTGGGAAAGCCTCGTGGGAAAGCCTCGAGGGACAGCCTCGAGGGAAAGCCACAGATCCCTTGATCCACGTGACAGGAAGCTTGACACTACTGCTGCAGCTCGGGAGGGAAGCGCACGTGCATGCCCCCACACGAGATGAGGCCTGACTCCCCTCGGGAGACTCAGAAGCACCCCAAGATCCATGGCAACACTGCAGAATAATCCTCAGGTTAGGCCCCGACTCCACACAAGGTCTTAGGTCCCGGCATGGAAGGGAGAGGAATCCCGAGAGGTCCCCTAGCAACTCGCATGTGGACTGGCCTTTCCTGATGCCACCAGAGCGCGTCCCTGAGGTCCCCGTCGTAACTCGAGAAGACCTGCCGCAACTCGAGAAAATCCAGGAGGTTCTCCCCTCCAGGCGAGGTGAGGCCCATTTCCGCTGAGGCGTCTCGAGGCTGATCACACCTCACCTCTGGAACTTCCAAAGGGTCCTTCACACCCTTGGTGCAAATCAAGAAGTTCCCCGACCTAGCCGTCTCCACTCGAGAGGAATCACGAGGGTCCCGCCCACATCCAGAGGAGCCCCGTTTACGCCTCGTAGCTCGAGATGAGGGATCCTTTCCCTGCTTCGTCGGGAAAGAGTTCCCGGCGTTCCCGTCGCATCTCAAGAGGAGGCCCTCTCAACAGGAATGGCGAGAGGAACTCCAGGGTCGTGCCACCATTCCAAGAGTCCCCCAGATGTCTCAGTCCATTCCAGAGGAACCTCTTTTCCCTTCACCGGCTCGTCTTTCACGCCGAGGATCGACTCACACCAAGGTGGCACGTGGCACAGCCCTGTGGGAAAGCCTCGTGGGAAAGCCTCGAGGGACAGCCTCGAGGGAAAGCCTCAGATCCCTTGATCCACGTGACAGGAAGCGTGACACTACTGCTGCAGCTCGGGAAGTAAGCGCACGTGCATGCCCCCACTCGAGACGAGGCCTGACTCCCCTGGGGAGACTCAGAAGCACCCCAAGATCCATGGCAACACTGGAGAGGAATCCTCAGGTTCCGGCCCCGACTCCACACAAGGACTGAGGCCCCGGCATGGACGGGAGAGGAATCCCGAGAGGTCCCCTAGCAACTCGCATGGGGACTGGCCTTTCGTGAGGCCACCAGAGCGGGTCCCTGAGGTCCCCGTCGTAACACGAGAAGACCTGCCGCAACTCGAGAAAATCCAGGAGGTTCTCCCCTCCAGGCGAGATGAGGCCCATTTCCGCTGAGGCGTCTCGAGGCTGATCACACCTCACCTCTGGAACTTCGAAAGGGTCCTTCACACCCTTGGTGCAAATCAAGGAGTTCCCCGACATACCCGTCTCCACTCGAGAGGAATCACGAGGGTCCCGCCCACATCCAGAGGAGCCCCGTTTCCGCCTCGCAGCTCGAGATGAGGGATCCTTTCCCTGCTTCGTCGGGAAAGAGTTCCCGGCGTTCCCGTCGCCTCTCAAGAGGAGGCCCTCTCAACAGGAACGGCGAGAGAAACTCCAGGGTCGTGCCACCATTCCAAGAGTCCCCCAGATGTCTCAGTCCATACCAGAGTAACCTCTTTTCCCTACACCCCCTCGTCTTTCACGCCGAGGTACGACTCACACCAAGGTGGCACGTGGCACAGCCCTGTGGGAAAGCCTCGTGGCAAAGCCTCGAGGGACAGCCTCGAGTGAAAGCCACAGATCCCTTGATCCACGTGACAGGAAGCTTGACACTACTGCTGCAGCTCGGGAGGGAAGCGCACGTGCATGCCCCCACACGAGATGAGGCCTGACTCCCCTCGGGAGACTCAGAAGCACCCCAAGATCCATGGCAACACTGCAGAGGAATCCTCAGGTTCGGCCCCGACTCCACACAAGGTCTTAGGTCCCGGCATGGAAGGGAGAGGAATCCCGAGAGGTCCCCTAGCAACTCGCATGTGGACTGGCCTTTCCTGATGCCACCAGAGCGGGTCCCTGAGGTCCCCGTCGTAACTCGAGAAGACCTGCCGCAACTCGAGAAAATCCAGGAGGTTCTCCCCTCCAGGCGAGGTGAGGCCCATTTCCGCTGAGGCATCTCAAGGCTGATCACACCTCACCTATGGAACTTCGAAAGGGTCTTTCACACCCTTGGTGCCAATCAAGAAGTTCCCAGACATACCCGTCTCCACTCGAGAGGAATCACGAGGGTCCCGCCCACATCCAGAGGAGCCCCGTTTCCGCCTCGTAGCTCGAGATGAGGGATCCTTTCCCTGCTTCGTCGGGAAAGAGTTCCCGGCGTTCCCGTCGCATCTCAAGAGGAGGCCCTCTGAACAGGAGCGGCGAGAGGAACTCCATAGTCGTGCCAGCATTCCAAGAGTCCCCCAGATGTCTCAGTCCATTCCAGAGGAACCTCTTTTCCCTTCACCGGCTCGTCTTTCACGCCGAGGATCGACTCACACCAAGGTGGCAGGTGGCACAGCCCTGTGGGAAAGCCTCGTGGGAAAGCCTCGAGGGACAGCCTCGAGGGAAAGCCACAGATCCCTTGATCCACGTGACAGGAAGCGTGACACTACTGCTGCAGCTCGGGAGGAAAGCGCACGTGCATGCCCCCACTCGAGACGAGGCCTGACTCCCCTGGGGAGAATCAGAAGCACCCCAAGATCCATGGCAACACTGGAGAGGAATCCTCAGGTTCCGGCCCCGAGTCCACACAAGGACTGAGGCCCCGGCATGGACGGGAGAGGAATCCCGAGAGGTCCCCTAGCAACTAGCATGGGGACTGGCCTTTCCTGAGGCCACCAGAGCGGGTCCCTGAGGTCCCCGTCGTAACTCGAGAAGACCTGCCGCAACTAGAGAAAATCCAGGTGGTTCTCCCCTCCAGGCGAGATGAGGCCCATTTCCGCTGAGGCGTCTCGAGGCTGATCACACCTCACCTCTGGAACTTCGAAAGGGTCCTTCACACCCTTGGTGCAAATCAAGAAGTTCCCCGACCTAGCCGTCTCCACTCGAGAGGAATCACGAGGGTCCCGCCCACATCCAGAGGAGCCCCGTTTACGCCTCGTAGCTCGAGATGAGGGATCCTTTCCCTGCTTCGTCGGGAAAGAGTTCCCGGCGTTCCCGTCGCATCTCAAGAGGAGGCCCTCTCAACAGGAATGGCGAGAGGAACTCCAGGGTCGTGCCACCATTCCAAGAGTCCCCCAGATGTCTCAGTCCATTCCAGAGGAACCTCTTTTCCCTTCACCGGCTCGTCTTTCACGCCGAGGATCGACTCACACCAAGGTGGCAGGTGGCACAGCCCTGTGGGAAAGCCTCGTGGGAAAGCCTCGAGGGACAGCCTCGAGGGAAAGCCACAGATCCCTTGATCCACGTGACAGGAAGCGTGACACTACTGCTGCAGCTCGGGAGGAAAGCGCACGTGCATGCCCCCACTCGAGACGAGGCCTGACTCCCCTGGGGAGAATCAGAAGCACCCCAAGATCCATGGCAACACTGGAGAGGAATCCTCAGGTTCCGGCCCCGAGTCCACACAAGGACTGAGGCCCCGGCATGGACGGGAGAGGAATCCCGAGAGGTCCCCTAGCAACTCGCATGGGGACTGGCCTTTCCTGAGGCCACCAGAGCGGGTCCCTGAGGTCCCCGTCGTAACTCGAGAAGACCTGCCGCAACTAGAGAAAATCCAGGTGGTTCTCCCCTCCAGGCGAGATGAGGCCCATTTCTGCTGAGGCGTCTCGAGGCTGATCACACCTCACCTCTGGAACTTCGAAAGGGTCCTTCACACCCTTGGTGCAAATCAAGAAGTTCCCCGACCTAGCCGTCTCCACTCGAGAGGAATCACGAGGGTCCCGCCCACATCCAGAGGAGCCCCGTTTACGCCTCGTAGCTCGAGATGAGGGATCCTTTCCCTGCTTCATCGGGAAAGAGTTCCCGGCGTTCCCGTCGCATCTCAAGAGGAGGCCCTCTCAACAGGAATGGCGAGAGGAACTCCAGGGTCGTGCCACCATTCCAAGAGTCCCCCAGATGTCTCAGTCCATTCCAGAGGAACCTCTATTCCCTTCACCGGCTCGTCTTTCACGCCGAGGATCGACTCACACCAAGGTGGCAGGTGGCACAGCCCTGTGGGAAAGCCTCGTGGGAAAGCCTCGAGGGACAGCCTCGAGGGAAAGCCACAGATCCCTTGATCCACGTGACAGGAAGCTTGACACTACTGCTGCAGCTCGGGAGGGAAGCGCACGTGCATGCCCCCACACGAGATGTGGCCTGACTCCCCTCGGGAGACTCAGAAGCACCCCAAGATCCATGGCAACACTGCAGAGGAATCCTCAGGTTCGGCCCCGACTCCACACAAGGTCTTAGGTCCCGGCATGGAAGGGAGAGGAATCCCGAGAGGTCCCCTAGCAACTCGCATGTGGACTGGCCTTTCCTGATGCCACCAGAGCGCGTCCCTGAGGTCCCCGTCGTAACTCGAGAAGACCTGCCGCAACTCGAGAAAATCCAGGAGGTTCTCCCCTCCAGGAGAGGTGAGGCCCATTTCCGCTGAGGCATCTCGAGGCTGATCACACCTCACCTCTGGAACTTCGAAAGGGTCCTTCACACCCTTGGTGCAAATCAAGAAGTTCCCCGACATACCCGTCTCCACTCGAGAGGAATCACGAGGGTCCCGCCCACATCCAGAGGAGCCCCGTTCCCGCCTCGTAGCTCGAGATGAGGGATCCTTTCCCTGCTTCTTCGGGAAAGAGTTCCCGGCGTTCCCGTCGCATCTCAAGAGGAGGCCCTCTCAACAGGAACGGCGAGAGGAACTCCAGGGTCGTGCCACCATTCCAAGAGTCCCCCAGATGTCTCAGTCCATTCCAGAGGAACCTCTTTTCCCTTCATCGGCTCATCTTTCACGCTGAGGATCGACTCCCACCAAGGTGGCACGTGGTACAGCCCTGTGGGAAAGCCTCGTGGGAAAGCCTCGAGGGACAGCCTCGAGGGAAAGCCACAGATCCCTTGATCCACGTGACAGGAAGCTTGACACTACTGCTGCAGCTCGGGAGGGAAGCGCACGTGCATGCCCCCACACGAGATGAGGCCTGACTCCCCTCGGGAGACTCAGAAGCACCCCAAGATCCATGGCAACACTGCAGAATAATCCTCAGGTTAGGCCCCGACTCCACACAAGGTCTTAGGTCCCGGCATGGAAGGGAGAGGAATCCCGAGAGGTCCCCTAGCAACTCGCATGTGGACTGGCCTTTCCTGATGCCACCAGAGCGCGTCCCTGAGGTCCCCGTCGTAACTCGAGAAGACCTGCCGCAACTCGAGAAAATCCAGGAGGTTCTCCCCTCCAGGCGAGGTGAGGCCCATTTCCGCTGAGGCATCTCGAGGCTGATCACACCTCACCTATGGAACTTCGAAAGGGTCTTTCACACCCTTGGTGCCAATCAAGAAGTTCCCAGACACACCCGTCTCCACTCGAGAGGAATCACGAGGGTCCCGCCCACATCCAGAGGAGCCCCGTTTCCGCCTCGTAGCTCGAGATGAGGGATCCTTTCCCTGCTTCGTCGGGAAAGAGTTCCCGGCGTTCCCGTCGCATCTCAAGAGGAGGCCCTCTGAACAGGAGCGGCGAGAGGAACTCCATAGTCGTGCCAGCATTCCAAGAGTCCCCCAGATGTCTCAGTCCATTCCAGAGGAACCTCTTTTCCCTTCACCGGCTCGTCTTTCACGCCGAGGATCGACTCACACCAAGGTGGCAGGTGGCACAGCCCTGTGGGAAAGCCTCGTGGGAAAGCCTCGAGGGACAGCCTCGAGGGAAAGCCACAGATCCCTTGATCCACGTGACAGGAAGCGTGACACTACTGCTGCAGCTCGGGAGGAAAGCGCACGTGCATGCCCCCACTCGAGACGAGGCCTGACTCCCCTGGGGAGAATCAGAAGCACCCCAAGATCCATGGCAACACTGGAGAGGAATCCTCAGGTTCCGGCCCCGAGTCCACACAAGGACTGAGGCCCCGGCATGGACGGGAGAGGAATCCCGAGAGGTCCCCTAGCAACTCGCATGGGGACTGGCCTTTCCTGAGGCCACCAGAGCGGGTCCCTGAGGTCCCCGTCGTAACTCGAGAAGACCTGCCGCAACTAGAGAAAATCCAGGTGGTTCTCCCCTCCAGGCGAGATGAGGCCCATTTCCGCTGAGGCGTCTCGAGGCTGATCACACCTCACCTCTGGAATTTCGAAAGGGTCCTTCACACCCTTGGTGCAAATCAAGAAGTTCCCCGACCTAGCCGTCTCCACTCGAGAGGAATCACGAGGGTCCCGCCCACATCCAGAGGAGCCCCGTTTACGCCTCGTAGCTCGAGATGAGGGATCCTTTCCCTGCTTCGTCGGGAAAGAGTTCCCGGCGTTCCCGTCGCATCTCAAGAGGAGGCCCTCTCAACAGGAATGGCGAGAGGAACTCCAGGGTCGTGCCACCATTCCAAGAGTCCCCCAGATGTCTCAGTCCATTCCAGAGGAACCTCTTTTCCCTTCACCGGCTCGTCTTTCACGCCGAGGATCGACTCACACCAAGGTGGCACGTGGCACAGCCCTGTGGGAAAGCCTCGTGGGAAAGCCTCGAGGGACAGCCTCGAGGGAAAGCCACAGATCCCTTGATCCACGTGACAGGAAGCTTGACACTACTGCTGCAGCTCGGGAGGGAAGCGCACGTGCATGCCCCCACACGAGATGAGGCCTGACTCCCCTCGGGAGACTCAGAAGCACCCCAAGATCCATGGCAACACTGCAGAGGAATCCTCAGGTTCCGGCCCCGACTCCACACAAGGACTGAGGCCCCGGCATGGACGGGAGAGGAATCCCGAGAGGTCCCCTAGCAACTCGCATGGGGACTGGCCTTTCCTGAGGCCACCAGAGCGGGTCCCTGAGGTCCCCGTCGTAACTCGAGAAGACCTGCCGCAACTCGAGAAAATCCAGGAGGTTCTCCCCTCCAGGCGAGATGAGGCCCATTTCCGCTGAGGCGTCTCGAGGCTGATCACACCTCACCTCTGGAACTTCCAAAGGGTCCTTCACACCCTTGGTGCAAATCAAGAAGTTCCCCGACATACCCGTCTCCACTCGAGAGGAATCACGAGGGTCCCGCCCACATCCAGAGGAGCCCCGTTTCCGCCTCGTAGCTCGAGATGAGGGATCCTTTCCCTGCTTCGTCGGGAAAGAGTTCCCGGCGTTCCCGTCACATCTCAAGAGGAGGCCCTCTCAACAGGAACGGCGAGAGGAACTCCAGGGTCGTGCCACCATTCCAAGAGTCCCCCAGATGTCTCAGTCCATTCCAGAGGAACCTCTTTTCCCTTCACCGGCTCGTCTTTCACGCCGAGGATCGACTCACACCAAGGTGGCACGTGGCACAGCCCTGTGGGAAAGCCTCGTGGGAAAGCCTCGAGGGACAGCCTCGAGGGAAAGCCACAGATCCCTTGATCCACGTGACAGGAAGCGTGACACTACTGCTGCAGCTCGGGAGGAAAGCGCACGTGCATGCCCCCACTCGAGACGAGGCCTGACTCCCCTGGGGAGACTCAGAAGCACCCCAAGATCCATGGCCACACTGGAGAGGAATCCTCAGGTTCCGGCCCCGACTCCACACAAGGACTGAGGCCCCGGCATGGATGGGAGAGGAATCCCGAGAGGTCCCCTAGCAACTCGCATGGGGACTGGCCTTTCCTGAGGCCACCAGAGCGGGTCCCTGAGGTCCCCGTCGTAACTCGAGAAGACCTGCCGCAACTCGAGAAAATCCAGGAGGTTCTCCCCTGCAGGCGAGATGAGGCCCATTTCCGCTGAGGCGTCTCAAGGCTGATCACACCTCACCTCTGGAACTTCGAAAGGGTCCTTCACACCCTTGGTGCAAATCAAGAAGTTCCCCGACCTAGCCGTCTCCACTCGAGAGGAATCACGAGGGTCCCGCCCACATCCAGAGCAGCCCCGTTTCCGCCTCGTAGCTCGAGATGAGGGATCCTTTCCCTGCTTCGTCGGGAAAGAGTTCCCGGCGTTCCCGTCGCATCTCAAGAGGAGGCCCTCTCAACAGGAATGGCGAGAGGAACTCCAGGGTCGTGCCACCATTCCAAGAGTCCCCCAGATGTCTCAGTCCATTCCAGAGGAACCTCTTTTCCCTTCACCGGCTCGTCTTTCACGCCGAGGATCGACTCACACCAAGGTGGCACGTGGCACAGCCCTGTGGGAAAGCCTCGTGGGAAAGCCTCGAGGGACAGCCTCGAGGGAAAGCCACAGATCCCTTGATCCACGTGACAGGAAGCTTGACACTACTGCTGCAGCTCGGGAGGGAAGCGCACGTGCATGCCCCCACACGAGATGAGGCCTGACTCCCCTGGGGAGACTCAGAAGCACCCCAAGATCCATGGCAACACTGCAGAGGAATCCTCAGGTTCGGCCCCGACTCCACACAAGGTCTTAGGTCCCGGCATGGAAGGGAGAGGAATCCCGAGAGGTCCCCTAGCAACTCGCATGTGGACTGGCCTTTCCTGATGCCACCAGAGCGCGTCCCTGAGGTCCCCGTCGTAACTCGAGAAGACCTGCCGCAACTCGAGAAAATCCAGGAGGTTCTCCCCTCCAGGAGAGGTGAGGCCCATTTCCGCTGAGGCATCTCGAGGCTGATCACACCTCACCTCTGGAACTTCGAAAGGGTCCTTCACACCCTTGGTGCAAATCAAGAAGTTCCCCGACATACCCGTCTCCCTCGAGAGGAATCACGAGGGTCCCGCCCACATCCAGAGGAGCCCCGTTCCCGCCTCGTAGCTCGAGATGAGGGATCCTTTCCCTGCTTCTTCGGGAAAGAGTTCCCGGCGTTCCCGTCGCATCTCAAGAGGAGGCCCTCTCAACAGGAACGGCGAGAGGAACTCCAGGGTCGTGCCACCATTCCAAGAGTCCCCCAGATGTCTCAGTCCATTCCAGAGGAACCTCTTTTCCCTTCATCGGCTCATCTTTCACGCCGAGGATCGACTCCCACCAAGGTGGCACGTGGTACAGCCCTGTGGGAAAGCCTCGTGGGAAAGCCTCGAGGGACAGCCTCGAGGGAAAGCCACAGATCCCTTGATCCACGTGACAGGAAGCGTGACACTACTGCTTCAGTTCGGGAGGAAAGCCCACTTGCATGCCTCCACTCGAGACGATGCCTGACTCCCCTCGGGAGACTCAGAAGCACCCCCAAGATCCATGGAAACACTGGAGAGGAATCCTCAGGTTCCGGCCCCGACTCCACACCAGGTCTTAACCCAGGCATGGACGGGAGAGAAATCCCGAGAGGTCCCCTAGCAACTCGCATCGGGACTGTCCTTTCCTGAGGCCACCAGAGCGGGTCTCTGAGGTCCCATTCGTAACTCGGGAAGACCTGTCGCAACTCGAGAAAATCCAGGAGGTTCTCCCCTCCACGCGAGATTAGGCCCATTTCCGCTGAGGCGTCTCGAGGCTGACCACACCTCACCTCTGGAACTTCGAAAGAGTCCTTCACACCCTTGGTGCAAATCAAGAAGTTCCCCGACATACCCGTCTCCACTCGAGAGGAATCACGATGGTCCCGCCCACATCCAGAGGAGCCCCGTTTCCGCCTCGTAGCTCGACATGAGGGATCCATTCCCTGCTTCGTCGGGAAAGAGTTCCTGGCGTTCCCGTCGCATCTCAAGAGGAGGCCCTCTCAACAGGAACGGCGAGAGGAACTCCAGGGTCGTGCCACCATTCCAAGAGTCCCCCAGATGTCTCAGTCCATTCCAGAGGAACCTCTTTTCCCTTCAGCGGCTCGTCGTTCACGCGGAGGATCGACTCACACCAAGGTGGCACGTGGCACAGCCCTGGGGGAAAGCCTCGTGGGAAAGCCTCGAGCGAAAGCCTAGAGGGAAAGCCGCAGATCCCTTGATCCACGTGACAGGAAGCGTGACACTACTGCTGCAGCTCGGGAGAAAAGCGCACGTGCATGCATCCACAAGAGACGAGGCCTGACTCCTCTGGGGAGACTCAGAAGCACCCCATGATCCATGGCAACACTGGAGAAGAATCCTCAGGTTCCGGCCCCGACTCCACACAAGGACTGAACCCCGGCATGGACGGGATAGAAATCCGGAGAGGTCCCCTAGCAACTCGCATTGGGGCTGGCCTTTCCTGAGGCCACCAGAGCGGGTCCCTGATGTCCCCGTCGTAACTCGAGAAGACCTGCCGCAACTCGAGAAAATCCAGGAGGTTCTCCCCTCCAGGTGAGATAAGGCCCATTTCCGCTGAGGCGTCTCCAGGCTGATCACACCTCACCTCCAGAAGTTCGAGAGGGTCCTTCACACTCTTGGTGCAAATCAAGAATTTCCCCGACATACCCGTCTCCACTCGAGCGGAAACACGAGGGTCCCGCCCACATCCAGAGGAGCCCCGTTTCCGCCTCGTACCTCGAGATGAGGGATCCTTTCCCTGCTTCCTCGGGAAAGAGTTCCCGGCGTTCCCGTCGCATTTCAAGAGGAGGCCCTCTCAACAGGAACGGCGAGAGGAACTCCAGGGTCGTGCGACCATTGCAAGAGTCCCCCAGATGTCTCAGTCCATTCCAGAGGAACCTCTTTTCCCTTCACCGGATCGTCTTTCACGCCGAGGATCGACTCACACCAAGGTGGCACGTGGCACAGCCCTGGGGGAAAGCCTCGTGGGAAAGCCTCGAGCGAAAGCCTCGAGGGAAAACCACAGATCCCTTGATCCACGTGACAGGAAGCGTTACACTACTGCTGCAGCTCGGGAGGAAAGCGCACGTGAAGGCCCCCACTCGAGACGAGGCCTGACTCCCCTGGGGAGACTCAGAAGCACCCTAAGATCCATGGCAACACTGGAGAGGAATCCTCAGGTTCTGGCCCCGACTCCACACAAGGTTTTAGGCCCCGGCATGGACGGGAGAGGAATCCCGAGAGGTCCCCTAGCAACTCGCATGGGGACTGGCCTATCCTGAGGCCAGCAGAGCGGGTCCCTTAGGTCCCCGTCGTAACTCGAGAAGACCTGCCACAACTCGAGAAAATCCAGGAGGTTCTCCCCTCCAGGCGAGATGAGGCCCATTTCCGCTGAGGCGTCTCGAGGCTGATCACACATCACCTCTGGAACTTCGAAAGGGTCCTTCACACCCTTGGTGCAAATCACGAAGTTCCCCGACATACCCGTCTCCACTCGAGAGGAAACACGAGGGTCCCGCCCACATCCAGAGGAGCCCCGTTTCCGCCTCGTAGCTCGAGATGAGGGATCCTTTCCCTGCTTCGTCGGGAAAGAGTTCCCGGCGTTCCCGTTCCATCTCAAGAGGAGGCCCTCTCAACAGGAACGGCGAGAGGAACTCCAGGGTCGTGCCACCATTCCAAGAGTCCCCCAGATGTCTCAGTCCATTCCAGAGGAACCTCTTTTCCCTTCAGCGGCTCGTCGTTCACGCGGAGGATCGACTCACACCAAGGTGGCACGTGGCACAGCCCTGGGGGAAAGCCTCGTGGGAAAGCCTCGAGCGAAAGCCTAGAGGGAAAGCCGCAGATCCCTTGATCCACGTGACAGGAAGCGTGACACTACTGCTGCAGCTCGGGAGGAAAGCGCACGTGCATTCATCCACAAGAGACGAGGCCTGACTCCTCTGGGGAGACTCAGAAGCACCCCATGATCCATGGCAACACTGGAGAGGAATCCTCAGGTTCCGGCCCCGACGCCACACAAGGACTGAACCCCGGCATGGACGGGATAGAAATCCGGAGAGGTCCCCTAGCAACTCGCATTGGGGCTGGCCTTTCCTGAGGCCACCAGAGCGGGTCCCTGAGGTCCCCGTCGTAACTCGAGAAGACCTGCCGCAACTCGAGAAAATCCAGGAGGTTCTCCCCTCCAGGCGAGATAAGGCCCATTTCCGCTGAGGCGTCTCCAGGCTGATCACACCTCACCTCCAGAAGTTCGAGAGGGTCCTTCACACTCTTGGTGCAAATCAAGAATTTCCCCGACATACCCGTCTCCACTCGAGCGGAAACACGAGGGTCCCGCCCACATCCAGAGGAGCCCCGTTTCCGCCTCGTACCTCGAGATGAGGGATCCTTTCCCTGCTTCCTCGGGAAAGAGTTCCCGGCGTTCCCGTCGCATTTCAAGAGGAGGCCCTCTCAACAGGAACGGCGAGAGGAACTCCAGGGTCGTGCGACCATTGCAAGAGTCCCCCAGATGTCTCAGTCCATTCCAGAGGAACCTCTTTTCCCTTCACCGGATCGTCTTTCACGCCGAGGATCGACTCACACCAAGGTGGCACGTGGCACAGCCCTGGGGGAAAGCCTCGTGGGAAAGCCTCGAGCGAAAGCCTCGAGGGAAAACCACAGATCCCTTGATCCACGTGACAGGAATCGTGACACTACTGCTGCAGCTCGGGAGGAAAGCGCACGTGAAGGCCCCCACTCGAGACGAGGCCTGACTCCCCTGGGGAGACTCAGAAGCACCCTAAGATCCATGGCAACACTGGAGAGGAATCCTCAGGTTCTGGCCCCGACTCCACACAAGGTTTTAGGCCCCGGCATGGACGGGAGAGGAATCCCGAGAGGTCCCCTAGCAACTCGCATGGGGACTGGCCTATCCTGAGGCCAGCAGAGCGGGTCCCTTAGGTCCCCGTCGTAACTCGAGAAGACCTGCCACAACTAGAGAAAATCCAGGAGGTTCTCCCCTCCAGGCGAGATGAGGCCCATTTCCGCTGAGGCGTCTCGAGGCTGATCACACATCACCTCTGGAACTTCGAAAGGGTCCTTCACACCCTTGGTGCAAATCACGAAGTTCCCCGACATACCCGTCTCCACTCGAGAGGAAACACGAGGGTCCCGCCCACATCCAGAGGAGCCCCGTTTCCGCCTCGTAGCTCGAGATGAGGGATCCTTTCCCTGCTTCGTCGGGAAAGAGTTCCCGGCGTTCAAGTTCCATCTCAAGAGGAGGCCCTCTCAACAGGAACGGCGAGAGGAACTCCAGGGTCGTGCCACCATTCCAAGAGTCCCCCAGATGTCTCAGTCCATTCCAGAGGAACCTCTTTTCCCTTCAGCGGCTCGTCGTTCACGCGGAGGATCGACTCACACCAAGGTGGCACGTGGCACAGCCCTGGGGGAAAGCCTCGTGGGAAAGCCTCGAGCGAAAGCCTAGAGGGAAAGCCGCAGATCCCTTGATCCACGTGACAGGAAGCGTGACACTACTGCTGCAGCTCGGGAGGAAAGCGCACGTGCATTCATCCACAAGAGACGAGGCCTGACTCCTCTGGGGAGACTCAGAAGCACCCCATGATCCATGGCAACACTGGAGAGGAATCCTCAGGTTCCGGCCCCGACGCCACACAAGGACTGAACCCCGGCATGGACGGGATAGAAATCCGGAGAGGTCCCCTAGCAACTCGCATTGGGGCTGGCCTTTCCTGAGGCCACCAGAGCGGGTCCCTGAGGTCCCCGTCGTAACTCGAGAAGACCTGCCGCAACTCGAGAAAATCCAGGAGGTTCTCCCCTCCAGGCGAGATAAGGCCCATTTCCGCTGAGGCGTCTCGAGGCTGATCACACCTCACCTCCAGAAGTTCGAGAGGGTCTTCACACCCTTGGTGCAAATCAAGAATTTCCCCGACATACCCGTCTCCACTCGAGAGGAAACACGAGGGTCCCGCCCACATCCAGAGGAGCCCCGTTTCCGCCTCGTAGCTCGAGATGAGGGATCCTTTCCCTGCTTCGTCGGGAACGAGTTCCCGGCGTTCCCGTCGCATCTCAAGAGGAGGCCCTCTCAACAGGAACGGCGAGAGGAACTCCAGGGTCGTGCCACCATTGCAAGAGTCCCCCAGTGGTCTCAGTCCATTCCAGAGGAACCTCTTTTCCCTTCATCGGCTCGTCTTTCACTCCGAGGATCGACTCACACCAAGGTGGCACGTGGCACAGCCCTGTGGGAAAGCCTCGTGGGAAAGCCTCGAGGGACAGCCTCGAGGGAAAGCCACAGATCCCTTGATCCACGTGACAGGAAGCGTGACACTACTGCTGCAGCTCGGGAGGAAAGCGCACGTGCATGCCCCCACTCGAGACGAGGCCTGACTCCCCTGGGGAGACTCAGAAGCACCCCAAGATCCATGGCAACACTGGAGAGGAATCCTCAGATTCCGGCCCCGACTCCACACAAGGACTGAGGCCCCGGCATGGACGGGAGAGGAATCCCGAGAGGTCCCCTAGCAACTCGCATGGGGACTGGCCTTTCCTGAGGCCACCAGAGCGGGTCCCTGAGGTCCCCGTCGTAACTCGAGAAGACCTGCCGCAACTCGAGAAAATCCAGGAGGTTCTCCCCTCCAGGCGAGATGAGGCCCCTTTCCGCTGAGGCGTCACGAGGCTGATCACACCTCCCCTCTGGAACTTCGAAAGGGTCCTTCACACCCTTGGTGCAAATCAAGAAGTTCCCCGACATACCCGTCTCCACTCGAGAGGAAACACGAGGGTCCCGACCACATCCAGAGGAGCCCCGTTTCCGCCTCGTAGCTCGAGATGAGGGATCCTTTCCCTGCTTCGTCGGGAAGGAGTTCCCGGCGTTCCCGTCACATCTCAAGAGGAGGCCCTCTCAACAGGAACGGCGAGAGGAACTCCAGGGTCGTGCCACCATTCCACGAGTCCCCCAGATGTCTCAGTCCATTCCAGAGGAACCTCTTTCCCTACACCGGATCGTCTTTCACGCCGAGGATCGACTCACACCAAGGTGGAACGTGGCACAGCCCTGTGGGAAAGCCTCTTGGGAAAGCCTCGAGGGACAGCCTCGAGGGAAAGCCACAGATCCCTTGATCCACGTGACAGGAATCGTGACACTACTGCTGCAGCTCGGGAGGAAAGCGCACGTGCATGCCCCCACTCGAGACGAGGCCTGACTCCCCTGGGGAGGCTCAGAAGCACCCCAAGATCCATGGCAACACTGGAGAGGAATCCTCAGGTTCCGGCCCCGACTCCACACAAGGACTGAGGCCCCGGCATGGACGGGAGAGGAATCCCGAGAGGTCCCCTAGCAACTCGCATGGGGACTGGCCTTTCCTGAGGCCACCAGAGCGGGTCCCTGAGGTCCCCGTCGTAACTCGAGAAGACCTCCCGCAACTCGAGAAAATCCAGGAGGTTCTCCCGTCCAGGCGAGATGAGGACCCTTTCCGCTGAGGCGTCTTGAGGCTGATCACACATCCCCTCTGGAACTTTGAAAGGGTCCTTCACACCCTTGGTGCAAATCAAGAAGTTCCCCGACATTCCCGTCTCCACTCGAGAGGAAACACGATGGTCCCGCCCACATAAAGAGGAGACCCGTTTCCGCCTCGTAGCTCGAGATGAGGGATCCTTTCCCTGCTTCGTCGGGAAAGAGTTCCCGGAGTTCCCGTCGCATCTCAAGAGGAGGCCCTCTCAACAGGAACGGCGAGAGGAACTCCAGGGTCGTGCCACCATTCCAAGAGTCCCCCAGATGTCTCAGTCCATTCCAGAGGAACCTCTTTCCATAGCCGGCTCGTCTTTCACGCCGAGGATCGACTCACACCAAGGTGGCACGTGGCACAGCCCTGTGGGTAGGCCTCGTGGGAAAGCCTCGAGGGACAGCCTCGAGGGAAAGCCACAGATCCCTTGATCCACGTGACAGGAAGCGTGACACTACTGCTGCAGCTCGGGAGGAAAGCGCACGTGCATGCCCCCACTCGAGACGAGGCCTGACTCCCCTGGGGAGACTCAGAAGCACCCCAAGATCCATGGCAACACTGGAGAGGAATCCTCAGGTTCCGGCCCCGACTCCACACAAGGACTGAGGCCCCGGCATGGACGGGAGAGGAATCCCGAGTGGTCCCCTAGCAACTTGCATGGGGACTGGCCTTTCCTGAGGCCACCAGAGCGGGTCCCTGAGGTCCCCGTCGTAACTTGAGAAGACCTGCCGCAACTCGAGAAAATGCAGGAGGTTCTCCCCTCCAGGCGAGATGAGGCCCCTTTCCGCTGAGGCGTCTCGAGGGTGATCACACCTCCCCTCTGGAACTTCGATAGGGTCCTTCACACCATTGGTGCTAATCAAGAGGTTCCCCGACATACCCGTCTCCACTCGAGAGGAAACACGAGGGTCCCGACCACATCCAGAGGAGCCCCGTTTCCGCCTCGTAGCTCGAGATGAGGGATCTTTTCCCTGCTTCGTCGGGAAAGAGTTCCCGGCGTTCCCGTCGCATCTCAAGAGGAGGCCCTCTCAACAGGAACGGCGAGAGGAACTCCAGGGTCGTGCCACCATTCCACGAGTCCCCCAGATGTCTCAGTCCATTCCAGAGGAACCTCTTTCCCTACACCGGCTCGTCTTTCACGCCGAGGATCGACTCACACCAAGGTGGCACGTGGCACAGCCCTGTGGGAAAGCCTCGTGGGAAAGCCTCGAGGGACAGCCTCGAGGGAAAGCCACAGATCCCTTGATCCACGTGACAGGAAGCGTGACACTACTGCTGCAGCTCAGGAGGAAAGCGCACGGGTGTGCCCCAACTCGAGACGTGGCCTGACTCCCCTGGGGAGACTCAGAAGCACCCCAAGATCCATGGCAACACTGGAGAGGAATCCTCAGGTTCCGGCCCCGACTCCACACAAGGACTGAGGCCCCGGCATGGACGGGAGAGGAATCCCGAGAGGTACCCTAGCAACTAGCATGGGGACTGGCCTTTCCTGAAGCCACCAGAGCGGGTCCCTGAGGTCCCCGTCGTAACTCGAGAAGACCTGCCGCAACTCGAGAAAATCCAGGAGGTTCTCCCCTCCAGGCGAGATGAGGCCCCTTTCCGCTGAGGCGTCTCGAGGCTGATCACACCTCCCCTCTGGAACTTCGAAAGGGTCCTTCACACCCTTGGTGCAAATCAAGAAGTTCCCCGACATACCCGTCTCCACTCGAGAGGAAAAACGAGGGTCCCGCCCACATCCAGAGGAGCCCCGTTTACGCCTCGTAGCTCGAGATGAGGGATCCTTTCCCTGCTTCATCGGGAAAGAGTTCCCGGCGTTCCCGTCGCATCTCAATAGGAGGCCCTCTCAACAGGAATGGCGAGAGGAACTCCAGGGTCGTGCCACCATTCCAAGAGTCCCCCAGATGTCTCAGTCCATTCCAGAGGAACCTCTTTTCCCTTCACCGGCTCGTCTTTCACGCCGAGGATCGACTCACACCAAGGTGGCAGGTGGCACAGCCCTGTGGGAAAGCCTCGTGGGAAAGCCTCGAGGGACAGCCTCGAGGGAAAGCCACAGATCCCTTGATCCACGTGACAGGAAGCTTGACACTACTGCTGCAGCTCGGGAGGGAAGCGCACGTGCATGCCCCCACACGAGATGAGGCCTGACTCCCCTCGGGAGACTCAGAAGCACCCCAAGATCCATGGCAACACTGCAGAGGAATCCTCAGGTTCGGCCCCGACTCCACACAAGGTCTTAGGTCCCGGCATGGAAGGGAGAGGAATCCCGAGAGGTCCCCTAGCAACTCGCATGTGGACTGGCCTTTCCTGATGCCACCAGAGCGCGTCCCTGAGGTCCCCGTCGTAACTCGAGAAGACCTGCCGCAACTCGAGAAAATCCAGGAGGTTCTCCCCTCCAGGAGAGGTTAGGCCCATTTCCGCTGAGGCATCTCGAGGCTGATCACACCTCACCTCTGGAACTTCGAAAGGGTCCTTCACACCCTTGGTGCAAATCAAGAAGTTCCCCGACATACCCGTCTCCACTCGAGAGGAATCACGAGGGTCCCGCCCACATCCAGAGGAGCCCCGTTCCCGCCTCGTAGCTCGAGATGAGGGATCCTTTCCCTGCTTCTTCGGGAAAGAGTTCCCGGCGTTCCCGTCGCATCTCAAGAGGAGGCCCTCTCAACAGGAACGGCGAGAGGAACTCCAGGGTCGTGCCACCATTCCAAGAGTCCCCCAGATGTCTCAGTCCATTCCAGAGGAACCTCTTTTCCCTTCATCGGCTCATCTTTCACGCTGAGGATCGACTCCCACCAAGGTGGCACGTGGTACAGCCCTGTGGGAAAGCCTCGTGGGAAAGCCTCGAGGGACAGCCTCGAGGGAAAGCCACAGATCCCTTGATCCACGTGACAGGAAGCTTGACACTACTGCTGCAGCTCGGGAGGGAAGCGCACGTGCATGCCCCCACACGAGATGAGGCCTGACTCCCCTCGGGAGACTCAGAAGCACCCCAAGATCCATGGCAACACTGCAGAATAATCCTCAGGTTAGGCCCCGACTCCACACAAGGTCTTAGGTCCCGGCATGGAAGGGAGAGGAATCCCGAGAGGTCCCCTAGCAACTCGCATGTGGACTGGCCTTTCCTGATGCCACCAGAGCGCGTCCCTGAGGTCCCCGTCGTAACTCGAGAAGACCTGCCGCAACTCGAGAAAATCCAGGAGGTTCTCCCCTCCAGGCGAGGTGAGGCCCATTTCCGCTGAGGCATCTCGAGGCTGATCACACCTCACCTATGGAACTTCGAAAGGGTCTTTCACACCCTTGGTGCCAATCAAGAAGTTCCCAGACACACCCGTCTCCACTCGAGAGGAATCACGAGGGTCCCGCCCACATCCAGAGGAGCCCCGTTTCCGCCTCGTAGCTCGAGATGAGGGATCCTTTCCCTGCTTCGTCGGGAAAGAGTTCCCGGCGTTCCCGTCGCATCTCAAGAGGAGGCCCTCTGAACAGGAGCGGCGAGAGGAACTCCATAGTCGTGCCAGCATTCCAAGAGTCCCCCAGATGTCTCAGTCCATTCCAGAGGAACCTCTTTTCCCTTCACCGGCTCGTCTTTCACGCCGAGGATCGACTCACACCAAGGTGGCAGGTGGCACAGCCCTGTGG
Source organism: Budorcas taxicolor (assembly GCF_023091745.1). Taxonomy (NCBI): domain Eukaryota; kingdom Metazoa; phylum Chordata; class Mammalia; order Artiodactyla; family Bovidae; genus Budorcas; species Budorcas taxicolor. The sequence continues at coordinate 11,489 of NC_068915.1, read as the reverse complement.
GAAAGCCTCGTGGGAAAGCCTCGAGGGACAGCCTCGAGGGAAAGCCACAGATCCCTTGATCCACGTGACAGGAAGCGTGACACTACTGCTGCAGCTCGGGAGGAAAGCGCACGTGCATGCCCCCACTCGAGACGAGGCCTGACTCCCCTGGGGAGAATCAGAAGCACCCCAAGATCCATGGCAACACTGGAGAGGAATCCTCAGGTTCCGGCCCCGAGTCCACACAAGGACTGAGGCCCCGGCATGGACGGGAGAGGAATCCCGAGAGGTCCCCTAGCAACTCGCATGGGGACTGGCCTTTCCTGAGGCCACCAGAGCGGGTCCCTGAGGTCCCCGTCGTAACTCGAGAAGACCTGCCGCAACTAGAGAAAATCCAGGTGGTTCTCCCCTCCAGGCGAGATGAGGCCCATTTCCGCTGAGGCGTCTCGAGGCTGATCACACCTCACCTCTGGAATTTCGAAAGGGTCCTTCACACCCTTGGTGCAAATCAAGAAGTTCCCCGACCTAGCCGTCTCCACTCGAGAGGAATCACGAGGGTCCCGCCCACATCCAGAGGAGCCCCGTTTACGCCTCGTAGCTCGAGATGAGGGATCCTTTCCCTGCTTCGTCGGGAAAGAGTTCCCGGCGTTCCCGTCGCATCTCAAGAGGAGGCCCTCTCAACAGGAATGGCGAGAGGAACTCCAGGGTCGTGCCACCATTCCAAGAGTCCCCCAGATGTCTCAGTCCATTCCAGAGGAACCTCTTTTCCCTTCACCGGCTCGTCTTTCACGCCGAGGATCGACTCACACCAAGGTGGCACGTGGCACAGCCCTGTGGGAAAGCCTCGTGGGAAAGCCTCGAGGGACAGCCTCGAGGGAAAGCCACAGATCCCTTGATCCACGTGACAGGAAGCTTGACACTACTGCTGCAGCTCGGGAGGGAAGCGCACGTGCATGCCCCCACACGAGATGAGGCCTGACTCCCCTCGGGAGACTCAGAAGCACCCCAAGATCCATGGCAACACTGCAGAGGAATCCTCAGGTTCCGGCCCCGACTCCACACAAGGACTGAGGCCCCGGCATGGACGGGAGAGGAATCCCGAGAGGTCCCCTAGCAACTCGCATGGGGACTGGCCTTTCCTGAGGCCACCAGAGCGGGTCCCTGAGGTCCCCGTCGTAACTCGAGAAGACCTGCCGCAACTCGAGAAAATCCAGGAGGTTCTCCCCTCCAGGCGAGATGAGGCCCATTTCCGCTGAGGCGTCTCGAGGCTGATCACACCTCACCTCTGGAACTTCCAAAGGGTACTTCACACCCTTGGTGCAAATCAAGAAGTTCCCCGACATACCCGTCTCCACTCGAGAGGAATCACGAGGGTCCCGCCCACATCCAGAGGAGCCCCGTTTCCGCCTCGTAGCTCGAGATGAGGGATCCTTTCCCTGCTTCGTCGGGAAAGAGTTCCCGGCGTTCCCGTCGCAACTCAAGAGGAGGCCCTCTCAACAGGAACGGCGAGAGGAACTCCAGGGTCGTGCCACCATTCCAAGAGTCCCCCAGATGTCTCAGTCCATTCCAGAGGAACCCCTTTTCCCTTCACCGGCTCGTCTTTCACGCCGAGGATCGACTCACACCAAGGTGGCACGTGGCACAGCCCTGTGGGAAAGCCTCGTGGGAAAGCCTCGAGGGACAGCCTCGAGGGAAAGCCACAGATCCCTTGATCCACGTGACAGGAAGCGTGACACTACTGCTGCAGCTCGGGAGGAAAGTGCACGTGCATGCCCCCACTCGAGACGAGGCCTGACTCCCCTGGGGAGACTCAGAAGCACCCCAAGATCCATGGCAACACTGGAGAGGAATCCTCAGGTTCCGGCCCCGACTCCACACAAGGACTGAGGCCCCGGCATGGACGGGAGAGGAATCCCGAGAGGTCCCCTAGCAACTCGCATGGGGACTGGCCTTTCCTGAGGCCACCAGAGCGGGTCCCTGAGGTCCCCGTCATAACTCGAGAAGACCTGCCGCAACTCGAGAAAATCCAGGAGGTTCTCCCCTCCAGGCGAGATGAGGCCCATTTCCGCTGAGGCGTCTCGAGGCTGATCACACCTCACCTCTGGAACTTCCAAAGGGTCCTTCACACCCTTGGTGCAAATCAAGAAGTTCCCCGACATACCCGTCTCCACTCGAGAGGAATCACGAGGGTCCCGCCCACATCCAGAGGAGCCCCGTTTCCGCCTCGTAGCTCGAGATGAGGGATCCTTTCCCTGCTTCGTCGGGAAAGAGTTCCCGGCGTTCCCGTCGCATCTCAAGAGGAGGCCCTCTCAACAGGAACGGCGAGAGGAACTCCAGGGTCGTGCCACCATTCCAAGAGTCCCCCAGATGTCTCAGTCCATTCCAGAGGAACCTCTTTTCCCTTCACCGGCTCGTCTTTCACGCCGAGGATCGACTCACACCAAGGTGGCACGTGGCACAGCCCTGTGGGAAAGCCTCGTGGGAAAGCCTCGAGGGACAGCCTCGAGGGAAAGCCACAGATCCCTTGATCCACGTGACCGGAAGCGTGACACTACTGCTGCAGCTCGGGAGGAAAGCGCACGTGCATGCCCCCACTCGAGACGAGGCCTGACTCCCCTGGGGAGACTCAGAAGCACCCCAAGATCCATGGCAACACTGGAGAGGAATCCTCAGGTTCCGGCCCCAACTCCACACAAGGACTGAGGCCCCGGCATGGACGGGAGAGGAATCCTGAGAGGTCCCCTAGCAACTCGCATGGGGACTGGCCTTTCCTGAGCCCAACAGAGCGGGTCCCTGAGGTCCCCGTCGTAACTCGAGAAGACCTGCCGCAACTCGAGAAAATCCAGGAGGTTCTCCCCTGCAGGCGAGATGAGGCCCATTTCCGCTGAGGCGTCTCAAGGCTGATCACACCTCACCTCTGGAACTTCGAAAGGGTCCTTCACACCCTTGGTGCAAATCAAGAAGTTCCCCGACCTAGCCGTCTCCACTCGAGAGGAATCACGAGGGTCCCGCCCACATCCAGAGGAGCCCCGTTTCCGCCTCGTAGCTCGAGATGAGGGATCCTTTCCCTGCTTCGTCGGGAAAGAGTTCCCGGCGTTCCCGTCGCATCTCAAGAGGAGGCCCTCTCAACAGGAATGGCGAGAGGAACTCCAGGGTCGTGCCACCATTCCAAGAGTCCCCCAGATGTCTCAGTCCATTCCAGAGGAACCTCTTTTCCCTTCACCGGCTCGTCTTTCACGCCGAGGATCGACTCACACCAAGGTGGCACGTGGCACAGCCCTGTGGGAAAGCCTCGTGGGAAAGCCTCGAGGGACAGCCTCGAGGGAAAGCCACAGATCCCTTGATCCACGTGACAGGAAGCTTGACACTACTGCTGCAGCTCGGGAGGGAAGCGCACGTGCATGCCCCCACACGAGATGAGGCCTGACTCCCCTGGGGAGACTCAGAAGCACCCCAAGATCCATGGCAACACTGCAGAGGAATCCTCAGGTTCGGCCCCGACTCCACACAAGGTCTTAGGTCCCGGCATGGAAGGGAGAGGAATCCCGAGAGGTCCCCTAGCAACTCGCATGTGGACTGGCCTTTCCTGATGCCACCAGAGCGCGTCCCTGAGGTCCCCGTCGTAACTCGAGAAGACCTGCCGCAACTCGAGAAAATCCAGGAGGTTCTCCCCTCCAGGAGAGGTGAGGCCCATTTCCGCTGAGGCATCTCGAGGCTGATCACACCTCACCTCTGGAACTTCGAAAGGGTCCTTCACACCCTTGGTGCAAATCAAGAAGTTCCCCGACATACCCGTCTCCCTCGAGAGGAATCACGAGGGTCCCGCCCACATCCAGAGGAGCCCCGTTCCCGCCTCGTAGCTCGAGATGAGGGATCCTTTCCCTGCTTCTTCGGGAAAGAGTTCCCGGCGTTCCCGTCGCATCTCAAGAGGAGGCCCTCTCAACAGGAACGGCGAGAGGAACTCCAGGGTCGTGCCACCATTCCAAGAGTCCCCCAGATGTCTCAGTCCATTCCAGAGGAACCTCTTTTCCCTTCATCGGCTCATCTTTCACGCCGAGGATCGACTCCCACCAAGGTGGCACGTGGTACAGCCCTGTGGGAAAGCCTCGTGGGAAAGCCTCGAGGGACAGCCTCGAGGGAAAGCCACAGATCCCTTGATCCACGTGACAGGAAGCGTGACACTACTGCTTCAGTTCGGGAGGAAAGCCCACTTGCATGCCTCCACTCGAGACGATGCCTGACTCCCCTCGGGAGACTCAGAAGCACCCCCAAGATCCATGGAAACACTGGAGAGGAATCCTCAGGTTCCGGCCCCGACTCCACACCAGGTCTTAACCCAGGCATGGACGGGAGAGAAATCCCGAGAGGTCCCCTAGCAACTCGCATCGGGACTGTCCTTTCCTGAGGCCACCAGAGCGGGTCTCTGAGGTCCCATTCGTAACTCGGGAAGACCTGTCGCAACTCGAGAAAATCCAGGAGGTTCTCCCCTCCACGCGAGATTAGGCCCATTTCCGCTGAGGCGTCTCGAGGCTGACCACACCTCACCTCTGGAACTTCGAAAGAGTCCTTCACACCCTTGGTGCAAATCAAGAAGTTCCCCGACATACCCGTCTCCACTCGAGAGGAATCACGAGGGTCCCGCCCACATCCAGAGGAGCCCCGTTTCCGCTTCGTAGCTCGACATGAGGGATCCATTCCCTGCTTCGTCGGGAAAGAGTTCCTGGCGTTCCCGTCGCATCTCAAGAGGAGGCCCTCTCAACAGGAACGGCGAGAGGAACTCCAGGGTCGTGCCACCATTCCAAGAGTCCCCCAGATGTCTCAGTCCATTCCAGAGGAACCTCTTTTCCCTTCAGCGGCTCGTCGTTCACGCGGAGGATCGACTCACACCAAGGTGGCACGTGGCACAGCCCTGGGGGAAAGCCTCGTGGGAAAGCCTCGAGCGAAAGCCTAGAGGGAAAGCCGCAGATCCCTTGATCCACGTGACAGGAAGCGTGACACTACTGCTGCAGCTCGGGAGAAAAGCGCACGTGCATGCATCCACAAGAGACGAGGCCTGACTCCTCTGGGGAGACTCAGAAGCACCCCATGATCCATGGCAACACTGGAGAAGAATCCTCAGGTTCCGGCCCCGACTCCACACAAGGACTGAACCCCGGCATGGACGGGATAGAAATCCGGAGAGGTCCCCTAGCAACTCGCATTGGGGCTGGCCTTTCCTGAGGCCACCAGAGCGGGTCCCTGATGTCCCCGTCGTAACTCGAGAAGACCTGCCGCAACTCGAGAAAATCCAGGAGGTTCTCCCCTCCAGGTGAGATAAGGCCCATTTCCGCTGAGGCGTCTCCAGGCTGATCACACCTCACCTCCAGAAGTTCGAGAGGGTCCTTCACACTCTTGGTGCAAATCAAGAATTTCCCCGACATACCCGTCTCCACTCGAGCGGAAACACGAGGGTCCCGCCCACATCCAGAGGAGCCCCGTTTCCGCCTCGTACCTCGAGATGAGGGATCCTTTCCCTGCTTCCTCGGGAAAGAGTTCCCGGCGTTCCCGTCGCATTTCAAGAGGAGGCCCTCTCAACAGGAACGGCGAGAGGAACTCCAGGGTCGTGCGACCATTGCAAGAGTCCCCCAGATGTCTCAGTCCATTCCAGAGGAACCTCTTTTCCCTTCACCGGATCGTCTTTCACGCCGAGGATCGACTCACACCAAGGTGGCACGTGGCACAGCCCTGGGGGAAAGCCTCGTGGGAAAGCCTCGAGCGAAAGCCTCGAGGGAAAACCACAGATCCCTTGATCCACGTGACAGGAAGCGTTACACTACTGCTGCAGCTCGGGAGGAAAGCGCACGTGAAGGCCCCCACTCGAGACGAGGCCTGACTCCCCTGGGGAGACTCAGAAGCACCCTAAGATCCATGGCAACACTGGAGAGGAATCCTCAGGTTCTGGCCCCGACTCCACACAAGGTTTTAGGCCCCGGCATGGACGGGAGAGGAATCCCGAGAGGTCCCCTAGCAACTCGCATGGGGACTGGCCTATCCTGAGGCCAGCAGAGCGGGTCCCTTAGGTCCCCGTCGTAACTCGAGAAGACCTGCCACAACTCGAGAAAATCCAGGAGGTTCTCCCCTCCAGGCGAGATGAGGCCCATTTCCGCTGAGGCGTCTCGAGGCTGATCACACATCACCTCTGGAACTTCGAAAGGGTCCTTCACACCCTTGGTGCAAATCACGAAGTTCCCCGACATACCCGTCTCCACTCGAGAGGAAACACGAGGGTCCCGCCCACATCCAGAGGAGCCCCGTTTCCGCCTCGTAGCTCGAGATGAGGGATCCTTTCCCTGCTTCGTCGGGAAAGAGTTCCCGGCGTTCCCGTCGCATCTCAAGAGGAGGCCCTCTCAACAGGAACGGCGAGAGGAACTCCAGGGTCGTGCCACCATTCCAAGAGTCCCCCAGATGTCTCAGTACATTCCAGAGGAACCTCTTTTCCCTTCACCGGCTCGTCTTTCACGCCGAGGATCGACTCACACCAAGGTGGCAGGTGGCACAGCCCTGTGGGAAAGCCTCGTGGGAAAGCCTCGAGGGACAGCCTCGAGGGAAAGCCACAGATCCCTTGATCCACGTGACAGGAAGCGTGACACTACTGCTGCAGCTCGGGAGGAAAGCGCACGTGCATGCCCCCACTCGAGACGAGGCCTGACTCCCCTGGGGAGAATCAGAAGCACCCCAAGATCCATGGCAACACTGGAGAGGAATCCTCAGGTTCCGGCCCCGAGTCCACACAAGGACTGAGGCCCCGGCATGGACGGGAGAGGAATCCCGAGAGGTCCCCTAGCAACTCGCATGGGGACTGGCCTTTCCTGAGGCCACCAGAGCGGGTCCCTGAGGTCCCCGTCGTAACTCGAGAAGACCTGCCGCAACTAGAGAAAATCCAGGTGGTTCTCCCCTCCAGGCGAGATGAGGCCCATTTCCGCTGAGGCGTCTCGAGGCTGATCACACCTCACCTCTGGAATTTCGAAAGGGTCCTTCACACCCTTGGTGCAAATCAAGAAGTTCCCCGACCTAGCCGTCTCCACTCGAGAGGAATCACGAGGGTCCCGCCCACATCCAGAGGAGCCCCGTTTACGCCTCGTAGCTCGAGATGAGGGATCCTTTCCCTGCTTCGTCGGGAAAGAGTTCCCGGCGTTCCCGTCGCATCTCAAGAGGAGGCCCTCTCAACAGGAATGGCGAGAGGAACTCCAGGGTCGTGCCACCATTCCAAGAGTCCCCCAGATGTCTCAGTCCATTCCAGAGGAACCTCTTTTCCCTTCACCGGCTCGTCTTTCACGCCGAGGATCGACTCACACCAAGGTGGCACGTGGCACAGCCCTGTGGGAAAGCCTCGTGGGAAAGCCTCGAGGGACAGCCTCGAGGGAAAGCCACAGATCCCTTGATCCACGTGACAGGAAGCTTGACACTACTGCTGCAGCTCGGGAGGGAAGCGCACGTGCATGCCCCCACACGAGATGAGGCCTGACTCCCCTCGGGAGACTCAGAAGCACCCCAAGATCCATGGCAACACTGCAGAGGAATCCTCAGGTTCCGGCCCCGACTCCACACAAGGACTGAGGCCCCGGCATGGACGGGAGAGGAATCCCGAGAGGTCCCCTAGCAACTCGCATGGGGACTGGCCTTTCCTGAGGCCACCAGAGCGGGTCCCTGAGGTCCCCGTCGTAACTCGAGAAGACCTGCCGCAACTCGAGAAAATCCAGGAGGTTCTCCCCTCCAGGCGAGATGAGGCCCATTTCCGCTGAGGCGTCTCGAGGCTGATCACACCTCACCTCTGGAACTTCCAAAGGGTCCTTCACACCCTTGGTGCAAATCAAGAAGTTCCCCGACATACCCGTCTCCACTCGAGAGGAATCACGAGGGTCCCGCCCACATCCAGAGGAGCCCCGTTTCCGCCTCGTAGCTCGAGATGAGGGATCCTTTCCCTGCTTCGTCGGGAAAGAGTTCCCGGCGTTCCCGTCACATCTCAAGAGGAGGCCCTCTCAACAGGAACGGCGAGAGGAACTCCAGGGTCGTGCCACCATTCCAAGAGTCCCCCAGATGTCTCAGTCCATTCCAGAGGAACCTCTTTTCCCTTCACCGGCTCGTCTTTCACGCCGAGGATCGACTCACACCAAGGTGGCACGTGGCACAGCCCTGTGGGAAAGCCTCGTGGGAAAGCCTCGAGGGACAGCCTCGAGGGAAAGCCACAGATCCCTTGATCCACGTGACAGGAAGCGTGACACTACTGCTGCAGCTCGGGAGGAAAGCGCACGTGCATGCCCCCACTCGAGACGAGGCCTGACTCCCCTGGGGAGACTCAGAAGCACCCCAAGATCCATGGCCACACTGGAGAGGAATCCTCAGGTTCCGGCCCCGACTCCACACAAGGACTGAGGCCCCGGCATGGATGGGAGAGGAATCCCGAGAGGTCCCCTAGCAACTCGCATGGGGACTGGCCTTTCCTGAGGCCACCAGAGCGGGTCCCTGAGGTCCCCGTCGTAACTCGAGAAGACCTGCCGCAACTCGAGAAAATCCAGGAGGTTCTCCCCTGCAGGCGAGATGAGGCCCATTTCCGCTGAGGCGTCTCGAGGCTGATCACACCTCACCTCTGGAACTTCCAAAGGGTCCTTCACACCCTTGGTGCAAATCAAGAAGTTCCCCGACATACCCGTCTCCACTCGAGAGGAATCACGAGGGTCCCGCCCACATCCAGAGGAGCCCCGTTTCCGCCTCGTAGCTCGAGATGAGGGATCCTTTCCCTGCTTCGTCGGGAAAGAGTTCCCGGCGTTCCCGTCGCATCTCAAGAGGAGGCCCTCTCAACAGGAACGGCGAGAGGAACTCCAGGGTCGTGCCACCATTCCAAGAGTCCCCCAGATGTCTCAGTCCATTCCAGAGGAACCTCTTTTCCCTTCACCGGCTCGTCTTTCACGCCGAGGATCGACTCACACCAAGGTGGCACGTGGCACAGCCCTGTGGGAAAGCCTCGTGGGAAAGCCTCGAGGGACAGCCTCGAGGGAAAGCCACAGATACCTTGATCCACGTGACAGGAAGCGTGAGAGTACTGCTGCAGCTCGGGAGGAAAGCGCACGTGCATGCCCCCACTCGAGACGAGGCCTGACTCCCCTGGGGAGACTCAGAAGCACCCCAAGATCCATGGCAACACTGGAGAGGAATCCTCAGGTTCCGGCCCCGACTCCACACAAGGACTGAGGCCCCGGCATGGACGGGAGAGGAATCCCGAGAGGTCCCCTAGCAACTCGCATGGGGACTGGCCTTTCCTGAGGCCACCAGAGCGGGTCCCTGAGGTCCCCGTCGTAACTCGAGAAGACCTGCCGCAACTCGAGAAAATCCAGGAGGTTCTCCCCTCCAGGCGAGATGAGGCCCATTTCCGCTGAGGCGTCTCGAGGCTGATCACACCTCACCTCTGGAACTTCCAAAGGGTACTTCACACCCTTGGTGCAAATCAAGAAGTTCCCCGACATACCCGTCTCCACTCGAGAGGAATCACGAGGGTCCCGCCCACATCCAGAGGAGCCCCGTTTCCGCCTCGTAGCTCGAGATGAGGGATCCTTTCCCTGCTTCGTCGGGAAAGAGTTCCCGGCGTTCCCGTCGCATCTCAAGAGGAGGCCCTCTCAACAGGAACGGCGAGAGGAACTCCAGGGTCGTGCCACCATTCCAAGAGTCCCCCAGATGTCTCAGTCCATTCCAGAGGAACCTCTTTTCCCTTCACCGGCTCGTCTTTCACGCCGAGGATCGACTCACACCAAGGTGGCACGTGGCACAGCCCTGTGGGAAAGCCTCGTGGGAAAGCCTCGAGGGACAGCCTCGAGGGAAAGCCACAGATCCCTTGATCCACGTGACCGGAAGCGTGACACTACTGCTGCAGCTCGGGAGGAAAGCGCACGTGCATGCCCCCACTCGAGACGAGGCCTGACTCCCCTGGGGAGACTCAGAAGCACCCCAAGATCCATGGCAACACTGGAGAGGAATCCTCAGGTTCCGGCCCCGACTCCACACAAGGACTGAGGCCCCGGCATGGACGGGAGAGGAATCCCGAGAGGTCCCCTAGCAACTCGCATGGGGACTGGCCTTTCCTGAGGCCACCAGAGCGGGTCCCTGAGGTCCCCGTCGTAACTCGAGAAGACCTGCCGCAACTCGAGAAAATCCAGGAGGTTCTCCCCTGCAGGCGAGATGAGGCCCATTTCCGCTGAGGCGTCTCAAGGCTGATCACACCTCACCTCTGGAACTTCGAAAGGGTCCTTCACACCCTTGGTGCAAATCAAGAAGTTCCCCGACCTAGCCGTCTCCACTCGAGAGGAATCACGAGGGTCCCGCCCACATCCAGAGGAGCCCCGTTTCCGCCTCGTAGCTCGAGATGAGGGATCCTTTCCCTGCTTCGTCGGGAAAGAGTTCCCGGCGTTCCCGTCGCATCTCAAGAGGAGGCCCTCTCAACAGGAATGGCGAGAGGAACTCCAGGGTCGTGCCACCATTCCAAGAGTCCCCCAGATGTCTCAGTCCATTCCAGAGGAACCTCTTTTCCCTTCACCGGCTCGTCTTTCACGCCGAGGATCGACTCACACCAAGGTGGCACGTGGCACAGCCCTGTGGGAAAGCCTCGTGGGAAAGCCTCGAGGGACAGCCTCGAGGGAAAGCCACAGATCCCTTGATCCACGTGACAGGAAGCTTGACACTACTGCTGCAGCTCGGGAGGGAAGCGCACGTGCATGCCCCCACACGAGATGAGGCCTGACTCCCCTGGGGAGACTCAGAAGCACCCCAAGATCCATGGCAACACTGCAGAGGAATCCTCAGGTTCGGCCCCGACTCCACACAAGGTCTTAGGTCCCGGCATGGAAGGGAGAGGAATCCCGAGAGGTCCCCTAGCAACTCGCATGTGGACTGGCCTTTCCTGATGCCACCAGAGCGCGTCCCTGAGGTCCCCGTCGTAACTCGAGAAGACCTGCCGCAACTCGAGAAAATCCAGGAGGTTCTCCCCTCCAGGAGAGGTGAGGCCCATTTCCGCTGAGGCATCTCGAGGCTGATCACACCTCACCTCTGGAACTTCGAAAGGGTCCTTCACACCCTTGGTGCAAATCAAGAAGTTCCCCGACATACCCGTCTCCCTCGAGAGGAATCACGAGGGTCCCGCCCACATCCAGAGGAGCCCCGTTCCCGCCTCGTAGCTCGAGATGAGGGATCCTTTCCCTGCTTCTTCGGGAAAGAGTTCCCGGCGTTCCCGTCGCATCTCAAGAGGAGGCCCTCTCAACAGGAACGGCGAGAGGAACTCCAGGGTCGTGCCACCATTCCAAGAGTCCCCCAGATGTCTCAGTCCATTCCAGAGGAACCTCTTTTCCCTTCATCGGCTCATCTTTCACGCCGAGGATCGACTCCCACCAAGGTGGCACGTGGTACAGCCCTGTGGGAAAGCCTCGTGGGAAAGCCTCGAGGGACAGCCTCGAGGGAAAGCCACAGATCCCTTGATCCACGTGACA